>NC_087213.1:42050436-42152936 GCF_015104395.2 Macrobrachium nipponense
ATATCATTATGATTCTATTATATAGGTCAATATATTGTAGTTTTTGTGTTGTGCTGGCATAGAATATCTTGGAATTGCATGTGGTAATAATTTTAATGCAAAAAAATATGTTATAATGGCGGGAAAGGGCAACCGTATATATACGTGAATAGTCTTTGTGACAAAAAGTAGCCGAACCTATATATACGTGAATAGTCGAAGAAGGGTTAAAAAGACATTCGACGAGATGATGACCAAGGAAGGCTACAATTCTCAGCAAGTCTTCAACTGTGATGAGACTGGACTTTTTTGGAAAAAAATGCCTCGTCGGACGTACATCACGGAGGAAAATAAGAAGCTACCCGGGCATAAGCCTATGAAAGACAGGCTTACACTCGCACTTTGTTCAAACGCCAGTGGGGATTGCAAGGTGAAGCCCCTACTGGTCTATCATTCCGAGACTCCTCGAGCCTTCAAGGCCCACAAAGTGCTTAAGGAGAAGCTTCCAGTGATGTGGAGGGCTAATGCGAAAGCCTGGGTAATGAGGCTTTTGTTCACAGAGTGGGTAAATCTGTGTTTCAGCCCGATAGTGAAGAAATTCTTGGAAGAGAAGCGCCTCCTTCTGAAATGTCTGCTGGTGTTGGACAATGCCCCTCCCCACCCTCCTGGCCTTGAGGAAGATATCCTAGCGGAGTATTCCTTCATCAAGGTTCTTTATCTTCCACCTAACACCACCCCTCTCCTCCAGCCCATGGACCAGCAAGTGATATCAAACTTTAAGAAGCTGTATACGAAACATCTTTTCAAGAGATGTTTCAACATCACCGATACCACAAACCTCACCTTGTGTGAATTTTGGAAGGAGCATTTCAACATTGTCATATGCATTCGACTCATCGACCAAGCTTGGCAGGAGGTTTCGAGGCGAACCTTGAATTTTTCGTGGAGGAAACTCTGGCCTGATGCCGTATCCGCCCGAGACTTCAAGGGATTCGACGTGAGCGAAGCTGATGCAGATTCAGAAACAGTTGATGATCCTGAAACTGTTTCGCAACCAGATCTTGACGAGATCGTTGCACTCGGCAAGTCCATGGGGGTGGTCGTTGACGAGAACGACATCAATGACCTTCTTGAGGAGCACAAAGAGAAGCTTACGACGGATGACCTTAAGGTGTTGGAGGCCATGCAACATAATGTCGTTCAAGAAGAGTTCTCTAGCAGCGGCGAGGAGGAGGAGGAGGAGGAGGAGAGGAGGAGGAGGAGGAGGAAGGAGGAGGAGGAGGAGGAGGAGAGGAGGAGAGGAGGAGGAGGAGGAGCAGGAGGAGGAGGAGGAGCATAACGGCAGAAATTAAGGATGCTATAGCTGCTTTTCATAAAGTGCAATCATTTGTAGAAAAGCACCATCCCAAAAAGGCTTACACAGGTCGTATGCTTGCGGAGTTCGATGACGTTTGTCCGAGTCGTTTCAGGAACATTGTGAAAAGCAGGTAGAAGCAATCTTCATTGGATAGTTATTTTTTACAGAGGCCTTTAGTAGTAAGCAAACAGAAAGATCCGAGTGATACCAAAAAACAAAGTTGAAAGTGGTGAAGAAAATGATATTGTTATTGTACAATAAAGTTTCATACATACTTGCCTGGCAGATATATACTACTTAGCTATAGACTCCGTCGTCCCCGACAGAAATTCGAATTTCGCGGCACATGCTACAGGTAGGTCAGGTGATCTACCGCCCTGCCCTGGGTGGCAGGACTAGGAACCATTACCGTTCTAGAAACAGATTTTCTCTTCCACCTGTCTCCTGAGGGGAGGCTGGGTGGGCCATTTAATCGTATATATCTGCCAGGTAAGTATGTATGAAACTTTATTGTACAATAACAATATCATTTTCATACATTCAACTTCCCTGTCAGATATATACTTAGCTGATTGGCACCTTTGGCAGAGGGTAAGAGACCGCTAATTACTGATTAGACAGGTAAACAACATACGTTGTAGGTAATAAAAATAAAAATACCCTGGTTCCTACATGTTTTGGCGGAAGATTTCATAGCTACTGCTTAGAAGTCTGCTTTGCCTCAAGAGCCTCAGCGAGGATGTAACCTATAGCTAAGAGCTCTTGTGAGGACTGTCGATGGGGTCTTATCCACTTACTCGACAGAACCTGATGACCTTTGTCAATGGGGTCTTATCCACTTACATGACAATACACCTATGCCTAATGGCATAACAAAGGAGTACAACACCGATCCCGATCACCCGATCCTAACCGTGGATTAGTACTAAGATTGAAAGGAGTTATCCCCAACCACCTTTCAAACAACCATAAAATTCAACACCAAATTATTTTAAAATCAAAATTAAACAAAAAATTAAGGATCAGTCTTATCTCTTTCACCCAGCACTGTATCCGCCGATACATACGGACCCAGAGAGAAGCATCTCTCGTATGTTACCCTTACATCCTTTAAATAATGGGAGGCAAGCACCGAGTTGCACCTCCAGTACTTAGCTGCTAAGATGTTTTTCATCGACATGTTCTTGTTGAAAGATATCGATGTAGCAACTGCACGTACCTCGTGCGCTTTTACTCTCAATGCTGCAAAGGATTCACTTTTGCATTTCATGTGTGCCTCAGTTATCACGTTTCTAACGAAAAAGGCCAAGGCATTTTTTGACATCGGTCTCTTAGGGTCCTTAACCGCACACCAGAGACTTTGATTGCAACCTTGCAGCTGTTTCTTCCTCTGCAGGTAAAAATTTTAAGGCTCTAACCGGACATAATGACCTCTCAAGTTCCTTTCCCACAAGTTGAGAAAGTCCTTTAACTTTAAAACTCCTGGGCCAAGGTCTCGAAGGATTTTCATTTTTTGCTAAAAATAAAGGCCGGAAAGATACCACTGCAGTCTCTCCTCTAAATCCCACTCTCGAGTCTAGAGCCTGCAATTCGCTGACTCTTTTGGCAGTAGCGAGAGCCATTAGAAAAATATATTTCTTCGTAATGTCTCTGAAGGATGCTTGATTAGGAGGCTCGAACTTCTCTGATGTGAGGTACTTAAGAACCACGTCTAAGTTCCAGCTAGGGGAAAGCGAAGCTTTCGATTTTGATGTTTCAAATGATCGTATCAAGTCATGAAGGTCTTTGTTATCTTCTATGTTCAGGCCCCTGTTCCTGAACACAGCAGATAGCATGCTTCTATACCCCTTTATCGTAGACACTGCCAATTGAGATTCCTCTCTCAGATATAGAAGGAAATCGGCAATTTCGGTCAGAGGTATCGGAGGAGGACAGCTTCTTCGCCTTACACCATCTACGGAAGACTTCCCACTTCGATTGGTAGATCCGCATGGTAGAGGATCTTCATGCTCTTGCAATTGCTTTTGCAGCCTTGCGAGAAAAGCCTCTCGCTCTGACCAATCTTTCGATAGTCGAAAGGCAGTCAGTGCGAGAGCGTGGATGTTTTTGTGATACCTCTCGAAGTGGGGTTGTCTGAGCAGATCTGTCCTTTTGGAAAGAGATCTGGGAAAGTCCACCGTCCATTCCAGTACCTCTGTGAACCATTCTCGAGCGAGCCAAAAGGGAGCGATTAGTGTCATCCTCGTTCCTTCCGAGGACACAAACTTTTTTATCACTTCCCCCAGTATCTTGAACGGGGGAAAAGCGTACGCATCTATGCCCGACCAATCCATGAGAAGGGCATCGATTGCTAAGGCTCTGGGATCCTCCCCTAACGAGCAGAAGTTCTCCATCCTTCTGGAGAGGAAAGTCGCAAACAGATCTATTTGAGGTTTCCCCCATAGAGACCACAGCTTCTGGCAGACTTCTGAATGAAGGGTCCATTCAATAGGAAGGACCTGGTTCTTCCTGCTCAATCTGTCTGCCCTTATATTCCTTCCTCCTTGAATGAATCTTGTTAGGAGTACTGTCGTTCGTTCCTCCGCCCAGATTAATAGAGCTCTTGCTAACTTGTACAGGGAGAAAGAGTGTGTCCCCCCCTGCTTTCTGATATATGCCAGAGCCGTGGTGTTGTCCGAGTTGACCTGGACCACCACGCCTCTGACATCCTCTTCGAAATGTCTCAGAGCCAAATGAATAGTTAGAAGCTCTTTCGCATTTATGTGCCAGGACATCTGTTCTCTCGTCCAGATGCCTGACACTTCCTTCGTCCCTACTGTTGCTCCCCATCCTGTTTCCAAGGCGTCGGAGAACAACACTAGGCGAGGGTTCTGCAGAGACAAGGACACTCCCTCATTCTTTATCAGAGGTTTTAACCACCATCGCAAGTGGCTCTTGATATTTTCCTGTAGATGAAAAGAATCTGCCAGTTCTCCTGTCTTCCTGTTCCACATTCTCCTCAGGTAGAACTGCAGAGGTCTCATGTGCAGCCTCCCCAGAGAAATGAACTGCTCTCGCAACGAAAGGGTGCCCAGAAGACTGAGCCATTCCCTCGCTGAGCTTCGCTCTTTCTCTAGGAAGGCCGAGATCTTCTCCAATCCTCGAGCAATCCTTTCTTGGGATGGAAATGCTCGAAAACCCCGAAAATCCATCCGAATCCCCAGATAGACAATGTCCTGGCTGGGGATCGTCTGAGATTTCTCGAGGTTCACGAGCAATACCGAGAGATTTCACTAGATCCAGAGTTGTTTCCAAGTCCTCCAAACACTGCTGTCTTGACTTCGCTCTTATGAGCCAGTCGTCCAAGTAGAGTGATATTCTCACCCCCTTCAGATGTAGCCATCTTCCTACGTTCCTCATCAATGCCGTAAACACCTGAGGAGACGTCGAGAGGCCGAAGCACAAAGCCCTGAATTGGTAAATCCTTCCCTGCACCATGAATCGAAGATATTTTCTCAATGAAGGATGCAGGGGGACGTGAAAGTAAGTCTCCTGAAGGTCAAGGGAGACCATCCAATCCCCTGGACGCAGAGCCGCAAGGACCGAGTTGGAAGTCTCCATGGAGAACTTTGTCTTCTCCATGAAGCGGTTCAATGCACTCACGTCCAGCAACAGGCCTCCCACCCTCCCGCCATCGCTTTTGGCACTAAGAAGGCGATTGTAAAAGCCCCGGGAGTGAGGATCCTGCACTGTCTCAATGGCCTCCTTCTCCACCATTTGCTGTACTAGACCTAACAGGGATTCCCTTTTTGCAGAATCTTTGTACCTCGCTGACAGCTCCCTCGGTGTCGTCGTCAATGGAGGTCTGTCTCTGAAGGGGATGAGATATCCTTTCTTGAGTACTTCCAGAGACCAAGAATCTACTTGTCTCGAGGCCCACGCTTCTGAAAACTTCAGCAGCCTGGCCCCCACTGGTGCTTGGAGGACTGGTATCTCACTTGGACTTCTTCGTTGCTCTAATGGAAGAAAACCTTCCTCTTCTTTCCACTCCTCTTTTCCTAGGGGCTCGGCCTGATGAGCTCCCTCGAAAGGGCAGCTGAGTACTTCTTGGCTCCCTCTTCGAGCCAGGAACAGCTGGTCTTGACTTCTTAGCCAATTGTACTAGCAAGTTAAGTCCTGTGTTGCTAGCCTTTCAGTCAGTGAACGTGAGAAAATATCCCTCACTAACCGAGAAGGGAAAAGCTGCTTTGAAAGAGGGGCGTATAAGAGAGACGCCCTCTGAACGGGAGAGACTGCTTTTGTTAAAAATGAGCTAAAGACAGCTCTCTTTTTTTAGAATTCCTGCCCCGAAAAGGGATGCCACTTCCGCTGATCCAATCTTGAAACCCAAAACCAGCCTTATCCATACAGGCGAGCACACTATGTAGGACTTCGGGTTCCAAGAAATCAGGGTCTTGCGTCTTCTTGGCCAAAGCCCCAAGGGACCAGTCTAGGAAGTTAAAAACTTCCAAGACATGGAATACTCCCTTAAGGAGATGGTCCATTTCCGACACAGTCCAGCTTGTCTTCGCAGATGGAAGCGCATGTCTTCTTGCCGAGTCCACTAATGTCGAGAAGTCTGCGTCTGCAGAAGCAGGGAGAGCGAGTCCCATTGCTTCTCCTGTGTTATACCAAATCCCTCTCCTTCCCGATAGTCTGGAAGGGGGACAGGTAAACACAGTCTTCCCCGCCTCCTCTTTGGATTTAAGCCAATTCCCGAAAGCATGCAAAGCCCCCTTCATTGAGATGGTAGGCTGCATCTTCAAAAAAGAGGATGACTTTGAAGTCCTCGTGCTTGAGAATAAAGACAGAGGAGGAGGAGGGGCAGCAGGACTCAGAGACTCTCCAAACTCTTTCAATAAGAGGGCTGCCAAGGTCTTATAGTCCGAAAGACCTGCCCCCTTATTTGCTTCCGAGTCTGACACATCTTCCATATCTTGACCAGTCACATTAGGAGAAGAGTGAGCAACCGGAGGAGGACTCATCTCTAAGCAAGGTGAGGGGCTCTTAGCAGTACCGACTCTAACCTGACAAGGGCTACGGCCGCCTGTGCGACGTCTTGAGTCCCTGCCAGGAGAAGGCCGATCCTGCACTTTGCCCTTACTTACATTAAGACTGTCCTGATAAGGACAACGGCCGCCTGTGCGACAACTAGCGTCCCTATCAGGAGAAGGTCTTGAATGCTTAAAACCTCTCACAAAATCAGCCACATCCTGACAAGGGCTACAGCCGCCTGTGCGACATCTAGAGACCCTGCCAGGCGAAAACTGATCCTGCGAAAAGTCCCAAAGAGGAGCCTCCAGGTCCACTCCTAACTCCATGTCCGATGAAGATGGAGATCCTGGTTCATGGCGCCTGGCTGGCACCTGGCGCCTGGTTGGTGCCTGGCGCTTGGATGATGTATCAATCCTGGACAGTCTATCGTGGCAGGTAGGCGCCTGCAGGAGACTCAAGCTTCAGGCGCCTCATGCGTCTTTCTGAATTTATGAATACTGGTAGGATCCTCTCGCCTCGTAGGCGTTTTGCGCCTGGCTGGCGCCAGACTCCTGACAGGCGCCTCGTCCGAGCTGTCAGAGACTTCTACCGGACGGGATTTTTTAACGGGAAGGAAGCGATCCTTTCTCCTGGGAGGATCCTTCTTCAAAACTCCAACCAACGAAGATATCTGTTGTTGCATTTCTCTTAGGATCTTCGTAGCGGCGTCTTCTTTCTCCGTATCCGATCTAGGAGAAGGAGGATTTGATGAATAGATTTCTTTCCTCTTCTTTTCCTGTGGATATTCCTCTGGGAAATCTTCGGGCTAGAGTCCAAAGCTGGCGACTTCCATGATCTTTTAGAAGGTCTCGACAGCTTGTCCGAACTCCATCCTTTCTTTGAAGAATAATCGGATGACGAAAAACACTGTTTCAGGATGCCTTTCCAACGGCTATCCTTGGCAGTCTGGGACGCTACTACAGATCCTGCCAAGGGGACGCCTGACCGGTGGGGATTCTCTGAAACCTCCGTACGGCTTTCGACATTCCTTCTCCTCTGGCCTTGGGAGCTTGGAAGAGGTCTAGACCTGGGAGCGAGACAGAGCCGATCAGACGCACCCTCCACTTCACTGGGAACATATTAACTTTGCTTACCTTCTAAATCCTTCAATTTGCATTCCATCTTCAAAAGGGAAGCCTTCAAATTTGCAATTTCCGATGCCAAACTTGCAGAATCTGATAATTGAGAAGGTAATGCTGTATGGGAGGAAGCAATTACATTAGAGATAGGCACTAGACTACTAACTGACTCGTTAGAGACCGACCTACTCAGACTTTTGGAAGAGGCTTTTCTAGCCCTATCCCTTTCCAATTTTCTCAAATATGAGTTAAGAACCTTCCATTCTTCCTCATTTAAATTCTTACATTCATCACATGTATTCGATTGTGAACATTCATTCCCTCTACATCTTTTACAAGTAGTGTGAAGGTCTACCGAAGCTTTCGGTAGTCTCACATTACAACTTTCATCCACACACACTCTGAACGAAAAACTAGAGTCAGACATTCTAAGAAAAATCCAAATCCAAAAAAAGTCCACAAAAGCGTATGCCAGGCCAGAGATCCAATACGTCACCAAAATATCAGTCTAGAAGATCAACGGCGATGAAACACGAAAGTCAAAGTCAGGAGGAACTAGCAACGATGTTACTAGTACCGGCGACAGAGAAAATCTGGTTCTAGAACGGTAATGGTTCCTATTCCTGCCACCCAGCGGCAGGGCGGTAGATCACCTGACCTACCTGTAGCGTGCCGCGAAATTCGAATTTCTGTCGGGGACGACGGAGTCTATAGCTAAGTATATATCTGACAGGGAAGTTGAATGTATGAAATTGAAATTTTGTAGATAAACGTAAAGTATAAAAGTTAACAAAAAAAATGTAAAAATCAGAAAAAGGGGGAAAAAATATTTTATTTTAAGTTTTCTGTAAAGTTAAGTGTTAAAGTTTTCTGCCATTTGTTAATGTGTTTCGCAAAGTTTAGTGTTAATGTTTTCTGCCATTTTTTAATATTTTGTAAAGTTAAGTGTTCGTGTTTTCTGCCATATGTCCTCCTCCATTGTCGCCACTTTCGGAGATCGCCTCATTCGAAAGGTAAGGTTCCACATTTTACTACATATGTACGTACAGTATTTCTTGTACCATGTACACTAATACACTTTATTTACTGGTATAGTATAGGTTATGTTAGATACTGAATGGTCCAAATTGTTTTATTTCATTGTTTATTGGTCAATTTAGCTTTATTATAAAATTGACTGTGGTGTTTTTGTAGGGCTTGGAACGAATTAGGCTATTTAAAGTAAAACGTGGCTCGAGATATGAAAAAATCAGGTTAAGAAGGCTGCTTCGGAACGGATTAATTTCGTATCCTGAGGCACTACTGTACAACAAAATTACAAAATATATACAGCAGTTATCAATTGGTTAAATCAGTATGTATGTGTGTATGTTTGTTAACTGATTATGCACACTAACTTTTAAACCAATATTACTATTGTCACTGTCATAAGAATCATGTCTCGGTATCACTATTTGATGAAAATTAATAAGCTTCTTCTTCTGTGCCTTCAGCTTTTCCCATTTCTATATTGGGTCACTGTTTCTAGTCAGCCTTCTCCATCTTCCTGTACATCTTGTTCTCTTAGACCCTTTTCCTTCATGTCATTCAATAATTTATCTTTCCACCTGAACTTTGGCCTTCCTCTCCCTCTTCTGCCCTCCACCCCTATGTTCATAACCCTCTTACATACGTGTTCATCCTCTCCTCATGACATGACCAAACCATTTGAGTCTTCTTTCCTGAGCTTCTTTTGAAACCTCTAATACTTTGACTGTCCCCCCTGATCAATTCATTCCCGATCTTATCTCTTTTTGTGACACCACACATCCACCTCAGCATTCTTATCTCGGCCAATTCCATTCTTCTTTCTTGTTCTTTCTTTATTGGCCAAGTCTCTACCCCATAGAGACTGACTGGTCTAACTACGCTTTTATAAAACTTTCCTTGAACTTTTGCACTGATCCTCCTGTCACAAAGTATCCCGGATGACTTTCTCCCATTCATCCATGCACACTGAATTCTATTACTGACTTCTGCAACCAGGTTTCCATTCTCACTCACAACAGAACCAAGATATTTGAAGGAGCTAACCCTCTTTATGTCTTCTTGGCCCAATTTCACTGTTCCCTGCCATTCCTCTCCACCTGTCCACATATATTCTGTCTGTTCTGCTCATTTTTAAGCCTCTACTCTCAAGTTCTTCTCTCTATCTTCCTAGCTCGAGTTGGACACCTTTTGTCAGATCAGTCAGCACAGTCATCAGCAAACATTGCACTCCAAGGCACCTCTTCTCTAACTTCCGATGTTACAACATCCATCACAATACCAAACACGTAGAGACTAAGGGCCGAACCCTGGTGGAGACCAACTTTCACCTTAAATTTCCCTGTAGTTCCAACAGCACTTCTTACTTGTGTGGTTGCCTCTGCATACATACCTTTCATTATTCTGACATACTTTTCAGAAACTCTTTTCTCTCTCAAGCACATCCATACTTCCTGCTTAAGTACCCTATCATATGCCTTTTCCATGTCAATAAACACCAGACGTAAGCTTTTCTGTTTCTCTCTATACAGTAGTACCTCGAGATACGAAAGGCTCTACTTACGAAAAACTCGAGATATGAAAGCCAATGCAAAAAATTTTACTGCTCTACATATGAAAAGTTTTCAAAATACGAGAGGTTGTTGCTGTAAAGTCCCGAGATTCGCCTGGACCACCGAGAACAATTTTAAGACTCCCGCGCCGCCAACTGAGTAAACTCGCCACCATCCTCCTGCTCTCTCATTAGTTCCTCATGCTAGTCACCCCATAAGGTCCTGCTCTCCTATTGGTCAGCATCTACCCCTTGTGCTTTAAGTATTCTATTGGTAAAAGGATGCTGTAAATTGAAAATCTTATTCATGCAATACATTTAATAAAAAAAAAAACATTAGGTAAAGATAGAATACAGAATAGAAATGAATGGTTATTATACTGTTTGGTAGTTTCAGTAGTTGAAGAGAGATAATGAAAATTTATGGCTTCCTGTGTAAAAGTGATTGCTTGTCGATCGTTTGATACTCGTGAGTGCTGGATGTAAACAGATGTTTGGGAGCTTTTTTTTTTGTTTGTTTGTTTATTATAGTTAATGGTTACTTAATAATTATTTGAAATGAGTACATGTAATACATTTAATAAAAAAATTTTTGAATTAGATATCATAAAATATAAAATAAATCAGACTGCCAACAAATACATATTTTTTAGAATTCTTCTTCTGTTTTATTATTACGTTACGTATACGTATGTTTCATTATAGCTGTCAGTAACTCGGTATCTCCATTAGGTAAAGATAAAATAAAGAATAGAAATGAATGGTTATTATACTGTTTGGTAGTTTCATTAGTTGAAGAGAGATACTAATGACAATTTATGGCTTACTGTGTGCTAGGAAAAATGATTGCTATGCGCTCGTTCGATACTCGTAAGACGGGTAAGAGCTGAATGTAAACAATCGATTGGAAGGTTTGTTTGTGTATTATAGTTAATGACTAATTAATAATTATTTGAAATGAGTACATACTGATTATTTATACATTTTATTGGCATATTCTAAGCTTTTAGCTCTTAGGTTTAGATGTCAGAATCATAGACTAGGCTACAGTAGCAACCGCTAACATAGGCTAGGCTTATTGCTAAGGGACATATGCTAAAGTCCTAATATGATATTGTTATGATACAATAAAGTTTCATACATACTTAGCTGGCAGATATATACATAGCTATCGACTCCGTCGTCCCCGACAGAAATTCGAATTTCGCGGCACATGCTACAGGTAGGTCAGGTGATCTACCGGCCTGCCGCTGGGTGGCAGGACTAGGAACCATTCCCGTTTTCTAATCAGATTCTCTCTTCCACCTGTCTCCTGCGGGGAGGCTGGGTGGGTCTTCAATCGTATATATCTGCCAGGTAAGTATGTATGAAACTTTATTGTATCATAACAATATCATTTTCATACATTCAACTTACCTGTCAGATATATACATAGCTGATTGACACCCTTTGGTGGAGGGCAAGAGACCGCTAACTACTGACTAGACAGGTAAACAACATATGTTGTAGGTATTTATAGACCTTGGTTCCTCTGTGTTTCTAGACGAAGGGTCGACTTCCTAGCTATTGCATAGGAGTCTGCTTCTACTTACGATGGGTGGGGTTAGTTCCGAAAAACCCATCGTAAGTTGAGAAAATCGTATCTCGGATATAGCCTAGCCTACACTAAGTTAATCAGTACCATATAGGCTAGGCTATATACACATATATGGAAGATTAGCCTACACTCCAATCAAAGTATACCTATACATATAAGGTATGTAATTATTAATATCAGCTAGTCGGGTGTTTCAATGCAGATTGACTTATGATAATTAAGTATAAAAAGAAAAAAAACTTAATAATAGAACAAAAGATCAGACTGTAGCGTAAAGGGTACCTCACCCAAGATTCGGTCCGTTGTCGGCATACGTGATCGGTGTCAGGCTGTTCATGGCTACTATAACTAAAGATCGGAAGAGGAGGATGATGATAAAGCAGCAGGATCATCAATTCGCTCTTCCTCAGATAAAATTCTTCTTCTGTAAGTTCAGGTGTCTCGGAGGGAAACAACTGTTCCGAGACGTACAGGATCGAGTCTCAAAAAGTGAGGGGGTAGGGCTGTGGGGGAAGCGAATGCACTGGATGTCGTTCTCTTGAAGAAAAAATCCATTGTAGGTTGCACAGTGCGTTTTTTTCGTTCTTCATAAATTAATCGGTAACATGCAACACTGTCTTGATGAGCCCTCTGCAACTTTGGCAAACCGTTTCCTCGTCCCCATCCATTTCACTTAAAGTTTCAGTCCTTGATCAATAAAGCAAACGCCTCTGCCAGTTTTTTTAGTCGTAAACGTTCGCTCCGGCTCTTTTATTTCTTCTTCCTCTTCTGCTTTTTTTTTCTCTTCTGCAAGTGCAATTAAATCCTCTGCCGTTAGCTCTACATCTTGCACATCTATGAGTTCTTGGATATCTTCCTCGTCAATTTCTAAATCTAAACTTTTCCAAGTATCAAGATCTTTTTATTGATTTCCACTTCTTCTTCATTCTGATCGAAACCTTTAAAAACGAGTTCACATACACTTCAGCAGATTTTTCCAGACCCCCATTCATACACTCTTTACTTACCTCCTTCCACGCCTTCCAATGTTCATAATGGAGTTAAGAACACAAATTCTTTCCAGAAAGTTCTGAGATTCCTTTTCTTTCCTCGTTATCGTAGCTGAACAGCCTGCGCAAACGTTGTTCCGAAGAGAATACGCCTTGAACGTAGCCACAAGCACCCTGATCCATGGGTTGTATGAGAGAAGTTGTATTGGTGGCGAGAAACACAACTTTTACATTCTCGTTAATAATCTCCGATGTGCTGAGGGTGGCCACCAGGAAAGCATAGTCGAGAATCAGAAGAATTTTGAAGGGATGTTATTTTTTCTACAATAATCTTTCACTTCCGGAATGAAGCAATGAACGAACCAGTCCTCGAACAATATTGCAGTCATCCAAGCTTTTTTATTATGCGGTAATGCACAGGAAGTGTCTGCTTGTCGATGTTTTTTAAAGCCCTTGGATTTTCTGAGTGATAAATCATAAAGGGCTTAAGTTTTATACCCAAGCCACATTTCCCCCAAGCAGAAGAGTACAATCGATCCTTGTATGCCTTAAAGCCCGGCATCACCGTTGCTTCTTTTGTGGATGTAGGACCGTTGTGGCATACGTTTCCAATAAAGTCCGGTTTCGTCAACATTAAAGATTTGCTCTGGCAAGTAGCCTTCATTAACGACGATCTCGTTTTAAAACATCCCCTTAAATTTAGCGCGGCCCCGTCGGCATCAGCGCTTGCTGCTTCACCGCTAATTTTCACACTGTGAAAATTATGGCGTTCTCGAAACAACGAAACCATCCAGCACTTGCTGCAAAGCTTTTGTTGTGGTTATCATCATAATTCTTCTTCAGCTCTTCAAAAAGCATGCGCGCCTTTGTCTGAATGGTTAAGAGGGTGAGCGGCATACGCTTTTGTATTTGATCCTCCATCCACGTGACCAGTAAACTGCTCCATTTCTTCAAAGGCCCTATCCTCTTCTTTGATATAACCGTTGAATGAAACTGAAGCAGATGCCCTTTACAGCATCCATTACGCGTTTCTTGTCCTTGGAGGATGGTGTATACCGTCGATTGCGATAAACGTTCGTCACGTGCGATAACCATGACTGCCTTTCCCGCTTCACGCTGGTTTATTATTTTCAGTTTCTGCTCCAAAGTGATGGATTGCCTCTTCTTTTTTGCACTACCAGCAGGACACCTATTTGGTTGTTTGGCAGACATAGTTTTTTTGTTTTAATTTTCGGTACTTAAAAAAACTCTCAAATCACAAACGAACACCGACCTAATGTTTCTTGGTTCAAAACGAGCGCAAGTGAGGTCGAACTCATTTGCCGCTGTACCTACGCCAGCCCTCTCGCTCTCGGGGCCAACATATCGTACAGCGTAGTACGCTGCTGCCAGCGCTCGCTGTGCGCGAAATTTAAAAATACGCATTTTCAATTTTTTTTTTTTTTTTTTTTTTTAGTATTAATTGCTAACCCCATCGTAACATCGGATTATCGTAAAACGAATTATCGTAACTCGAGCACTACCTGTATGCCTATGCCTATTGGCATAACTAAGGAGCGCAACACCGATCCCGATCACCTGTTCCTAACATGAGGGTTCGCGCTAGAATTGAAAAAGAGTTATCCCCCAAACTCCTTTCAAACCTCAATAAAATTCACTAAGTTAAAATAAATTCAACTCATTATTAAAGGGATCAGTGTCAGCTCCTATCCCAGCAACGTATCCGCTGACACGTATAAACCAAGAGAGAAGGATCTCTCGTAGGTTAACTTGACGTCCTTCGTGTAATGAGCAGTCAACACATCGTTGCATCTCTCATATGTTAAAGCTAATATGTCTTCCTGACATATTGTTACGAAAAGAACAAGAATTTGCAAAAGCTCGCACTTCATGAGCTCTTAAATTCTCAGCTGTTTGAAGGTATCATCAAGTCACTTATGAAGTGCTTTAGAGATCACCATTGTTTCAAAGAAGACTAGGACTTTCTTTGAACTGGATCTCATCTGGATGAAGCCTAGAGCCTGGCTTGCGTCTGGCTGGCGCTTTGCGGCTGGTTGGCGCCTTGCGCCTGCCTGGCTCCTTGCGCCTGGCTGGCGCATCCTGTTTGCCAGGCGCCTCGCACCTTGCCAGAGCCTTGCGCCTGTTTGGAGCCTCGCGCCTGGCGCGTGGCTGACTTCTCCCCACTTTCTGGAGCTTCGAGCTTGTTAAGAGTCTCGAGGAAAACTGGCGATGTCCACATCGGACAGTTTTTCCCGATTTGTTCGCCTCTAGCGCACTGCGCCAGGTTAAAGGCCCGCTCCTTCTCCTCATCAGACAATGACAGTGTTCATATTGACTGTCTTTCTCTGGCATCTTCACGCCTGTTTTGGCATTTGGCGCCTGACTGGCGCTACATTGTCCGAAAGTCCTGAAGATCCACCATCGTTTATCAGGAGACTGGAGAAGGGTGGAAGAAATTCTTTCACTTTGAGCTTTTGGCCTTTCCGGCAAGGGGAGGTGATTTTAGTCAGCTACATCCAGTAGACGATAGGAAATCTAAAAGTCCGAGAGACAAGTCTTCCTCCGAGGAGGATCCTTATTGAATACTTCCGTTGCTAACGAGTTCTCCTCCTACATGTTGATAAGTTTTCTCGTTGCAGAAGCTTCCCTATCCTTGCCCGAAGGAAGGAAGGAGAAATGGAAGTTTGAAGAGATTCTGAGCAGCAAAGGGGGAAATTGGGTAGGAACTCCTGATTTCTAAGCTCTTTAATGTATCTCTCTGAACCTTTTGGGAAGTAGTTTGAGCCCTCATCGCGTTCCCAAGACTCTGTAAGTAAACGTTTAAACCTTGTCTTCTTCCGTAGATGACAACGTCAATACATTACCTGGACAACGAAACCTCTATCTGAAAGCGTTGATCCAGGAATAAAAGGCTTTAGTTCTTTTGCCAACCATACTATGCTGGCCAGAACCCATTGCCGAGTCTTCATAGAATTTGATTCCGGATTCTAAAGCCCAAAATTTCACTTGTCCTTTTGATCGTTTAGGACCAAGAGAAACATTTGATGAGGAGCAGTTCCATCTTGTCGGAACACGGAATCTGAGGCCCAAATTAGGATCCCATTCTAAGTATAAGATCTCCTACTCTTATCGTATAGAGGTATTGTATAAGATCCCGAAGATCTTAATTCTCTACTATCTCCAATATTCTTTGTCGAGACAGAGTACTATATCTTTTTACTGTGTTCATTGATAGCATAAAATACCAAGGTGATTCTTCCCCCTGAAAGGGAAGAAAACCATTATGTGGTTCACAGAGGTATCGGAAGAGGACAGTTTCCCCTTTCCATCTAGCACGATCTGCAGCAACTCTATGTCTTTAACATATTTGAAGGAATTATCAAGCTTCCCTTGAAAAATCCTCTCATTCATATTTACTTATGGTCCGAGTCCTGCACGCAGACAGACTCAGAGTGGATAGGTTTTCAGGTCCAATATTTATAATAGATTCCGATAAAATCTCTACTCTCTTAGAAAAACCTTCCGACACATGCTGAGAGAAGAATGTGACCTCTGTGAATCCAACCTTTTTATTGCCAAAATGATGCATTCATCTTCTTCCTTTGACGCCCATTTATCTTAATATCGTTAAGAATATATATGATAACTAGGGGAAAAAAAAGACTAAAGTTTATTCCCCTATTTAAATTAAAGATGGCGTATCTTGCTACCTCTCTTGTTTCGAGGAAAAGGAAGCAATCTATAAGAAGCTTGTTCGTCTTCTACCTTGCGAAGAGATCTGTGAATACTTTCCGCAGGTTCTCACTACTCTTTCCAATAAATGTTAAACATACGTTAACAGTTATTATCGTCGATCAAGAAGGTTCTCACGGACGTGCAAAATCCCCCATCGAACCTGGTAAGGATCGTTACGTTCCATGTCTGTTTCCAAATAGGTTAAATCGTGCTCTGCCGAATTAAAATCCTTTATAATACAGTCACATTGTGGTAAACAGCATTCATCTAGGAAACTCTTGTAAGGATAGTAGGAATTCTGTAATTAACCACGGTGTGTGCATAAGGCTTAACCGTAATTTTAAGGTGAATTTTCTACTACATTCTTTCCTCGCCGAGGCAGAGAGAGAACCTTAGCAAAACGAATACGATGTTATTCATGTTTGCCTAAAAATCCCCTCAATTCGTGGTTAAGTCCCTGATTGTAGGGGGAATATACGGTGAACCATTCCGATCCCTTAGGACGAGAGAGATGTAACCAACCGCTCACGACCGACAACCAGGATGTACTGAATTGGCTTACAATTCACAAGCCGTGAGCCGTCTTCGTTCACTGCCTGGCTGCATTCATTTATTCTGAGTTGCCAGTTACTCCCTTCAATGAAGGGATATAATAAAATTATTCTTTTCGAGCCTAAGAAAGCTCTCAATAATGCAAATTTAAGCCAAACAACCTTTGTTAAATACCGAAGCTGAGTAGGTATTGTCGTAACAAACCTTTTAAACAAAGTCCTTACTAGGAAAATCCTGTAAGGATATAGATAATTCCGTAGCGAACCAGAAAGGCAACTATGGTATGCGTATATGACTTGTCATTCAGTAGTCGTATACACTAAGTCTTCCAAGACATTCTTTCCTCTCCGACATGCAGAGAAAGAATGGAAATCTTACTCTCTTCGTTCTTTTCGTCAATAAACCCGAATGAGTATTAGTCGAAAGAGATCGCAAATGACAACCGAGGATCGAAGAGAATCTCTCCAGCTTTTATTATCTTGGAGATAAGTCCGTATTTTACACCTTTCTTATCTGGAAGAGCCTCTAATCAATGAATGAGAGCTCGTACGAATCTTGTTCAACTTCCAAACGATTGCCCCTCTTTCTGTAAATGGTTGGTTGCATTATTTTTTAGGAGGAGGATGATTTAATATCCTCTTACTAATACTGAACTAATTCTCACAATTCTGCTCTATCTTCCATTCCTCAAGTTGGGAGAAGATTGAGCAACCGGAGGAGAGCGCTTCCTTTCGAAAGGTGAAGGGCTTTTAGCAGTACCGACTCTAACCTGACAAGGGCTACGGCAGCCTGTGCTACATCTTGAGTCCCTGCCAGGAAAAAGCCGAACTTGCTCTTGCCTTTATTGCATTAAGACTATCCTGACAAGGGCGACGGCCGCCTGTGCGACAACTCCCGTCCCTACCAGGAGAAGCCTAGAACGTCTTTCACCTTTCGCCTGGAGGACTCTTGGCGGTTGTCAGGCTCTTCTTGTAGGAGAAAGTGCCTGGCGCTAAGCAGGAGTATCTTGCCTAGAATACTCCTGGCGCCTGGGAGGAGTATCGCGATCGGAATACTCCTCGTGTTCGGAATACTCCTGGCGCCTGGCAGGAGTATCGCGCTCCGAATACTCCTGGCGCCTGGGAGGAGTATCGTGCTCGGAATACTCCTGGCGCCTGGCAGAAGTATCGCTTTCCTAGGAGGAGTATCGTGATCGGAATACTCCTGGCGCCTGGGAGGAGTATCGTGCTCGGAATACTCCTGGTGCGTAGCAGGAGTATCGCGTTCCGAATACTCCTGGCGCCTGGGAGGAGTATCGTGATCGGAACACTCCTGGCACCTGGCAGGAGTATCGCGTTCCGAATACTCCTGGCGCCTAGGAGGAGTATCGTGATCAGAATACTCCTGGATCCTAGCAGACGTATCGCGCTTGGAAAGTTTTTCTTGTGCGGAAGGTTCTGCACGCCTGGAAAGTTCCGCGTTCGGAATGTTCCGCTTATCCGGAAAAAGATTCCCGCTTGGAAAGTTCCGAGCGTCTGAAAAGCGATCCTCGCCTGGAAAGTTCTGTACGTCTGGAAATTTCCGCTTGTGCGGAAGGTTCAGAGTGATTGTCAAATTCCGCTTATGTGAAATGTTCTGCACATTTGGAAAATATTCCTTCTTGGAAAATTCCAAGAGCCTGGAAGGCGATTTTAATCTGGAATCTTCCGCCTTCTGGAAGGTTCCGATCTCTTGTACATTTGTTCTTGCTTAGAATTCGACAATACTTCCATTTTCGACATAGCCCTCCCTTTCTTCTGAATGAGAAGGACTTCCATTTCCGATGAAGATCCTGGTTCATAGTGCTTCAGGCGCTTTGCGCCTATATTCAGGCCCTTCAGGTGCTTTGCGCCTCGTTTCAGGCGCTTTGCGCCTTGTTTCAGACACTTTAGGAGCATTGAGCCTCGTTACCGGAGCTTCATGCCCGAGGAGCTAGAAGCTTAAAAGTTATATATATATGTGCAATCACTAAACGAGATCCATATAATTCATTCGATCAACAAATATTCTTTAATATCTAATTCGTTCTTCTCAGAATAGATATATTTTCATATACACGTACCGATGAGGAATTTATTGAAATAACTATTTCAAACCCCCATGGGATAGAGCCCCCCCCGTCCAGCTGTACGGGGGACGAACCCGGATAGGGCAATGCCTCTATCGCAACTGTTATCGAATGATGTCTTCCTTTCTCCGTCTCTTCTGAGGTTCCGATAGCCAGACGAGATTATCTTGCATCTTCATTTAATCTACGCCGTTGAATGTTTCTTCTCCTTATTCGTCAAGACGATAATAATAAGGGGAACACATTGAATTAGGATGCCTTTCCAATGGCTATCCCTGGCAGTCTGGGAACGTCCTACAGAACCTGACCGAGGGACGCCTGATCGGTGGGGATTCTCCATAACCTCCGTAAGGCTTTTCGACATTCCTTCTCCTCTGGACCTGTGAGCTTGGAAGAGGTCTAGACCTGGGAGCGAGACAGAGCCGATCAGACACACCCTCTATTGCAATGGGGAACACTATAATCACTTCTTACCTTATAATAGCTCATATCTTGAGCTACATTCCTTTATCTTCAAATTGCAAATGAATTTGTAGTTTCTGTGAAGTAAGAAGGTGATGAGGAAACAACACTACTAGTACTGTTAATATTCTAACTGCTCATCAGAACGAGAGCTATTAAAGCTTCTAAAGAAAGCATATCTAGTTCTATGTTTTTCTGACTCCCTCAAATAGGAAGTACCATTATTTTCCTCAATCAAATTCTAACATTTATTACACTTTATCAATGAAATAAAATTTATATTTCCCTTTCTTGCAAACTATGTAAATTGTATACCGAAAACTTTTGGTAGTTACACATCCTCTATTCTTCGAAAACTTCGAAGTTAATTCATTAAAAGTTATTAAAAAGTTATTAAAAGCGTATGCCGAACCACCGATCCAGTACTTCCCTGTAAAAGTCTGCCCAGAAGATCGATGGCGATGAAACACGAAAATCAAATCAGGAGGGAAAGTAAACATATGTTTACATTCCCAGCGACAGAGAGAATCTGATTAGAAAACGGGAATGGTTCCTAGTCTGCCAACCACAGCGGCAGGCCGGTAGATCACCTGACCTACCTGTAGCGTGTGCCGCGAAATTCGAATTTCTGTCGGGGACGACGGAGTCGATAGCTATGTATCTATCTGACAGGTAAGTTGAATGTATGAAAATATGCAGTAAAAATGGGGTTGAACATTACATGCAGTTGAATATTACTCAAGTATGTACAGTATTTTGCCTTTTTGGAGTCATATTTCTTCCGTCGGATCGGCGTTGTAACCCTAGAACATGTGTTTTAGGCCTGGAAATATAATTTACTGGGGTGTTTTTGGAGGGCTTGGAACGGATTAGCCATTTTACATGTAAAATGTGTTCCAAGATACGAAAATCTCATGATACGAAGGCCGCCTCGGAACGGATTAATTTCGTATCTCGAGGTACCACTGTATTTCTCTTTCATCTTCTTTAGACCTGAAATGAATATTGTGGTGGGACATGCAAGTGAAGAAGGTTATTTGTTCCTAGATCAAATTGTAAGTCAGGTGAGAGAGCATTTGAACATTGTGCACCATGACTATACAGCAAAATACTGCCTAAAGTGAAGATCATACAAGATGAAAGCAAATTTTAATAAGAACTAAAGACTTCCCTATCCTGCAGAGCTACGATATTGATGAAAAAACACTAAAATACAATTATAAAATATAAGAAGCAACTTGTTTAGAACTCATACAAGAATGAATAAATGAATGGTGAAACAATACAATTAAATCTAAGCATACCATTCAAAAGATTGAAGTTTTACCAACAAAATGAGATATATGAAACTGCCATACAAACTGAACTAAGCATGTGAAGCATTTGTAAAATATGTGTTCAAAGCAGTTTTGAATCCAACATGGCATTGCTTCAGGACGTTAGCCACTCATCAATCACAAGATCCTGCTACTTCCTTCTCCGAGCACATCTGAACAATATTTGCCAAGACCACAGGAAAAATAAAAGAAGGCGTACAGAGCGCTTTCATATTATTTCAACACATTTTTGAGGTACCTCGAAAATGTGTTGAAATAACACGAAACCCCTCGGTACGCTTTCTTTTATTTTTCCTGTGACCTTGGCTAAATATATTGTCAAGCGCTATTTAGTGACATATAAACACATACACACACACACACACACCACACACACATATATATATATATATAATATATATATATATATATATATATATATATATATATATATATAGATATATATGTATGTATATGTATTGTATATATATGTGTGTGTGTGTATATATATATGTAAAAGTTTGGAACGTGATAAATGCATAAATAAAGGTATAAGCTACTCCAGTGTTTCACTTTCCTTTGTGGCTTATACCTTTCATATATAATATATATATATAGATATATATATATATATATATTATATATATATATATAATATATAAAGGAAAGTGAAACACTGGAGTAGTTTATACCTTTATTTATGCATTTATCACGTTCCAAACTTTTGTGATTCAGTTATACATATGTACCGTATATTTCGGCGTATAAGTCGACCCCCCATTTCTGAGTAAATTTTTATGATTTTAACTAATATCGGGTATATTGGTCGACCTATAAAATGTGAGGCCAACCGTACGCTCAAAATAAGCAGCAGGGTAAAACGTATCATATAAAATAACCTGAATGTTATTACGGTACATATGTTGCTCTACTTACCATACGAAATACAGGTAATATACTCGGTATATTAACAAATCTGTGTAATATATAAAAGATGAATACCGAAAAATATGATTAGAAAAGACGAAACGAAAGATACGTTACTCCAGTGTAATGTAAACAAACAAAGCGCTAATAACGCTGCATAACAGCCTACGTATATATGTATGTACAAACTGCCACTCAAGTTAATGTTTTGATTAGGTTGTTAAAACGACGTGCCGGTATTTTATTATGATGTTGGAATATTCCTTGACCATTGGTTCTTCTATGACATAAACAGGCTCATTTGAGGGAAAACGAACCTGCAGTTGATTCACTAGATTCAAACTGGGATCCTTATGATGAAACCGTGAATGATAATTTGTTTGATGAATTGTTTAATTCAAGTGACGATGACTCAAGTCATTTTGAAGGATTTTAAATACATATTTACTATTAAATACAATTTTTTAAAATTTTATTTAAAGTGATAAATACAGATTTCATACCATAAATGTTTTTGAACAATACCCCGGTAAATACAAACCGTCAGAGCGAACGCATCCTTCTCAATTACTGTACTACATATGGCTATGCAATGTTTACACTGGCTGTGCGATTGGGGTTTCTTCAAGTTACTTTGATTTTTTTTCATTTTATTTAAGGTAATGGATGTTCTAATGTATTATTATTGTCGTATTACAGTGTGAAATGTTTTTAATAATGGTATTTGCATACATAGTTACCTCATCAAGGCTGTCATTGTTATTAGCCAACTGTAAAGCCTGGATTCCTGTACCAATATGCCAAAATAATAAAGATTCACTTTTTGTTACCTTTAGATAAGTCGACCCCCTAATTTTGGCATGTTTTTTGGGGGCTAAAGGGTCGACTTATACGCCGAAATATACGGTATATGTGTGTACTAAATGTATAATATATATATAAAATAACATTTATTGATATTACTCAAAATTTTGGTTGTAACAGCACAATAAAACAACATTTTGTTGCCTATACTAGTGAAAGTATTAGTATTATTCCTGGGGTCATGTTTTGCACTGAAATACATTTTTACCTTGTAACTCGAGGTTTTATCCTACTAACATCATAACTGAACCTCCACAGTGCCTATTTTATTGTAATTATACACATTTTGTTCTTAATTCACTCTGAATTCCAATTTAAATATGAGTTAGTTTACAGCAAAACTGTGGCAGGAACAATTTTTCAGCTTATTGTACATCAATCTGCCAAAAACATTCATGAGCAAATGACACATTACTGAATTGACAAAAATTTGGTATTTTAATGCCAGCACCTTTTATTGATATAAGTTCATATTACTATTTTGGCTTTTTTTAATTTTCAATAATTATGGCTGAAATAAATATATCCTTTAATGATTGAGTGCTAAGAATGGTAAATGGAAACATCGTTGCCAATTTAGTGGAGTTTTCCACAAAGGCTGAACACAATAATGATATAATATACATATATAATTTACATTCAAAGGATTGTAAATTCAATAAAGAATACAAACACTTTAAAATCATTATACGGGCTTCTTCTCCTCAACAGCTTGCTGTCTTCGAATACCTCATCACAAAAACAATACTAGTTCCAAAATTAAAAAACCAAACTACACCCCGCTAGCCCTCTTTACCTGGCATAACCATATTTACTTGGGACCTTTCCTTATTCTTCTGGTCACTCGTCTTCTTCCCTTCACTTAAAGTGGTAATTGTCTTAGCATTTTAGATTTCCTTTCTTTTGTCAACTTTAAATTTATGTTGGGATATTAAGAAGAGTCTTTTTATTATGTTTTATGTGTGCTTATCTTTTTACGACGGTGATGATGAGGCTTGACCCCTAAACATCGATGAATAAAACTGTGCTAAAATTACCAGGAGACATCTCCCTTGCTTCCTTGTGAATAGTCCGTCCATCACCACAAACCTATTATTACGACTTCCGAGGATCAATCTGTCCATTTAGGGTTAATGTTCACAAATTATATATTTTTTAGCCTTGAAAATGCAGCTTGGAATTTGTTGCGAAACGTCGGCATTGAAATAAACTGTCAAGAGGGTGAGGATGCCTTTCCCTGGTACTTCCTTCATGATATATATATTCTTATGCTGCTGCTTTTCAAAATGCATATCTCCTTTCAGCATCTATGAAATGTAAAAGTGTTTGCAATATTTTAAGATTCAGTATTAGTTTGCTAGTGGTAATATGTTCTGTAATGTGTGTTCAGAATTCACAAAAACATAATCTAAAAGTAAAGGAACAACATAGAATGTGAAGAGAGAGAGAGAAATTAGCATTGTCCGTTCAAAGCAGGATATTGCTGCCATCACTTGAGATAAGAGGAACCCGAGTTATCCATTTTGTTTTGGAAACATGTCACTCATGCATGTGCGATCGGTAGCAAACCATTATTGTTCGTTCATCTTACTTATAAAACCATGTGAAGATCGCATCATCTTTCGTAAGATCATACTAGAACATTCCATATAAGCATACATTATCTGTAGGAAGTGATGTCACTTAGTCTTTGCTTTCAATTAAATAGTTATTCCTTTTATTCTAAGAGACTTTTATTTTCTTAAATTATGTACGTAATAATAATTTATTTTCTTAAATCATCTAATAAATAAATAAATTATTTATAATTAATCTCCATTTCTACCTATCATTTTAAAAGAGAATTACAAAGATTTAGCACAGGATCTTCAGTTCCAAAACGTTTTGAACCTGTCAGGCATTGATGTATTGCCCAGTTAACTACCATACAAGAGATTTTGTCATTCTCAGATTTGAAACCATGTTGTAAAGAGATAACATCTATCTATCTCTCTCTCTCTCTCTCTCTCTTCTCTCTCCTCTCTCTCTCTCTCTCTCTCTCTCTCTCTCTCTCTCCCCGCATGAGCATTTTAATTTCACCATTTTAACTTTACATTAACGACGTAAAGATTTTATCCTTAAGTGTTTATTGGTGATTTCAAAAAAGGCCTAAAATTGGTATACCAAGGTAAGAGTTTTTTTAATAAGTCCAGTGCACTAAACTTAAGCATAAAAAGTACTTGAAATATTTGAAGTACTTAGGTTATTCCAGGAGAATTTTTTCACATTTTGGTGTTGGCATTTTTTTTTTTCTTTTAACCATTTTTCTTATTAAAGTTATTTTTTTGTGCATTTACCCAGTTTTCTTGTGTGTTTTTTATATGTATATTCTGTGTGAATAATGTTTTCTTAGTGTTTTTGCAATTTGGTATTTTCTACATTCTTCTGTGTTTGCATTTACATTCCCAATCTGATTAAGCATTTTCATTAATTAATCATTACAAATTTAACTGAGTTTAACACTTATGAATTACTTTGCATTTACTTAGAATTCTTTTCATGATTTGATTGTTGTTTAACACCTGTGAATTAATTTTCAAATTTCAATTGTTACTAAACACTTTTGAATTTTACTTGAATAATCTAATTTCTTGTTTTTTGTGATAAATTAATTTTGATTTAAATTTACTTAATAATTAATTCAAGAATTAAACTTTGTGTTGTTTTCAAGTACTGTAATGGTAAATTTCTCTGAGATTGTGAATTTTTTGTTAACGTGAGTTAGAACCAGGGAAATAGTTAGTTTTAAAGTTGTTATGGAGTGATGCCCTTTAATTAATTTAATTACATTCAAGATTATGCCACACCTGTTTTAATGGTTTTCTGCAATATTAGTTAGTTGTTAAGGGATCACTGTTGCCTTTAGAGTATTCAGTCGTATTCTATCTGTGATGAAGGTTCAGGTGTCTGGCTGTTGTGAGGTAACTATTTTATGATTGTTCAGTGTAGTAACAAGATACTTGGCACTTTGTCATAATATATTTACACACACACACACACACACATATATATATATATATACAGGCGGCCCTCGGTTAGCGGCAGGGGTTCCGTTCCTGGCCACCGACGCCAGGCGATTTTTGACGCTGAGCGATTTAAAAGCCTACGGCCGCCGCACACCTTCTTTCGAAACTCTAGACCAGTCAAAAGCGCCGTAATCCCACAACGGCGCAATGAGTAAAATTATATTTATGCAGTATAGTACTATAGAATTTACTGTACAGTACATGTGGGTGTCTAGAGTATGTAAAGATATAATAGTTTATACAGTGTACAGGTAGCTGTAGTGTTCAGGTTACGATCATTAGTCTTACGATAGTCCGATTTTATGAGAGATCAAATTACAATGGCCTAACTTTTTCCATCTTCTAGTTACATAAGTTCAATAACAGCAAAAGAGAATGATGAAAGTATGGTTTTAACGTTATACTCGTTGCGTGAACGTGTACAGCCATGAACAACCGAACGAGAAAAGACTTTTTATTTTTTTCTAAGTACAACCGAACTGGATAACATCTGTTTGGCTTGTATTTCGATCATCGTACTACAGTGCAACATTACCGTATTTGTTATAAATGGCGATATGTATAGAATAGAACTGAGATATCTTAATGTAACAACTTTATTCGCTATAGATCAGAGATCAATATAGATTAAAGATCAATCGGGAAATATACCGTTAAATTTAAACCTAGTTATAACTGAAGCTGAGAAAACTGTTCAAGCTGCTAATGACTATTATCGTACATCGGCAACAAGGATAAAACTGCAGTAAACGTCTGCCATCACACAACTGTAGATAAAATTGGGATAAAATCATTTTAATCAAAACTACTGTGCTTGAAAGAACACATTTTACCGTTTTGGTTTCACGCCGTTATAAGATAAAATAACGTAAAGTTCGTATTACGATGATATAAAGATTATTGCGAACGGAATCACGTAATTTTTTAAGCAATAAACATGCCGCCAACGTAATCTGTTAACGAAAAAAATAGTAGTTCACATCACAACGAGACATATTCAATAATATTTCCACCTAAAAAACACGCTGTATAAGGAAAAAGAACTTTGTCTCATATAAGTCAAGTATAGATATTCGTTTATGCTAACTAGAAGCAAGAGCATTCGCTCAGAATTGCGTTATGGTGAAACAAACTTGTATTCATCAGCTGATTTCAAACCACAACATTGGCCGCTCCGCGGAATACGGGCTTAAGTTTGCCGTAGTATTTTAAAATACAATAATATGAGAATACATACAATATTCTTGGATACAGCGAAATAATGTATAACTTTTTAAAGGATTTATGGAAAAGATGCATAATTAATAAAATAACACAATGCATTTTTCGGAACTGGCGGACAACAACGAACATGAAAAACCATCCCCTGACAACGTGGAGCGTAGTTACAAAGGCTGCCTTAATTTGTATCTTATTTCTGTACAAAAATGAAAATACCTTTACGTAATATATTTTCATACACATTTTAAACATAAAAAGCATAACATTTGAAAAATCGACACATCGATCGCTAAATTTGCACTCTTTTTAACTCTATATTTTCGGAAGAGCGGCAGACGGCGGCATACAAGAACGAACTTGAAAAAAACATCGTAGTCGATAACTTGAAGGGGAGTTTCAAAAGTTGCCTTTTTATCATATTTCTGCACAGAAATAAAAATACCCTATTCGTAATACATTTTCATACACATTTTAAACATAAAAGCAAAAACATTTGAAAAATCGACACATCGATCGCTAAATTTGCACTCTTTTTAACTCGATATTTTCGGAAGAGCGGCAGACGGCGGCATACAAGATCGAACTTGAAAAAAACATCGTAGTCGATAACTTGAAAGGGAGTTTCAAAAGCTGCCTTTTTATCATATTTCTGCACAGAAATAAAAATACCCTATTCGTAATACATTTTCATACACATTTTAAACATAAAGGCATAATCATTTATAAAATCAACACATCGATCGCTAATTTGCACTTTTTTTTAAATCGATATTCTCGGAAGAGCGGCAGGCGGCGGCTTACAAGAAAGAACATGAAAAAACATCGTACGTATTTGATAACGTGAAGGGCAGTTTCAAAAGCTGCCTTTGTATCATATTTCTCTACAGAAATAAAAATGCCTTTCACGTAATACATTTAAGTACACATTTTAAACAAAAGCATGAACATTTATAAATCGACACATCCATAGCTACATTTGCACTTATGTAACTCGATATTTTCGGCATAGAACAGCGTCAGAGGCATATATTTTACCCTAATACCTACGTAATAACTCTCCATAAAATTTGTTAATATAATTTGCATAACCTTTATGGTCTGAATGGCATTTCTAAAAATGTATGAACTCGTTAGCAGCGGCGCGCGTTACTGAAATTTGTGCCGTAAAGATACCTTTAAAATTGCCTTATTTTTTTTAATGAATATTTTTGACGACCCACCGCGTAAAACCGATTCGCCGTTGAGTGATTGCGCCGTTAACCGCGGGCCGCCTGTATACTATATATATATATATATATATATATATATATATATATATATATATATAGTATATATGCACGTCCCTGGCTTATGACGAGAGTTCCATTCTTGAGACGCGTTATAACCCGAAAATCATCACAAGCCGGAAAATCGTCAAAAATCCAAAGAAAACCTAGCTTTTAATGCTTCTGGTTTATTATAAATTATGTAAACTGTAATATTGATTATTTTGCATTTCTGGAGTCATAATTCTTCCGTCAGATTGGCGTAAGTGACATAACCCTGGAACGTGTCAAAAACCTGGCAATAATCTCTGTAAAATACAATTGAAGTGTTGTAACCTCGGAACATCATAAGCCGGGGACTGCCTGCATAAAAAGTGGGATGGACACCAGACACCACCACGAATAGCTCGAACCCACGAATAATTAGAACTCTCCTCTAAAAATGCTTATATCTGCCTATCTTGAAAGTTCACATAACAAATGCATACTTAAAGTATCATCCTACATCAAATATATCATTGAATTGGTATTATCATTTCAAAGTCATCTTAAACATTTTACCATTAGAAATATATAAAAAACCAATAACAGAGAGAGGGCTGAACAAGTATCTATTTGTCTATCCATTCTTTTGCTGAGAGAGAGAGAGAGAGGAGAGAGAGAGGAGGAGAGAGAGACCAGAAATGTCAATAGTACCTTATGTTAACATCCTACACTCAAATTTTACCGTTAAATTATTAATTCATATTTAATGCATTGAATCTTTAGAGATTTGTATTAGAGAATAATATTTCAAAGTCAATCCTAAACACTTAGGTACTCCCTTAAAGGGTATATATACATACATACGTACCTTCAATCCAATTCGAACAATTGGGGAAATAGGGGAAGAGAAGAGAGGTAAAGAAAAAATGAGAAGACGAGAAGGGAGAGAGGAGAGGAGAGAGAGTAGAGAGAGACAGAGGAGAGTAGGAGATTGTCCCTTACAATAATTTTAAAAGAGTGGAAATGGAAAGATTACTGTATTTAAAATTTAAAAACTCCACATGTGAATTTTTGTAATTACTGTTAAATGTTAGTTATTAGTTATACATATTGACTAGTATGTATTATTTTATGAGAAATATTAATAAATAAACTTATTTACATACATGTACCATAAAATGATCCATCTCATCATCACCAGAAGAGAGAGAAGAAGGGAGAGAGAGGAGAGCGAGAGTAGGGAGAGAGAGAGATAGAGCAAGAGGAAACCATTAAAATTGTTGGCCACCAATTATATGGCACTGTTTCCCACCCTCCCCCTGGTCATCATTACTCAGGCATATAATAATATATGAATATATAATATAGATATATATTATATATTATATATATATATATATATATATATAATATTCATATAATAATACTATTACCTTTATATATCATATAGATATATTTATTATTTATATATGATATATCTATGTTTTATGTATTGTATGTATAGTATGGATGTATGTATGTAATGTATGTAGGTTATGGTATGTATGTTTATTGTATTGCTATTTATATGGGGTATGTATGTGATGTATGTATTTATCTCTATTAATATTATAATCATATATTCAATCATATATATACTATATATATATATCACGATATATACATATATGATATATATTCAATAATATAGACTCAATAATGTACTGTATGTTATAGTATAAATTGGATATATGTATGTATGTATAATTTATTAGTATAGTAATAAATATATACTGTAGTGGGGGAAGTGCGCCACCTTTTGTTTTTTTCTTTTTTTTTTTTTTTTTAATCTCTGGTCAAGAGTTTCTAGGAAGACAACTGCACAAAAAGTGAACATGCATTTTTCTTTTTTCATTTAAGAGGGCCACCTTTTGCACAAGTTGCAAATATTTTATGAAAATATTTATGGTGGTAGGTAGTGCAAAAAACAATTATGGGTGGCCCACATTTCCCCACCCCGGGTTTTGGGGCCCAAGTGCGCACTATGTTTTTGTTTTTCAAATTTAAGCACATCTTAAGCCTTACTGTTAATTTTAACAATCCTATGCATACCATTGCAGGGACTTTAACCAAAAAATATGAAAAAATTGTATTTTATTTTAGTGCGTTTACTTTTTTAAGAATCGCTGTGGTGGTGTTGCCTGTACAGAAATCTTACGTTGGCAATTTTCACGTTATAGTAATCATATTAGCTTCATGGAGTCTATTGAATAGAGGCGGGAAATATAGTGGAATCTCCAGTGTTTCAAAAAAGGAAAGAGAAAGTGAATCCTGTGGCTGACTTAGATGATTTTGATAAAAATGTTATGCAGAGAAGGAATGCGTGGTTGTCTTTTCCAAGGACATAATAGATCGATTGACTAAAGAATTTATGTTTCAAGTCCAAACACTGGAGCCAACAGGCCACTCAGCCCATATACAATTATAGAAAGAGAAAGAAGGAATAGCTAAGTAGAATTGGGAATGGGGAAAAAAAAGTTAACAGGGAAGAAGCAAACCCTTTCCCTCGACTCCCAAGGTCTAAAGTGAATCCTCCTAAGAAGGATTATATCTGCAGGAAGCATTTAATGGGCCTTACATACCTGTAGATATGACAACTCTGCCTTTTCTACCTGGCCCCACCCTAGCGATCTTAGAAAAGTAAACGCACTATAGTAGGTAATGCATGACTGATGATGACGAATACCATACTAGGTTATGTATTTCTCAACGCACCACCATGCCAAGCATTTCTGAAGCCTTGAAGTAAACTTTGTTTTTAATAAAGGAGGGATTAGACAAACACTGAACAATAGCAGTAAGTTAGAATGCTAAGGGTTAGTTACCTAACAATAAATTTTGCTAGCATGCTCTATTTATGCTCATTAATTATGTATATACTAAGGTAGATTAGGCTATAATTATAAGTTGCTAGGTCTAAGTAGTGTCGCACCATCTGTAAAAACATGAGATTTAAATTGCATCGACTTTGATTTTTTCTGTTTTGTTATGCTCGAAATATTGAATATGTAGGCTATAAGGCATGAACCAATTCATTTAGATAGCAATTTGTAGGTGATTAGTGATGAAACCAGCAGGTGTGCGTTTACCCCATGAAAAGTTGCGCAATTACCCCACCCTTCATTCATGACTCGCTACTCATTAATACTTAGACCTAGCAACTTATAATTATAGCCTAATCTACCTTAGTATATACATAATTAATGAGCATAAATAGAGCATGCTAGCAAAATTTATTGTTAGGTAACTAACCCTTAGCATTCCAACTTACCGTTTTGTCCAAAATTTCTTTCAATGATCCATTCTCCCTGTACTAAGCCGTGGTGGTCTATTTTCTTAATGAGATAGTTGGGTAACACTTGCTAAAGTTGAACTAGGAACTCTGTCTCATATTCAGACTGTGATAAAAGAAAAAAGAAAAAAATGTAAACCTGTTTTTGACGATTAAAAAAAATAACTTACTTCAGTGCGCACTTCCCCCAAGGGGTGCGCACTTCCCCCACTCTACGGTGGTGTGTGTGTATATATATATATATATATATATATATATATATATATATATATATATATATATATATATATATACATATATATATATAGATATATATATATATACGATATATAATATATATATATATAATATATATATATATATATCATATATATATATATATATATATAGTATATATATATGTACCAATTAGCAAGACTCTCAAATCAGGATATAATCTCAAAGATGAAGGGATAAGTTAGCATTGTCCCTACAAATTTATTACACAATCGCTTCACTACAGATGTTTTCCTTACATTTTCAAGGTTGCAAGGATTAACAAACTAAAAAGGCACATTAGAATATTGATACACACAAATTATAAGGCAAATTAAAACCAGGGGAATCAGGAACAGAACACACACAACCAGCAAAGGTAATAAGACTGAAGACATAAGTTTCGCCAGGACACAGCAAGAGTGTGAAAAGGAAAAAAATAACAAAAGGTTAACAATTGGACAAATTTTATAGATTCCAATAAAGGTGTAAGCTATAGAACTGGATGTGTACAACGCCCCACAAGCCCTGCCTCAGGACCAGGGCAACGCCATTGCGCAAACACACAACACACAGGGAAAACAAAGGGAAACTGGCCGGTAACAGACGATGAGCTGAAGCGTGTGAACGCTACAGTGACCAGGAAAGGACTGGAGGTCGGATCAGAGTCGTGCGTTGACCCTGGGGCATGTACCTGCTGGGGGTTGGGGAGGGATAACCAGTTTTTTCTGGTCGGTACCGGATTGACATCCTGGATTCTCAACGATAGTAGTTCGGGGTAAGTATACGGCGGCAGAAAAAAACAAAAATGACTTAAATAGGCATACTACAATCTATTACTAACCCTTGGACGGATTGATCCTCGGGAGTAGTAATATCAGGCTTGGGATGGTGGACGGATTGATCCTGTGGTTAAACAATATTACGCATCATCGATTTGGAAAGAATCGGATGGGAAAGAGGTGCCAATACCTTTAGAGCCCATAAATTCACTTTTGGCAACTTTTATACTAACTAAGATCACAAGTGTGGGCATCTCTGGACTTTAGTAGTGGTTGTGACTTGAAGGGGGAATGTTCTGTCTCTCTCTGACACGATGTCTTTTTGTAAATTTGCTTGTTGTTCTTTGTTGCTGTCTTTTACGATAATATGTTGATTGTACGTATAAGTAATTTTACTAAGAAAATTGCAAAGAAATATTAGAAAAAACATCTAAAAGTAAAAAAATAAATAAATAAAATAAAGTTACTGAATCATTGTTCTCAGTAAATTTACGTAGATATTTTTCAACAAATATGCTAAGAATTTGTTATTGCTTTTATTTCTTAACTTCTTTGATATTGTGTGAGCAGTAATTACAATTTCACAAAATAAAATAAATTTATTTATTAGACAAAACATATAAATTGGTTAAATTTACAATTGTCTTGTAAAAGAGGCCCCACAAGAGGTTATAAATAGTCATTTTCAACTTCTCGTGGAAGGTAGGGAAAATTCTTTAGAATTTTTTTGTTCTTTCACCATGTGCATTTACATATCTTCCTCTTTCCATTGATGTTTTTTTTTTTTAATTTGCCGACCTCAAAGTTTACCCGGCCTGAGGAGCCGCATAGTGGTAAATTTACCCATCTATAATGGTTAAAAAGAATACGGTCCCAATACAATATTCAACCTCTGTCAAAATGTTTATAGCTTAACCTTCTGTCACTGTTTTCCTCTCTATTCCTTACTCGCTCTTGCTCGGTCTTGAATAAACTTAAGGCTTGTCCCTTTATGTTTTCAGTCTAATTACCTCTGCTGTTTAGGTTTTAATTTGTCTTACAATTTTTTTATGTATCAATGTTTTAATGAGTTTTTTAAAATGGTTTTTTAATCATTGCAGCCTTGAAAATGCAACGAAAGCATCTACTGTAGAACGTAAGCATAATATAATAAACTTGTAGGAACATTTTATTTCACATTTATACCAATTAGTCTGAGTTTACCTCCACAAAACCATGGAAATATGTGAATTTCTAATTGTAATATACATACATACGAATATTAGAGCAATTTTACCATGATTGCATTACTATGGCAGCTAGAATTGATGTAACAGTTTGTAAAGGCATTGGCGTATGTCAAGCTACAATAAATTGGCAAGAATGATTTACCCTTCCTAGCATGCAAATATTTAAGGTTGCATTTAGTTCAGCCATACAAATACTATTAAAAAACATATTTAAAAAAAAAAGTCAAAATAGTAATGTAAACTAAAACCAATGAAAAGTGCTAACAAAAAAATAAAAAATTTGTCAAACAATTTACTAATCAATCGTCTGCTCGTCGATATTTTTGGCAGCCAGATGTACAATATGGCTGAAAAATTGTTCCTGCCACAGCTTCAAAAGGAATTTGGGAGTGAATTATGAACGAAATGTGTACAATTATAATCTAATAAGCACTGTGGAGTTTTAGTTGTGATGGCAGTAAGGATAAAACCACAGATTACATGGTAAAAACGCATTTCAGTTCAAAACAGGACGCCAGGAATAAGACTTCTCATACTTTCACTAGTATAGGCAACAAAATGTTTTATTGTGCTGATTACCACTACAAGCGTGAGTAATATAAAAAAACGTTACATATACAGGCAGTCAGCAGTTATCGGCAATCCAGTTTCATGGAGCCTGTCTAGTGCCATAAAATAGGCTATTTATGGCGCCATAACGTGATGAGTTCTGGTTATCGGTGCCATAAGGGTGCTTAAAGCGCTGATAACCAGTTATCAGCGCCATAAATCACTGAATTTCGATTAATGGCAGTTTTCGCTTATCGGCACACCCCCCGGGGAGGGAACCCCCGCCGATAACTGGGTACTTCCTGTATACGCAAATATTGTTCAAATAAGCTCTGTGAAGGATGTGGCAGCCATTCGAGTGACAAACTGGTACCGATTCAAAGAGACACCATATTGGATTTAAAAACTGCCTTGAACATATATTTTATGAAGACTTCACATGCTTGGGTAAAATATCGAATGACTCACAGAGACCACCTCTATGGCAGCATGACCACTTTCCCAAAAAATAACTTTAGCACTTCCAGTAACTTGAGTTAAAAATTTTTGTCATAAACAATTTACTAAACTGTCGCCTGCTCCTGGATGTTTTTGGGAGCCAGATGTCTTTTGCTGTATACAAACTCTCAAGTATTTCAAGTGGAATTTGGAGTGAATTAAGAGCAAAATGTGTATAACTACAATCAAATAACTACTGTGGAGCTTCAGTTGTGATGGCAGTAAGGCTATAACCACCACCGATTACAAGGTCAAAATGCATTTCAGTTCAAAACATGACCCCAGAAATAAGATGCCTCACACTTTCACTAGTATAGGTAACAAAATATTTTATTGTGCTGATTAAACTACAATCTAGAGCAATATCAATAAACTTTACATATATATGCAAATATTGTTCAAATGAGCAGTGGGAAGGATGTGATGACCAAGGTAGAAACGAACTGAACAAACTCCCACCAGATGCCATATTGGATTTAAAAACTGCCTTGAACACACATTCTACTAAGACTTCACATACTTATTTTACTTCGTATGGCGGTTTTACATATCTCATTTTGTTACCGACACTTCAATCTTTTGAATGGTATGCTTAAATATTGAATTGTAATGTTGTTTCACAGATTAAATATCGAGTGAAAAAAGTGGTATTTCTTTAGATGAATGGTCGCATAGCAGTATTTTACCCTACGGTAAACAATCGCATTGAGTCCATTTCACTCAAGAAGACCACCCTTTTTCACTCTATATTTAATTGGTGAAACAACAATGCAATTACATCTTTAAGCATACCATTCAAAAGATTGAAGTTTCAGCAACTTAATGAAATATATGAAAGCGCGATACGAAATAAAATAAGCATGTAAGGTCTTCGTAAAATATGTTTTTAAGGCAGTTTTTAAATCAAATATGGCATGTACACGTATCCAGTGCCTCTCGTCTCCGCAATCGGGACCACATCGTTCCCAGCGTTCAATTGAACAATATTTGCATATATATATATATATAACATTTATTGATATTTCTCAAGATTACAGTTGTAAGCAGCACAATAAAACAACATTTTGTTGCCTATATTAGTGAAAGTATGAGAAGTCATATTCCCGGGGTCATGTTTTGAACTAAAAAGCATTTTTACCTTGTAATCGGTAGGTTCATTCTTACTGCCATCACAACTGAAACTCCACAGTGATTACTTGATTGTAATATGTTATTGTTAGTATACAATAAGGTTTTGTACATACTTACCTGGCAGATATATACTTAGCTATACGTCTCTGACGTCACGACAGAATTCAAAACTCGCGGCACACGCGACAGGTAGGTCAGGTGATCTACCTTACCCGCCGCTGGTGGCGGATGTAAGAACCAATCTCCCTTTCCAGCCAGAATTTTTTCCTTCCACCGGTCTCCTGAGGGGAGGCTGGGCGGGCCATCAATCGTATATATCTGCCAGGTAAGTATGTAAACAAAACCTTATTGTACTAACAATAACATTTTTGTACATGAACTTTCCTGTCAGATATATACTTAGCTGATTGACAACCCTTGGTGGGAGGGAAAGAGACAGCAATATAAATATGGAAAAGAAGGGAAACAACACTAGTTTGTAGGATGTAACAACCTTTGGTTCTTACCTGTTTAGGCAGAAGACTTCGTAGTTACTGTCTATGAGTCTGCGTTTGCCTTAAGAGCTTCAGCGAGGCGTGACCTACAGCTGACAGACTCTTTGGGTCTATCAAATGGGATTTGGTTGTCCGCTTACTTGATAGAATCCGACAGGATCTGTCAACGGGATTCGCCCACTTATTGACAGAACCTAACCACTATCATTGCAAGGAGCTCAAACATACACCGATCACCTAACCATCTAATCATTGTTAGCACTACGAAATGAAAAACATGCCTACCCGCATGTTCTTTCAAACAACCAAAAACTTACAACCTAACACAATAAAAAATATACTACTAAGGATATTTCTCAGCTCCTGACCCAGCACCGAATCCGCCGATACGTACGGGCCTAACCCAAGCATTTTATACGTAATTTTGACGTCTCTCGATAGTGGTTTGCAAAGACTGAGTTGCAAACGCCAGAATGTTGCCTTCATAATATTACTCAGGGATATGTTTTTTTGTTAAAAGTCAATGACGTGGCAATAGCTCTTACCTCATGAGCTTTTACCTTAAGAACTTTGTATTGACTTTCCTCACATATCGCATGCGCTTCTTTCACACCGGCTTCTGATAAAGAAAGAAAGCGCATTCTTCGAAAGTGTCCTCCTTGGATCTCTTACAGAGCACCAAAGGTTGACATCATTGCCCTTAAGTTTTTTCTTTCTCTGTAGATAGAATTTCAAACTTCTTACTGGCAAAGAGACCTCTCTGCTTCCTCGCCTACTAATGCAGACAATCCTTGTACTTCAAAGCTCCTAGGCCAAGGATTTGAGGGGTTCTCGTTCTTGGCTAAGAACGAAGGAAGGAATGAACAGATAGCTGCATCTCCTCTGAATCCCACATTTCCTTCTAGTGCATGGAGTTCACTAACCCTTTTTGCGGAAGCCAATGCCATGAGGAAAATTGTCTTCTTCGTGAGGTCTCTGAACGATGCAGACTGAGGCGGTTCGAACTTATTGGACCTCAGGTAACGTAGCACTACATCCAGATTCCAACTCGGAACCCCTGGAGAAACTTCTTGGAAGTTTCAAACGATCTTATTAGATCATGAAGGTCCTTATCTTCTGAAATGTTTAAGTTTCTGTGCCTAAACACTGCAGATAGCATGCTACGATAGCCTTTAATGGTTGATACCGCCAATCCACTTTCTTCCCTAAGGAAAAGTAAGAAGTCTGCTATTTGTGTCACAGAGGTACTGGAAGAGGAAAAGTGATGGTTCCTACACCATCGCCGAAAGACGTCCCACTTCGATTGGTAGACTCTAAGGGTAGAAGGACCTCCCTTGCTGCTGCGATAGCCGTTGCAACTCTTGCCGAAAAGCCTCTCGTTCTGACCAAACTTTTGACAGTCTGAAGCCAGTCAGATCTAGGAGCGGGAGGTTTTTGTGATACCTCTCGAAGTGGGGTTGTCTGAGCAGATCGATCCTCTGTGGTATAATGTTCTCGGCAAGATCTACTAACCATTCCATTAGCCTCTGTGAACCATACTTGTGCGGGCCAGAACGGGGCTACCAGCGTCATCCTTGTTGCCTCCGATTCTGCAAATTTCTTTAGTCTCTCTCCCAGTATCTTGAATGGAGGAAAAGCATACGTGTCTAGACCCTTCCAATCTAGTAGGAACGCGTCTATCGACACTGCCCCTCGGGTCCGATATCGGAGAGCAGTAGTTGGCTATCCTCATATTCTTGGCTGTGGCAAAGAGGTCTATATGAGGTTTTCCCCAAAGCTTCCACAGATCCTGGCAAACATCTTCGTGCAGAGTCCACTCTGCCGGCAGGACTTGATCTTTCCTGCTTAGGAGGTCTGCTCTGACGTTCTTTTCTCCCTGTACGAACCTGGTAAGGAGACAAATCTTCCTTTTTTCTGCCCAAAGCAGAAGTTCTTTTGCTGTCTCGTACAGGGAGAAAGAGAGTCCCCCCTTGCTTCCTGATGTAAGCCAGGGCCGTGGTGTTGTCCGAGTTGATCTGAACTGTTGAAGCTAGGACGTGGGGCTCGAAAGCTTTCAAAGCTAGCCAAACCGCCATCAGCTCCTTCTTGTGATGTGCCAGGTCACCTGTTCCTTGTTCCAGGTGCCTGACACTTCTCTTGAGCCGAGCGTCGCTCCCCAACCTGTTTCCGAGGCCGTCGGAATACAACACTTGTTGGGGTTCGGAATGTGAAGGGACATCCCTTCTGCAAACTTGAGAGGGTTGGCCCACCAAGAGAGGTCCTTCTTGATTTCCTTTGAAATCTCGAAGGAGAACTCTAGGTTTTGTGAATGACACCTCCAGTTTCGATGGAGAAAGAACTGGAGAGGTCTGAGGTGCAACCTTCCTAGAGAAAGGAATTGCTCCAACGAGGAGAGTGTCCCCAACAAACTCATCCACTCCCTCGCTGTGCATACTTCTTTCTCTAGGAAGGCTTTGACTTTCTCTGACCCTCGGGCTATCCTTTCTGGAGACGGAAACAAAAGCCCGAAAATCCAGAGAAGCCATCCGAATCCCCAGATAGATACGATCTTGACTGGGGATCAACTGAGACTTTTGAAAGTTCACCAAAAGTCCCAGCGAACTTGCCATGAAAAGGGTCTTTTGTAGGTCCTCCAAACATCTTTCCTGAGACTTGCTCTGATAACAGCCGTCGTCCAAGTAAGGGTACACTCTGACTCCCTCCAAATGTAGCCATCTTGCTACATTTTTCATTAGGCCTGTAAAGACCTGAGGGGCTGTTTGAAAGGCCGAAGCACAAGGCCCTGAACTGGAATATATTCCTCCCATCATGAACCTGAGGTATTTCCTTGACGAAGGATGGATAGGCACATGGAAGTAAGCGTCCTGAAGATCTAGGGACACCATCCAGTCCCCTGGCCGCAAGGGCCGCCAACACTGAGGATGTCGTCTCCATGGCGAACTTCCTCTTTTCTACAAGAAATTCAGGGCGCTTACATCCAGAACCGGTCTCCATCCTCCTGAGGCTTTTGGAACTAGAAAAAGGCGGTTTGTAAAAGCCCGCTGAGCAAGGGTCGCTCACTAGCTCTATAGCCTCTTTCTCGAACATTAGTTCCCACTGCTTGTGTTAAAGCAAGGCTCATGATGGGATCCCTGTACCTGGCCACCAACTCCCTCGGAGTCGTTGTCAACGGTGGTCTTTCCGTAAAAGGAATCAGATATCCTTTCCTTATTATAGAGAGGGACCAGTTGTCCGCTCCTCTCTTTGTCCAGGCTTCCGAGAATCTTAGAAGTCTGGCACCTACTGGTGTTTGGAGGACTACTTCCCTACTTCTTAGCTCTGACAGAGCGTGAGAAGATCTACCTCTCTTGAAAGTTTCTATTACCTCTCGAGGTAGAGGCTCTAGAAGGGGGGCCCCCTCGAAAGGGCTCCTGTCTAGCTGGAAGTCTCCTTCTTAGTCTTCGTCTGGAAGGAGGTCTTAGGCTTCCGTGCCGACTGTGCGAGCATGTCCTGAGTCGCCTTCGCAGAGATAGATCCTGAGATGGTCCTGGATTATCTTCTTTGGAAAAAAAAAGCAGAGGCAAGAGCTGCGAATACAGGAGAGAGGCTCTTTGGGCATGCGAAACAGACTTCGTGAGAAAAGAGCAAAAGACTGATCTCTTCTTAAGGATCCCTGCTCCAAAGAGGGAGGCTATTTCGCTCGATCCATCTCTAACTGCTTTGTCAATGCACGTTAGAACACTGTTGAGTCTTCTGGCGAAATAGCATCCGGGTTCTGAGTCTTCTTAGCCAAGACCCCCAAAGACCAGTCAAGGAAGTTGAAGACTTCCAAGACTCTAAACATTCCCTTCAGCAGGTGGTCAAGCTCGTTCATAGCCCAGGTCGTTTGGCCGACAAAAGAGCCGAGCGTCGTGCTGCATCCACCAGAGAAGAGAAGTCCGCATCCCGCCGATGAAGGAAGACCCAGACCTAAGGGTTCTCCAGACTCGTACCAAAACTCCGAGCTGCCCGTAAGCTTGGAAGGAGGGAAAGAAAACACAGTTTTTCCCTTTCTCTTCCTTAGAAAGCAGCCAATCACCAACACCTCTCAAAGCCTTCTTCATTGAGATGGTTGGCTTCATCCTCACACAAGAGGAAACTTTCGTCTTCTTCGAAGTAGAGAATAAAGAGAGAGGAGACGGAGGAGCGACGGGAGTAAGGGAGTCTCCAAACTCTTGAAGAAGTAGATCTGTAAGGATCTTGTAGGACGAAACTGACGAGTCCTTCACCAAATCCTCTTCTGAGGTTCAACTTCATCCACTGAAGAACCCCCCTCTGCTTCTTTACGAGTGCAGTTAGCCTTCTCTAAAGAAATGCGCCTGTCCAGAGAGTGTCTAGTAGTAGACTGGCGCCTATCAGGGGAAGCCAAAGTTTCTGGAGAGCTCCTCTCGAATGAGTCCTTCCTACTCTGATGAGTGCGTGCTCTTTGCTCCTTAATCCTATCCTAGAATTCGGGCTTCCAAGGGGAGCGCCTGCTAGGAGAGGAGAGCCTACTATGCTCAAGGCGCTTCTCAGGATCCATGCGCCTGTTCAAAGGAGAGCGGCTGCCAGGCGAGCTGCGCCTACCATGAGGCGAACGCCTACTAGGCTCTTGGCGCCTACTTACAGGAGAGCGAAGGTCTGGAGAAGGTCGCTTACTAGGAGACCGGCGTCTACCATGCTCCACAAACTTCGCTCCCAAGACTTGTGTGTCTCTTCAAAAGGTAGTCTCCCAGAAGAGACATATCTTTCAGGCTCTACGCGCCTGTCCTGAATCGAGCGGCTAAAAGTAGAGCCGCGCTTATCAGGAGAAAAGCGCCTATCAGGAGAAAAGCGCCTATCAGGAGAAAAGCGCCTATCCTCCGCACCACGCTTGGGAGCGGGGGAGAGCGTCTACTTGGGGTTGGGGAGTAGCGCCTACTAGGCTCAAGGCGCCTAACATAAGCGAGATCCTGTCTCTTGATGAATCCATCAAAGAGTAGGCTCTCTTATCCGGAGAATGAAGGATCTTCGTAAAAGAGCGCGAGGACGAGGCTGTACGCCCTGTCTTTAGACAACGCCTACTAGTCGCTAGATCCCTTCCTACTGGAGAGATGTAGTCACCAGGAGAAAGCTTCTTGGGCGAATGATGCCTGGAAGACGACAAGCGCCTGCTGAGGGAAGAGCGCCTCCTTCCATCCGCTGATAAAGGAGAGAGAACCGACTCTGACTGAGACGGTAAGACAGGTGAAGGAATCCTAGACTTCTTGACAGGGAGAGAGACGTCTTTCCGCCGCGTTCCTCCTGCCAAGGAGCCCGCCAGTGCCGAAATCTGCGCTTGCAGTCCCGCAAGAATTCGAGCTGGAGATCTTGTAAAATCCTCCACCGGAGAAGAGGCTCGAAGCCTACTATGAGGCGGAGAACTCTTGCTCCCTCCTGGGTTTCTTGATCTCTACTTCCGGCTCTTTCTGGGGAAAAACTTCCGGGCTGGAAGGAAAGGAGCCAGGCGCCTTCCAGGCTCTCTTCAGCGGTCGTGAAGAACTCCGAGGCGCTCCATCCATCTTCTAGGTGAAGGTGAGGAAGACGAAGAGAAGCATTGTCGCAATACCTCCTTCTTCGCACGAACACGGGCAGCCTGGGTACGAGCATCAGGATCTACCGAGGGGACTCCTGATCGGTGGGAGTTCTCCCTAACCTTCCTGCGGCTTTTGACTTTCCTCCTCCACTGGGACTGGGAGTCTGGAAGAGGTCTAGGCCTGGAAGCATTAAGGAGCCGATCAGACGCACCCTCCAACTGCACTGGGGTCACTGCACAAATTCACCTTCACTACTCTTACTTGCAACGAACGGATCTTTGCTTTTCCATGCTAAGGATCGTGGCTCTCATGGTTGGCCACTTCCGTAGTCGATCCTTAGGTTCGATGCAGGGCGCAGGAGCTGAAACTGGAGAAGGTTCTAATGCTACAACAGGATTTTCTTCTACCTCGCTAATACGAGACTTACTAGAACTTCTAGAAGAAGCCTTTCTCACCCTGTCTTTCTCTAACTTCCTCAAGTAGGAAGAAAGAGCCTTCCATTCACCCTCATCCAACTTCTCACACTCATTACACGGGTTATCAAAAGAACATTCTTTACCTCTACATTTAAAGCAAACTGTGTGAGGATCTACCGTAGCTTTCGGTAGTCTCACCTTGCATTCATCCATAGCACACACTCTAAACTAGAAAGATTTCTTAACCTCTAACTCAGACATCTCGAAATCAAAGAAAAATCCAAATCAATATCCAAAAACAATCCACAAATGCGTATGCCAGCCAACAAGATCAGGTACTTCACCGAAAGTCAGTCCAAATAAATCCACGGCAACGAGAAATGAATAAAGCTGTCAGGAGGTAACACCACAGTGTAGTCGTCACCGGCGACAGAAAAATTCTGGCTGGAAAGGGAGATTGGTTCTTACATCCGCCACCCAGCGGCGGGTAAGGTAGATCACCTGACCTACCTGTCGCGTGTGCCGCGAGTTTTGAATTCTGTCGTGACGTCAGAGACGTATAGCTAAGTATATATCTGACAGGAAAGTTCATGTACAAAAATATACATTTTGTTCTTAATTCACTCCAAAATACACTTGAAATACGTAAGAGTTTGTTCGCAGCAGAGCCATGGCGGGAACAATTTTTCTGTCTTTCAAAAGCACCAGTGGTGGTGAGCAGACGACAAATTAGTGAATTATGAAAAAAATTGTGTATTTTTTTTTTATAGCAGTTTTCATTGACTTACGTCTACTACTATTTTGACTTTTTTTGTTTTATTTTTAATAATTGTAACCATATGCCTGAAATAAACGTAACGTTCAATGTTTGCATACTAGGAATAGCAAAATTTCATCGTTGCCAATTTAGTGGAACTTCACACATACGCCGATGCATTACAAACTGTTCCCATGAATTCTAGATGTCATAGTAAATCTATAAAAAGCTGGCCACCCTCCGAAAAAGTATACTTTTAACGCGTCCTGACACCGGAGATGGTCATCAGTCACGAGTTATTGTTGGTAAGAGAAGAAGCTAAAGACCTCTACTCTACTTTCGAAGTAAGTATTTTCTCCAAAGTTAGAAATTAAGGCCATATTTTAAGATTTAAACAGAGGGCAAAGAAAAGGGTGGCCAACGCAGGCCCACAACACCAATATGCTTTCAAAATCTTCACTTCTGATTAAAAAACTTTAGAAGATTGTCGCCATCTCGATGTTTGCAGAGTCGCTGGTGTCAACAAACTTCCCATTTCCTGTGCTAAATCCGCACACCACTTGTACCCATAGACGCTGGGGCACTTTCACCACAACAATTGTAAAACGGTCCCTTGCCATGATGTTTTTAAGGAAACTACGGTTTTGGTAGAAGACGACGACGAAGCGTGCACTAGATAATTATTTAAATAAATAGTAAAACACCAATACTTTGCATATTTATAACGAATAATTTGAAAATATTTGTTACTGAAAAAGTTACTCAATTCCTGACTCAATTTTAAGTAATTATTTTTCTAAATTAGAATGTTTTTTTAAGTCCTGTATTATGATGACACGACATCTTGGCTTTCGTACCAATTGTAAATGAATTGCTATACTCAACTTTCTTGCAGAACAGTTTACCAGTTATTCATACAGATTGTTATCAGCTATTCATGTAATTGTTATAATCGTAATCCGCATATATATCTTTTTTATTTACTTTTTGGATATATGAAGATGTTTTACTGCTGGATTACCGCTGTAGTGTGACGCAATCGCTTTTGCTCCCTGGGCCTCTTAGTCTGTTTTTGCACCATAAGAAATTAATGGGGCCGAATTTACAATGACCAGAAAGTCGTTAAAAGAGGAAAGTTAGCATTGAGGAACATATGTTTTGATTGATAAAAATATGTTATTGTTATAATACAATTAAGTTTGTTCATACTTACCTGGCAGATATATATATAGCTGTATTTTCTGAAGTCCGACAGAATTTAAAAATTCGCGGCACACGCAGTGGGCGGCCAGGTGGTAGTACCCATTCCCGCCGCTGGGAGGCGGATATCAGGAACTATTCCCATTTTCTATTCATATTTTATCAGTGCCACTGTCTCCTGAGGGGAGGTGGGTGGGCACTTTAATTATATATATCTGCCAGGTAAGTATGAACAAACTTAATTGTATTATAACAATAACATTTTGTTCATGAAACTTACCTGACAGATATATATATAGCTGAATCCCACCTTCGGATGGTGGGAAGAGACAGAATAGGATTTTTGGGAAACTAAATTAAGTAGATGATATACATCTTGGTTCCTGACCTGTTAGCATAGCCGACTTCGTGATTACTGTCACCAAAGTCTGCTTCTGCGTTACTAGAGTTGCCAGCGAGGTAGAGACCTGTAATGCTGGTGCGCTATAGATGATCTGTCAACGCGTGACCACAATGTGACTAGACCCATATGACCATACTTTTGAGGGCACCGAAGCTAAAACCACCACCTGACCTAACCTATCAAAGTTAGTTCCATAACTTCTAGGCTAAAGAAAAGGAACGCGCCTCAAGCGACCAACCCTTCAAAGTTAAAAGCACACCTATCCCTTTTCTATAGGATAGGATTCGTGTTGCTTCTTGCACCCAATAATATATCTACGGATATGTATGGTCCTAGCGACTTACGGATCTGAAATGTCGTCTTCACATCCCGTCGGGAGTGTGAAGCGAACACAGAGTTGCTTCGCTAAAGCGTGGCACTCAGGATGTTACTGAGTGTCATGCTCTGTTGAAATGCTTCCGAGGCCGCGCCCTCACCTCTTGAGCATGTTCATATTAAGAAAAAATCTCAAATCTTTATGCAAACTAAATGAATGAGGACCTCTTAAAAGAACTCCTTGGCTATAATGCCAGGGTGTTCTTGGACATGAACCAGTCTGGTCTTTTTACGGAACACCGCAGATTGTCGGGAGTGTGAAGCGAACCCAGAGTTGCTTCGCAAAAGCGTGGCACTCAGGATGTTACCGAGTGTCATGCTCTGTTGAAATGCTTCCGAGGCCGCGCCCTCACCTCTTGAGCATTGATATTAAGAAAAAATCTCAAATCTTTAATGCAAACATAATGAATGAGGACCTCTTAAAAGAACTCCTTGGCTATCATGCCAGGGTGTTCTTGGACATGAACTAGTCTGGTCTTTTTACGGAACACCGCAGATTGTCTGTTGACCTTGACTTTCTATAGTTTTATCAAGATAAAACTTGAGAGACCCTACAGGGCACAGGACTCTCTAATGCCCTTGCCCAATAATTTGTGCCATACCCTTGGTCTCCAAGCCTTCGGGTCAATGGTCAGACAGGTTTTCGTTCTTATCAAGAACGGAAGGCTTAGCGGACAGACCGCATTATGTCCTTTAAAGCCAAAACCTCTGATGATGGCTAAAACCTCACTAACCCTCCTTGCCGTGGCTAGAGCGGTTAGAATATTAGCCTTTCTGGTCACGTGTATTAAGTTCGCAGAAAGGATAGGTTCGAAATGCTTTTGGCATCAGAAACTCAGACTACGTCTAAGTTCCATGCCGGAACCTTTGATCCAGAGAATACAAGATCTCCACAGACCTCAAAGATCGTGAAGCTTTGTTGTTTGACAGAACCGAATCTCTGAGCCTAGAGGCCGTCAACAACATATTTGCATATTCTACAACAGTTAGGACTTCTATCTTATCTCATACTTCATACGGAAAGATAGAACCATAACGAAATTCACAGAGGTCGAGGTGGAGGAACAGTCATTTCCCTTCACTATCTCCAGAAACGGCCCCCTCCGATTGAAAACTGAAAATAGGCAGCACTGCTTTGCCTTGGCCAAGAGACTGCCATTAATCTTGAAGATCTTATCGCTTCTCGATAGTCTGAACGCTTGTCAGACTCAGAGAGGAGAGATATTAGATACTTCACTAAGTGACGATGTTTGATTACACCGAATCTCTCGGGAAGGGTCTTTGGACAATTCTCTGAATTACCTGACCTCTGTGAATCCAACCTCTTAGAGGCAACATGTGGCGACTAAAGCTAATTCCTCTAGGATCATGAATAAGGGAACAACTTAAGAGGAAGCTCCTTCGTCTTCATATTACGAAAAAACTTAACGAAAGGACTCCCTCAGTCTCTCCTCACTTTCGACATACTTCTAAGTGAGGATTACTCAGACGTCAGTAGTTTGTTGCCTTCGATCGAGAAGACCCCCACGGACGTGCACTAGATTAACGAACCTATTGAGGATCGTTACGTTCCGTGCCCAAGCCCATAACCAATTCTCTCTTCTCGAGCTATGAGAGAGCTGAGAAATTATCCGAGATGATTTGGGCCACTCGATCCAACCTCACCCTTCGAGGAACTGGAAAGCCGACTAATTTGGCTTCCAATTCTTTCAGACAATGTGCCAGAACATCTGTTTCTCTGTTCGGATGTCTGGCACCCTCTCGCTATCACCTGAGGTGATCCTCAAGCCGTTGAGAGAAAATTAGAATTACAAAATCTTTTATGTTATTCCAATTTCTTCGTGAGGAAATTTGTAGCAATTCAATTAGAATACTTCTCGTCTAAGTCGCAATCCGTAGAATAACTAGGATATGCGCCTACCCCTCGGACAATTCAACTGCTTAGTAGAATCATGTCGCGAGGTTAATATACGTAGTATATTTATAGTATTTCTGAACAACGATCTCCATCCTAAATTCTTCCTTAAAAGAAAACAAAATAAGGATTGGAGATCGACCACCTTCGATCTCTATCAAAAAGAGTGAAGGAAGTCTTCCTCGAAGGAAAGCTTCAATGGAGAACAGAATACTATCTGCCTGAGTTGCCAGCTACTCCCTTTACGAAGGAATAGGTATGATATTATCGAGCAAAAGGACACTCTCAAGCAGGCCTATTTAAACGAAACAGAATTCGCTAAATACAGAAGCTGAGTTGGTGTTGTCGTAACAATACCTGAAGAGTTGTTCTTACTCCGAAAACTCTTGGAAGGTTGAAGGGAGTGTCAAATAAATACATTAGAACAACAGTTCTTTCGGCTTCTATCCGCAGAGGTAAATACGATATGCGTATATGACTCGACCCATGCGTTAGCAAAATGACGCAAAGATAAACTACGTAAGTATTGTAGTAATTTGACATCGAATTCTCTACTACATCTTTCCTGGACGAGGAAGAGAGAAAGGAAAACGACTGTCCACGTTCGGTTCTGAAAATGAATGATAGCTCTTCCGAAATTTGTTACTTATCCGCTTAAGCGATAAAATGTTATGAGATCTTTGTCAATGAGAACTAACCCATTTACATGACAGAAAAGTAATCCAGGAATTCGAGCATATAGTTTTCCCGATTCCCGCAGAAATCGAGGAAGGGGCAGGATTCCTGATTAGAGACTGGGCTTACGACAGGAAGGACCTTAATGTTCCCCTTCGGCAGCGCAATCCCGAAAGCAGACGAGGCGTTTTATGACACCGAAATCTTGCTTACAGTTTTCCTGAATTCATCAAGTGATGGATTCTATTGAACGCTCCCTTGCCGTAGAAAGCGAAGTAGGACATCTTGACGAGACCAAACTCCTTCCTCTACTTCGACGACGCCGTCTTGAAGAGCGTTCTTGCAGGAATCCTGCCGAACGTCTTGATGCGTAGGCACGGCCTATCGTTCCTGAAGAACGTCATTAGGCAAGTGGCTCTACCGAGCGTCATGACGTTGTAGGATGCCCGAGCGTTCTTCAAAAAGCCGTCCTCGGCGGAGCGTCCTCGCTAGCGTTCCTGTGGCCGAGCGTCCTCGCTAGCGTCCTGGCGACGGCGTCACCTCGCGGCTAGCGTCCTCCTGCCGAGCTTTCCACCGAAGCGTCCTGGCGAATGTCCACAAAAGCGTCCTGCTGAGCGTCCTCAAAAGCGTGCTGGAAAGCGTCCATGCTGACAGCGTCCTCAAAAGCTTCCTGCCGAGCGTCCTCAAAAGCGTCCTGGAAAGCGTCCAGCTACGAGAGTGTCTGAGCAGAGAACACCAAGTCTTCTGAACGACGTTTCAGAGAGGAACTCGTTGAGCGGCCTTGATGCATGCAAGGCCCGCCAAGAGGCGTCCTGGCGAGCGACCTTGCCAACATCTCAATGTTATGACGAACCGCGTTTTGCGTATGACATTGAATATTTTTAAGGGACGTCCTCATGCGAGTCTCCATGGAGAGCCGCACGCTGCTCCTGAAGAGTGTGAACACTAAAGGAAGACGTATGGCTTTCGTCTTCCGCAAGGTGCTTGCCGAGCGTCCTGGAGAATGTCTCTACTTATAGGACGTCGAGCACCTCCAAAAGCTTCCTCACGTCTAAATTGCCCTTCTTATGCCGACCAGAGACATAAGTTGTTTGACTGTGCAAAGCAGCTTGCCGGCCGTCGGACCCAAAAACTTATCAGGGCTTGCTTATCGAAGTAAAGCGAACGTTACATAACGTATACGGAGCGCAATGAGGAGAGGAGACGAATACTGAGTTGCTCCTCCAAAAGGTGGAATCAAGAATGTCCTTGATTACCAAATTCTTTTGGAATGCTAGCGAGGTTGAAACAGCTCTAACTTCATGAGCGTTCACTCGCAGGAGGCTCAAATCACTCTTCTGGCAAGATGAATGAACCTCCTTAATAATGTATAAGTGATATATACATGAGCGCCCCTTCACTCGCAGGAGGCTCAAATCACTCTTCTGGCAAGATAATGAGCCTCCTTAATAATGTATACTGATGTATACATGAGGCGGTCACTCGCAGGAGGCTCAAATCACTCTTCTGGCAAGATGAATGAGCCTCCTTAATAATGTATAAATGATATATACATGAGCGTTCTCGCAGGAGGCTCAATCACTCTTCTGGCAAGATGAATGAGCCTCCTTAAATGTCCCTTAGGAAAAGAGCCAGTGCATTCTTCTAAAAGGGAAAATGTGGTCTCTTTACTCTCTCATCCTCTCGTGACGAGAGAGAGGACGTGAAGCGTCCTCTTCTCTAAAGCTTCTTTAGGGGGCGCGAGTCCTTCCGAGAACTCCAACCCCTGTGTGGGGAGGACGCCTCGGAGGACGAGAAGCAATCTTTCAAGATTCGCGCACGTGCACGATCTTTAGCAGCCTGGGAAGAGTCAACAGGTTCTGCCGAAGGGACGCCAGATCGGTGGGGAGCCGCCCGTAACCCTCTTGCGGCTTTCCGACATGCCCTCTCCCTGAGTCCTGGGAGTCCGACAGAGGTCCAGCCTAGAGGCATTATGGGGCCGATCTGACGCCCCCTCCAAAAACAAGGGGCACTACACTTCACAACACTGGTTTGGAGAGCGAGCACTTTAGTCTAAGATTACTTGATGTAATCCTTTAGCAGACACTTATTCTAGGCTAGTAAGCCATACCACAGGGTTAGGCAAAATAAAATCTACAGTAGGTTAGAAGGTTCATTATTTCTAACTTCTGTTTTACTGTGGAGGAAAAACTCCTGATTCTAACACGCTCTAAAATGCGTAATTGAATCCTCCTTCTTCCGTAATCAGTCACACATTACACTAATTACCTTATGCAAAGAAAACATGTAACCGTCATATATACTAAGCGAGTGTCTACCGAAAGTTACGGTAGCCTCACCTTACCATGCAGACAACAAAGTCTGAAACTAGGCTAACTAGCTTCAGACATCAAATGCAATGAAAAAATTTACGATAGCGTATGCCTAGCCACAAATCCAAGTTAATAATCGAAAAGAATAATTAGGATACTTAAGTGGCTAATGAAGTTTCAAAATCCTAGGCGGAGGTCTGTAAACAGTTTGTTTACCGACCGGCGACAGAAAAAAATATGAATAGACAATGTGGGAATACGTTTCCTGATATCCGCCTCCCTAGCGGCGGGAATGGGTACTACCACCTGCCCCGCCCACTGCGTGTGCCGCGAATTTTTAAATTCTGTCGGACTTCAGAAAATACAGCTATATATATATCTGTCAGGTAAGTTTCATGAACAAAACAAATTTATACAATAGCTAGCTTGTAAAAAATACTTGATTACAAAAAACTTGATTGACAACTAAGCAGCATACCTACTATGGGTTTCAGAGACAGTGCAAGCACGTTTTTTGGCAATATTTCTGTAACGAACACTCGTATCAAAACAAGATTTTGCTACAGTAGGGCCTCGATAATCGCGGGGGATAGGGCCCAGAACCTCCCGTGATAACTAAATACCAGAGTCATCCTGGTACCCCCCCTAAAAATTGCTTTAAACTGCCTACTTTAATAATTAACCCACCCAAGACCACTATTTCAATGTTTATAACTGCCTACTTTAGTTCAAGCACCAAATATGTCATCAACTATCACCTTAAACTAAATTCAAGACAGTTTCAAAGTTATTCTTTCCTATCTTCAATTTCCCCTTCATCAGATCAGCAAACAAAAGTATATTACCTAACAATCCCTTTCTATTTTCATGATTTGGCTGCTGCACCAAACTAAAAGTACATAGTACATATATCTATTTTGTGAACGAACATAATTATGATAAAAAAACATGATTTACTGTAAAGATTACCGCACCCAACTATAATATTAATGTATAAACAGCAAAATACAGCAATAAAAATCTAGTTTTGTCTTTTGTTTATGTTTAGAATCGGCTGATGGACGTTTATTACCGAAAGAATTATTTTGGAAAACAATTTAGTTGCTAAAAGAAACTAATTTATTAATGGAATTATTATTTTTAACTTTGTACATAATAGTTTATATTATGATTCAGTAATTCATATTTCATTGAGAGAGAGAGAGAGAGAGAGAGAGAGAGAGAGAGAGAGAGAGAGAGAGAGAGAGAGAGAGAGAGAGAGCAACAGCTTGGGATGAGAGTAACTGTTGAATAGCTTGAGAGAGCAGCTTAGGACGAGCGTACTGTTACTAGCTTAGCTCGAGAATAACAATGAAATTTGTATTTTAAATATTTTTATGGTGATAAGAAATGAAACATGGATAGTGATAAGATATTCTCTTGTATACTGTTATAATGTGATAATCATTGAGTCAACTATAAAAGTTGTATTGAGGCAGTTTCGTAAATCACAGACAGAATAAAAGACCATTTTGTTCTTTTACTATGATAATAATAGAATCCAGGGTTATTATAGGTTTTTTCTGCGAGAGAGGAGGGAAGAGAGAGGCGAGGAGAGAGAGAGGGATGAGGTAGAAGAACGGATGAGAGGAGATCGAGGGACGGATGAGGGGAAGGAGGAGGGAAGAGGGGAGAATGAGAAGGGGGGAGAGAGAGAGATATTTTGCTATTTACATTCATAGTATTTGAAAATTTGTAAATGTGTAACCTAAAAATGTATTTACTTATGAAAAGAAGAAGAAAACACAGTAATTAGTGAATCTTGCTCTAAGAAGAAAACATAGTAATTAGTGAATCTTGATCTATGATAAAATTCGAGATTTCGTTAATTTTCCGGGATATATGTAGCATTTGGGCTCCACAAAAAAAGTAAGTAAAGTGATTTATGACAGAATTTAGAGGATACTTATGTAAAAATACATCGGTAGTTTGTAGAACGGTGTAACCACAATCATATTGTGTAAAGATAGTATGTACGAACGAGACTAGGTTTGGTGACGTCACGGTGGTCATACGTATTTTTTTCGTGAATGAATATACATTTATGATAAAAAAATAGTTACTGTACTGCTTAGAGTACCATACTGGAATATTAATGTAATCACATCAAAATAAAGAATCATTGCATGCTGTAAACATGTAAAGTGTATTTTTGTCTTTTGAAAAATGCATTCCCCAAGGAATTATTCCTTGAAAAAGCTTTTTATTATGAAGATATGCCAAAAATACATAAAATATGCGTTTTATTATGAATATAATTATGACAATAATACATAAGGTAAAAATGGTTTTATTACGTTTACGCTTCGTCGCCGATCGCAAACAACAATACGATAATCTATGACAATTATCGTTTGTATGACTGCAGTGTTCAGAAAAGTTGATTACGTTATACCAAAACAGTAATGAAGTTCAAATTGAAAATTAATGTTTTCCTAAATGTTATTACTACTGTAATTACACTACTACTATTAACATTTCTAAAAGGTTAATAATGACAAAGGTGCTGTTAAGTGTAACTCTATGTTTACATTTCTGCTAGCTGCTCAACTACAAGTTGATGTCAATAATGTGGGATTATTTCATGAATAGGCTATACGTATATTATGAAGATATGCCAATAATATATAAGGTGAGAATAGTTTTATTACCTTTATTGTCAGTTAATATCATATTGTGAATCTGTTCATGCATTTGTTGGTTATCGGAACCAGACGAGGCTTAGCCTACCATGGATTCATACCAGTGATATAGACTGAGAAGAGGTCCAAGGAAAAACCCGTGATTAACTGAATCCGTGATTGCTGATCCGCGACTAAGCGAGGCCCCACTGTATAGCAAATTACACCCAGTACCGTAATTTATAAGAGTATCGTGAATCACTAATCGTAAAGAATAACGACACTTGTCCTTGTACCAAGAGACAAAAACTCAATGATGAAGTAAGAAATGGATACGAAAACAGCAGTAAAAAGCTCCACCCACCTCCACCACCATTCCTGTCTTTCTTCCTTCCTTCACCTTCCCTTCTCTCTCTGAAAGTTGCTTCAGTTTAAACTTATTTTCTATGATTTTTCCATCTATCTATCTAATAATAGTTTACATTGGTGGATATATCTAACGATTCACTCGGTTGTTACCTGCCTATTGACTGATATATTTATACACTGTTGCCAATTGATGTGTGTTCACCCTCCAAACTGGGTATAAGACTTACACAAAACATGGAAATTAGTGAAATTAGCCTATGTATTGGAAATATATATACATAAATATTAAAGCAATTGTATCATTATTGCATTACTATGACAACTAGGGGGAAACACCAGCATCTACCAACCCTTATCACGGTGGACAGGTCCTATTCACTCTATATTTAAATGGTGAAACAAGAATACAATTACAACTCCAAGCATACCATTCAAAAGATTGAAGTTTCGTCAACATAATGGGATATATGAAAGCCCCATACGAACTAAAATAAGCATGTGACGCTCTTCGTAAAATATGTTTTCAAGGCAGTTTTGAAATCCAATATGGGGGCTACCGTGGGATGTACAGGTTCTGATCAGTGATGGCCACCATCTTTCCCCAGCCTTCCCAGCAATCAATTGAACATTGTTAGCATATGTATGTAACGTTTATTGATCTTACTCAAGAGTGCAGTTGTAATCAGCACAATAAAACAACATTTTGTTGCCTATATTACTGAAAGTATGAAACTTTTTATTTCTGGGGTCACGGTTTGAACTGAATTCATTCTTACCTTGTAATCTGTGGTTTTTATCCTTACTGCCATCACAACTGAAACTCCACAGTGCTTATTTGATTGTTATTATACACATTTTGGTCTCATTCACTCCACATTGCACTTTAAACAAGTTGCTGCTCCTGGTTCCTAAGCGTGCGCGCCACAAACAGAGTTACGAACAGCAGACGACGAAACTGCAAAGTTTTATTCCCTAAATTGTTTACTTTACTCGTTATTTAGTTCAAATTTACTTTGTTATTTAAAAATTTTAAATTAATTCATGTATATTATCCCCTTTTTGCAACCAAATTACCCAGAAAAATTACAGATATTTCTGAAGTAGATACAATAAATGTTTCTAACGTTTTTGTACATCTGGCTGCCGAAAACCATAGCGGAACGACTACGGATAAGTGGATTATATACATTTTTTTTTTTTTTGCTTTTTTGTTTTTGCTAGCACTTTTCATTGATTTCAGTCTATATTAGTATTTTGAATTTCTTTAATAACCTTATGCCAGAAATAAATGTAACCTTTAATGTTTGCATGCTAAGAATGGCAAAATCATCGTTGCCACATTAGTGGAGGCTTCACACGTAAGCCGATTCATTATTATAAACTGTTTCCATGAATTCTAGTTGTCATAGTAATGCAATAATGATAAAATTGCTTTAATATTCATGTATATATACTTCCAATACATAGCCTAGTTTCACCAATTTCAACGTTTTGTGTGTAGTCTTATACCCAGCTTGGAGGGTCAACACATACGAATGGCAACAGAGAGAGAGAGAGAGAGAGAGAGAGAGAGAGAGAGAGAGAGAAAGAAGGAAAGAACGAAGGCGAAGAAGGAAAGGGGTGGCGGTGGAGGGGGGGGGGAGAGGGTAGGTGGAGCTTTATACGCGTGTTCGTATCCATTTCTGCATAATGGAGTTTTTGTCTCTTGGTACAAGGACAAGTGTCGTTATTCTTTACAATTAGCGATTCATGATACCCTTATAAATTACGGCACTGGGTGTAATGCACTATAGCAAAATCTCGTTCTGATACGAGTGTTCGTTACAGAAATAGGTATTGACCAAAAACGTGCTTGCACTGTCTCTGAAACCCATAGTAGGTATGCTGCTTAGTTGTCAATCAGGTTTTTTGTAATCAAGTATTTTTTACAAGCTAGCTATTGAATAAATTTGTATTTTTCTCAATCAAAACATATGCCCCTCAATGCTAACTTTCCTCTTTTAATGACTTTCTGGTCATTGCAAATTCGGCCCTATAATTTCTTATGGTGCGAAAACAGAGGCCCAGGGACCGAAAACGATTGCGTCACACTACGGCGATAATCCAGCAGTAAAACATCTTCATATAATATCCAAAAAGTAAATAATAAAGATATATATGCGCATTACGATTATATTAATTACATGAAGAGCTGATAATCTGCATGAATAACTGGTAAACTGTTCTGCAAGAAAGTTGAGTAAAGCAATTATTTACAATATATAGGTACGCAAGTCAAGATGTCGTGACGTCATAATACAGGACTTAAAAGAACGTACTAATTCCAAAATATAATTACACTTAAATTTGAGTCAGAATCTAGTTACTTTTTCAATAACGAATATTTTCACATTAATCATCATAAAAATGTTAAATACTGATTCATACTATTTATTTAAAAAATGATCGAAGTGCACTCTTCGTCGTCGTCTTCTACCAAAACAGTTGTTTACTAACAAACAAGCCGGTGAGGGACCGTCTGTGGGTACAAGTGGTGTGCGGATTTATCACAGGAAATGGTTAGTTAATTGACACAAGCGACTCCGCAAACATCGAGATGGCGTCAATCTTCTAAAATATTCAAGCGTAAGTAAAAATTTCGAAAGCGTTTTGGTGAGATTTGCACTGCGTTGGACACCCTTTTCACTACCCTCTGTTTAATGCTTTAAATTTGGCCTTAATTTCTAACTTTGGAGAAAATACTTACTTCGAAAGGAGAGTAGAGGTCTTTAGCTCCGTTTCTCACCAACAACAAGTCGCAACTGATGCCCAGCTCCGATGTCAGGACGCGTTATAATGTACTTTTTTTGGGATTGTCCACGCTGATCGTACATGGTCCACTCTGTACCCAAAGGTTTTTTACCCTAATTATAATGAGTAACAAATATCTATAATTCATAACCTTACACTGATGTTTATCTATCTATTTCAATAATTATCAAGTGCATTCTTCTTCCTACTGACAAATTGCAAGTTTCCTTGAACTCGAGTGTGAACGTCATCATTAAGATTGTTGTGAAGAAAGTGTACTAGCGATCATAGGTACAAAAGGTGTGCATCAATCTTCTACATGTAAGATGTTTCAAGTAAAAATTTTGAAAGTGTTACGGGGGTAAGTTACCACTGCACATGGCTACTTTCATTAACCTGTTTAATTGGAAACTATGGCCTTATTTTGTAATTTGGGAGAATACACTTACTTCGAAAGAAAAGTAGTCTCGAAATGTTGCTTCCACGGACGATGGCTCATGATTGGTGTGTATCTCCGATGTCTGGCCACGTTAGTGTACTTTTTCTGGAAGGTGGGTCAGTGAGTGGGTAAGATCACCGCAGGTCCATTTGATTGTTTACCCTATTTTAGCTTGTATGTTACTTTCATCTATTTTAGCTGTATATATGTTGCTTTCATCTATATCTCATTTTGTTGACGAGACTTCAATGTTTTGAATTTTATGCTTCAAGATGTAATTGTATTGTTGTTTCACCAATCAAGTTTAGAGTGGAAAAAAGTGGTCTTTCGAGCGAAATGGTCGCAATTCGGTAGTTTACCCTATATACGCAAATATTGTTCAAATGAGTGCTGGGGAGGACGTGGCAGCTATTTGAGTGACAAACTGGTAGTGACTAAAAAAAGACATCATATTGGAATTTAAAAACTGCGGTGAACATATTTTACTAAGACTTCACATGATTACTTTAGTTCGTATGATGGTTTCACAGATCTCATTTTGTTATCGAAACTTCAGTCTTTTGAATGATATGCTTAAAGACGTCATTGTATTGTTGTTTCACCAATTCAATAATGAGTGAAAAAAGTGGTCTTTCTCAAGTGAACTGGTCACAATTCGGTTGTTTACCCTATCTAAAAAAAAAAAAAAAAAAAAAAAAAACTTGTCTAACTTAAATTGTCACTGGAAAACACCAAGACAGGCTAACTGTATGCTAATCTTGGATAGCCAGCTTCATTAGACTAATATAAAAATGAGGATGACGAGACAACTGTCTTAACACCAATGAATATTCACATGACAAAAAGAGCAGCCTCGTCTGATTACCCTTCCTTGATATGTTAAGGAATAAGCACTGTGTGGTCTATAACATACAGGTAGATAGGTAGCACTGCTTCAATTCTGGGCAAGAGGAAAATGTTACCCTTCCGGCAGGCGCTCCATAGGTAGGTACCTAGGAACCTAATCTCCAGTCGACTTGAGCTCCTACTACCTGACCCGTGGCCGACTTGCATCATGCCTACTACATTGGGGGAAGAGAGAAAATACCAAAACACAAAATTGGAATCCGCGACAGAAAAAGCCTCCCGAAGGGTTCGGTAGGCAGTAGGTTCCTAGGTTAGGTAGGTCGGTAGGAAGGTATCACAAAAACCCGTTTTTTCTCGTCAGAAGCAAAATCAGTCTCAACGTATCCATGATCCCCTGACTGCATCCCTGCTTCTTAAAACGAACGCTTCATTCCGGCAGAGGGAAAGAAATGCCCTACGTTCACAATGAAGTGGGTTCTGTAAGCGTGAAAAACGTGTTAAGAGGAAAACATACATTTTTTCGTAGTGAACAGCTGACAGTAGGAGGGGTCCATAACGATCAAAATGGCGACTATATGTTATCCTGCGGATATCTGTCGATAGACGCACAAACCACCACTTTTTCGTCCTCTTCTACGTACTTTAATGATTCACTTGATCACACACTAGTATACCAATACTTACATCTTATTCTAAGTATGCTAGCAAAATGGTTTTTGGCTGTCGGTATTTTCATTCAGTGTGTAGTCAACAGTCTATAAACACTTAGATTTCAGTGTCTCCCGACCCACTAGATGGCGTTGGGGTAGAACAAAAGAGGATCGCCTCACCCCGACCACCCTCAGAACACCCCTCTACTCACAGGTTTCAACCCCTTTCGGAAAAAAAATGATCCTTGGTATATGAAAAACTTTGGATACTGATTGTTGTCATGATTCTAAGACTTGACAAAGTGGCAAAAAATCTTCCTTGTCATTGTTATAATTATAAATAAAATTAATATTCCGTCCATCATTATCTAAATGTATTATGACTGACTAGAAGCTCATTTGTTGATTTAGAGATTTATATAAGTCCCTTACATTTACCTCCATTGTGACCACACGAGACGATACTTGACTTGGTATTAAACTAAATATTTTAACTATAAAATTTCACGTGTAATATTCCAGCATTCTGGACAATTGTTTTACTTCGAAATAAAATTCCCGATATGATGATGAGGTAAGAAATGAACATGTGTAAAAGTTTAAATGACCAAAATATGCTTGCATAAGATTACACAATATGAGTAATATGTATACACAATAGCTTTCGTCTCATTCGCATTACAAATATGCTTTCCTGTTTGGTTATTGACAACCTAATGTTTGCTAATACAGTCATTGATACCAAGCTAGTTGTTACTCGTAAAAACAGAGAAAGAAACTATTACACAATTTTACGTTGAAGCACGACGGGAGCACAAGGGAATCCCGTCTTTCAGTGCGCAAGTAGCTACAACGTACTGCATCAATTAGCTATATAAATACTTGTGCACATGATTCGCACGTGTAGCTTTGAAGACTCACTGACGGTAACAAAGTTTGCAAAATCATATGCAATGCTTATATCCATAAACTTTATAAAGAATATGCAGCACTTGCTCTCAAATGTGTGCAGGTGGGTGATCATGTAGAACAAATTCGGAGTCTAAGACCAAAACCTTAATTAGGCTGGATCATCATTCATCGGCGAATAAAGCTCTCGCACGTCGTAAAATCCAAATTACGACTGAACTACGCTCAAATCTTATGTACACTCACACAGTCGCCGAGTTTCACGACATCCGCCAAGTGATTGCGACAACTACTAGCTGTTGCACGTAGTTATCGCGGTCGAGCCACGACAACTGTCAAAAGTCTCCATGTCATCCCGACGTACCCAAAAGCTCTTTCGACGTACGAGAGTGTCGTAATGCTCTCTCGACATACATAATGTGATTACGGCAGACGTAAGTAGCAACTTTGACATACGCGATGTAGGTACTTGACGACCCCTCAACTTAATATTTTCAGTACTTTTATATGTTCTATGAACTTCTCATATTCTCAGACACCAATATACAACATTAATATATATATATATATATATATATATATATATATATATATATATATATATATATATATATATATATATATATATATATATTTGTGGTCTATATTCTACACTTTCCCTGAATTTTTTTTTATTAAAAAGTATGTCAGTGACTTAATTGAAACCAATACAATTTATTAGAATGTTCTGAAGTATAATAATTGATAGGACCTTTTTAAAAAGTAATATTAGTATTTTAGATTTGGAGTTTTCATTATATACTTGGATGAATGTCATATATCAATAAAAATATTACACTGAATACAACTCACTAGAAATTGTGTTTGGTAATAATATAAATATTTTAGAGTTTCAAAATTCATATTGATCTTTACAAAATGATTTCTATTTAATTTTATAAAGTATTTACTGGAATTATCTTACTGCTTTCTTGTTTTATATAATTGTATCTTGCCAATTAACGAAGCCTTGCAGGGAGTTAATAAAAATCACTAAGGTGATCTCGTTGAGCCTTGCAAGCCAGGTTCCTCTCTGACAGCTTGGGGGAGTTAAAAGTTTCGTCAGAGCTCTAGTGACCAGGTATGGCCTCGTGTCACCGAGTCTTCTTGTTCTGACTCATTCGTGGCATTAGGATTTCTGGTTAAAACTATATAGGAATGACATTCCTATATGGAATTACACCAATGGGTACTGACGGTGTCTCATGTGAGCAAAATAATTCACTAGCTCTTCCAAACCAAATGACTTAACCTTAAGCCTGGATCACACATTGGCGATTCGAGGCCGTGTACATCGTTAAAGCCAAATAACGACTGAATTACACTAAAATCTTCATGAGCACTCACATAGTCACCAAGTTTCAGGACGTCCTCCAAGTGATTGAGACAATTATGTGCTGCGCATAGTTGTCGTGATCAAGCCACGACAACTGTCAAAAGTCTCCATGTCATGCCGACATACCCGAGAGATCTTTCGACGTACAAGTGTCATGATGCTCTTTCGACGTACGTAATGTGATTACGGTAGACATAAGTAGCAACTTCGATGCAGTGTCCATTTCGACATACGAGATGTACTTGGCAACCCCTCAACCTGTGCGGAGGGGGTGCCCAGTCCCCATATTGTGACATTTCCAGCTATAACAAAAGTTCAAGGGCAGAATTTAGTAGGCAAAGCTCCCTTTATTTTCATGTTTTGATGAACATATATTTGGGATTCAATATTTTCAGTACTTTTATATGCTCTATGAACCTAGCATATTCTCAGACACCACAATACAACATTAAGTTAAACATATATATTTGTGTTTTTTATTCAACACTTTCACTGAATATTTTATTAAAAAAAGATGTCAGTGACTTAACTGAAACCAATACAATTTATTAAAATGTTCTGAAGTATAATAAATGATAGGGCATTTTTAAAAAGTAAAAATAGCATTTTAATTTGCAGTTTTTATCATACCTATACTTTAAGAATGTCATATTTAGATAAAAATATTGCACTGAATACAACTGACTAGAAAATGTGTTGAATAATAATATAAATGTTTTAGAATTTCCAAATTTTTTTTGATATTTACAAAGCCATTTCTATTTGATTTTATAAAGTATTTACAAGAATAATCTAATCAATTTCTTGTTTGATATTATTGTATCTTGCCAATTACTGGAGCTTAAAGGGGAGTTAAAATAATCACGAAGGTGATCTCATTGAGCACTGCAAGCCATGGTTCCTCTCTGACAGCTTGGGGGAGTTGAAATTTCGTCAGACCTCTAGTGACCAGGTATGGCCATGTCCTCCTCAAGTGGCTCCTCGCTCAATGGCGCGGCGCCGTCGAAGCCCCACTCCATCCAGCTGCTGCCCTTCTCCAGACAGGATGTCACAACCTTGTTATACCGGGCTGAGATCCAGCACCTTCGACCATGAGCTCCTTGCTGTATACCAGGCCGTCCACCACTTCAAGTATCTTCTGGAAGGCGTCCCACTCACCATAAGGACAGACCACCAGCCGCTGGTCCACGCCTTTATCAAGGGGGGCGACTTGGTCCGCAAGGCAGCAACGTCACCTCGTGGCCATCTCCGAGTTTGGATGCTCCATTGAATACGTCACCGGCAGAAGAAACACCATAGCTGACGCCCTCTCGAGGGTCGAGATAAACTCCCTTCACTCGGCGTAGACTACAAGGACCTAGCACATGAGCAAGCCTCCAACCCTGAAGTACCAGCCTACTGGACTGCTATTACCGCCCTTCGTTGGGAGAGTATCCCCATCGTCCCCTCCAAGATGACATTCCTCTGTGACACTAGCACCGGCAGCCCTCGCCCCCTGATACCCACCTCCTGTAGGAAGCAGGTGTTCGACGTGATCCACGGTCTCTCTCACCCGTCGCCCTGCACAACAACCAAACTCATGACCGACAAGATGGTGTGGCATGGCATTAGGAGGGACTTCCGGGAGTGGGCCAGGAACTGCATCACGTGCCAGAGCAGCAAGACGGGAAGGCACACCAAATCAGGGATAGGTTCCTTTCCTCAGCCCAGGCGAAGATTCGGACACAATCATGTCGACGTCGTCGGGTCCCGTTTTGTTTATGTTTGTTCGTGAGTGTGTGACAGACACTACGTTTCCGTCTGCATACCGCCTCATGTATAGCCTCTCAGTGGAATACAGTTAGTTAGAGCTCTCTCCTTGTTTGACTCGGTTCTCACAGACTCATGTGTCATTGAGTGTTCTTGATCTGCCTCATTTGTGGCATTGGGATTTCTAGTTAAATTAAGTTTTGCAACGCAAAAGCGGCCAACACCGCAGACTCAATACTGTCATGCTGAAGATTTATGCCAGTGTGAAACACTCTGAATCTGTGGAAGAGAAATGGAAAATATTGATTTAATTGTGAAATGGTATACAAAAGGTATTTCATGTTAAATACGTACTATCTTTGTAGAAACGAAATGGTATAAAAAAGATGTTTAATATTAAGAAGCTTTTAAACAAACAAACCAAATAAAGACAGTATAATATTTGAGAACAAAATCTACCTGTTTGCTAGTATGCCAAAGGCATTTTCCACTGAACGTCTTGCCCTGCTCAGTCCATAATTAAAGATGCGTTCATGTGCTGTCAGATTTCGTGCAGGGTATGGTCTCATCCCTCAGAGTGAATTAAGGCGTTATCTCCAAGGAAGAAATAGGGGACTGCAGGTTTCTCTTCAGTCTCGTTTGGCAATCTTTCATGGGCAGGCAGATTGGCTTCATTCCTATCAAGCATTCGACAGAGGTGTGTCTTGGCAAAGACACCACATCAGACTCGGAACCTATGGAACCTTCATCGACGCACATGAACTTGTAGTTAGCATCAGCAACTCCTAATAGAATGGTAGAGTAGAATTTCTTATAGCTGAAGTAGTGAGTTCCTCCTTTTGCTGGGTTCTTGATTCTGACATGTTTCCAGTCTACTGTTCCAAGGGCATTCTTCAAAACCACAGGCTGCTTCCTTCCATTGCTCTGGGGTCATGGGTAACTGCACGACTTCATCTCCATACGCAGTAACTGTGGCCCTACAAGTTTCAGGCGCAATACTGCAAATTGTGTTGGCAGCTACTCAGAATTGGAATGCCAGGCTCTTGTAGGATTCTCCAGTTCCAAGGAAGTGCAGGGTAATTCCAACATGCAGACTGGCTCAGTGGGTCTTTTCCAGAATGTGTTTTTTCGTGATGTAGGTTGAGACCCGTTCAACAATGTCATTGAAAAACTTCTCTGTTATCTTGGTCAAGTTCCGGTACAGTCCTGGAGTTTCACATGCCAATTCTCTCATCAAGTTGTTGTAGTAACCTTTCTCCTCTCTTCTTTTTGAGTAGGGCTACATCCAGCATCTCCTGCTTCGTTTCTTTTGCTTCTTACTCTTTTGTTCCTGCCGTATTCTCATTATTCTTAACATCAAGATGGCATAATAATGATCCACCATGGCCAGTGCAAGTTCAGGATCATCATTTAGTGTCTAATATTACGCCCTGTTCGTCCATCTTGTGCCTCTGTCAGCAGCGTCTGGGATGGGAATGAGTGGAAACTCTCATCAACCCACTTTTATATACATTGCAACACGTTCGCGACACAGTTTACATACGTCGCCTATGGCTGATTCTGTATTATGTATGTCGTAATTGACTTACATCCGACGAAATTGCATTTACTTCAGTCGCCGTCCCCAAAAAATCGTTAAAACATTGCATGTGTCGCAAATTATTCAGCGACACTAATCACCGGATTAACTAGGTGTTGACGGTGTATAGCCATACCTGAAGGCTTAGCGTCCAGCCCATGCACAAGGACTGTGGAATGAGGTTCGATCAAGTTTTTACAGCTTTATTATAAAAAAAATAGATCTTACTCTTATGACTACACGTTAACAACAATGAATTTATCATTATGGGGCTTTTCCCCCTTTATACACGGATACAGTTAACCCTTGGCCACAAGGTCACAAAGGAAATATTGGAAACCAACTGCAAATTCTTTATAACACTTCATCTCAAGGTCACTGAGATAGAAACACTTCTCAGGCAATTACTAAATGAATTCAAACAACAATGAAATGATAAATGGACCAACTTACAGCCACCTCAGTGGGGGGCGGGAAGGGGGGGGGGGGTGATATTAGCGCGGAATTAGGGATCTCACTTATGCATGTTTACTTTGTTTAATGTCTCTTGTGACGTGAGCCCTTGCAAGTTAGGCGTTCTCTGACCAGTTAGTCATTTTGTATTACATAATTCTTTACTGGTATCGTGATCCCTTTAAGTGAATGCTAAATTTAACTGAACAAAATATGTTGAAAGGTTCTCAATACCCTTTCGGATATGATTCTATGAAAATGCTCAAAACACTGCATTTCGGCATAGAACTATTGCGTTTTTGCTGCAAAATGGGTTACGTGGAATTCTGCTTTGTCGCCAAGGCAGACTTAAGTCGAGGAAAAATGCTGCACACATTTTTTCACGACACCGTACGTCGTACTGTTGTCGTAATCAGCTGATTTTTTTCCAAGGCCCGCAACCGACGTAAAACTAAGCCATAAAGACAGTTGCGGGCTCTAGTCGCCGATGTGCGATCCAGTCTATATGTTTTTCTGTGGCCATCGACAATCAACAACAAGTAAGATAGCTGGCCATCCCCAGTTGTTGTTCACAGGTAGTTCTTTACAGGTTTTAACAGAAAAAATCTCTCATTACTACCAGTAGTGAATGGAATGGTAAAAAAATTTTAAGAATAGTTAGCAAGTCAGAAAAGGCAACTGTTAAGATTTTTAGAGTAGTATGAACAATGATTACTATGTATGGGGTTTAAAGTTATACGTGACGTAAGCATATGACGTCCTGACTCCTCCCACAAGGTGGTGACGAGAAACAGCTGTCTCTGAAATTCTGAATGAATATACCTTGTCAAGGCTCCAAGAAAGGCGGCTATGATAAGTCATTGTACCCGTGGTTGCAAGGACAGCTTTTGTGATTCGACTTGTACAATTGTTTAGAAGTGAGGAGGCCCGTGACAAACCCTACGTGAGCTTGAACAGGTAAATGAATAACAGGGCCATTTTTGGGGGTTAAGAAGTACACCCGTAATACAGAATACAGTAAAAAAAATTAGGTAGGGATGCAAGATATCTTGTGCCAAAGTGTCATCTTTGTCAGGTACACTGATAAAATTTCATTTTATCAGTGTACCTTTGCAGAATGAATCTGTGAAACCAAGATGACTGAATCAACGTGTGCATTGTAATGCTTTGTGAACAGTAAGTTTTTCCTCATCAAGGAAATTCGAAGCTATCTCCTCAAGAGACTCGATACTGCAACGGTCGCTTACTGAGCTCCCTGAACATGACTTGAACTGTACTGTATTCAGGCTCAGTCAGCTATTCAAAATGTAAACAAAAATTCATAGCGAACGAGTGATATTATCGATGAAGAATAGATCGGACTTTGTTAAGGAAAACTTGATTGATTTATATTTAATGGATCATCCCTTCCTCTGCAGACCTCATGGATAGGTTAAGACTACAGACAGACAGGCAGACATATACGCACTTACATATATATAGACAGACAGACAAACAAACAATGTGTGAGAGAAATATAGATAGAAGATAGATAGACAGACAGACAAAAAGACAGATAGACAAATATAAATCATTGTGATGACACATATGAATTTCGGTAGGAATAATGGAAAACCAGCTGCTGTTATTCTTGGGGCTGGGGGGTGAGGGGGAAAGTTGAGGCACGGGGGGAGGGGGCGGCAGTTGCCCCTCCAGCCCCATTTAATTAAATGACGCCCCTGATCGTCCGGTGATTCAACATCTAGCATTATTTCACAGTTCTATGTAGAAGATGATAATATTGTGATGTGGTATGTATAAAGAGAGAGAGAGAGCAGCTATCATAATTAATCCCTTTTTCATCATCATCAAACAGGTTTATTTGAGGAGGTTCCCTCATCTGACCTCATTTGGTCCATCTGGCGGGCCCTTGTAAGCTGCGGTTGAAAGTGTTCCTAAGTAACTATTGATTTCTTGTCATATTTATTCTTGAGCATGTATCTAGTTTTCCTTAAAGTTTACTTCAGGTTTTGCCATTGTTTTTTGTTGATTCTTGGAGCAATTAATTCAAAAGTCCAGGGTATTCGAAAGTTGTTTCCCTGTTATATCATGGCCCCAGTCTCTTTTTGCCAGTGCTCAAACGTGAATTTGTTTTTAGTAGCATACCCGCGTTATGTAGGTCTCTTGTTTGTCATATGTTCCTAAACCTCAATCAGATTTGTTATTGCTGATTGAATGTTCAAAAGATAAACTTTAAAAATCTAGTGAATTCAAGGAAGTGTGGTACTTCATGATGGACACAAAAGAATAGCAAAATGCGCACAGACTTTGGTATTCTCACTCTTCGGATCAGTTTTTGACAAAATTAGATCATCCAAAAGTCATCTCGAATTCTTTTACAACATTCCAAAAGCACTCTCTTAACGCATTTCTAAAATATACATCTTAAGGTCGTAGGAAGTTTTAAAGATTAGGAATGACTGAACTGGAAACCAAACAAGTCTAGCAAGTCTTAAAGTTACAGAAAAAGGAGAAGGGTATGGTAGAAAAGGGGCACGCTCTCATTCGGAGGGGAGCAGTCGACCGCCCCTCAAGAAGTATCGAGGTTAATGGAATCTGGGAAAACAGCCTGGGACTGCTGACTTTGACAACTACGAAAGGAGGCCGACGGAGAGGGCGTAAGCATGATTCAGTCAGTTTGGAAGGTGGTCATAATTTATCTTCACGAATTTTGCTATCACTTATTTTCATCATGCTCTTGTAAATAGTCGATGCTGGTTTTAACCCTACGTAGTATTTTCACCAACCAGACTAACTACAAGGTAGTCTGACAGAAACACGAGGTGACATTCCAGTTTTATTCACGACTTCAGGGAAAACATTTTTGCAATGCGTGACTCAATGAATGGCGGGAAGATGAAAGCCAATTACAACAAACGCCTGCTTCCCAGCTTAAACAACAGCCACAAAAGAATACATACATTATTTCCAAGTGATATTTCTCATTCACTGGCAATACATATCATTCCTCCCCCTTAGGTAATTTTAAATATTTTATTCTATTAACCTATCAGGTTTTTTTTTTTTTTTTTTTTTTTTTAATTCGAGTAGACCTTAAAAGAACATCTGGCCTACTATGGTGTTTAAGAGCTTCCTTAACATCAATTTGAACAGAATTTGGATTGCACCTTTCAAGGAAACCATAATCATTAGGAATGCTTATTTCATTGAGCTAATGACAACAATGGGAGGAGAACTTATTGACATATGAGGCATCACTGGAACACTGACATGGGGAGGTGAAGACTCATAGGTTTCAACAGGATTTATACAACTTCCTTTCAAACAACTGGGATAAATGACGCTTCCAAATTAAATTGCCATTTACATTTACAGACACTAAATAATTTCTTCTACCAAGAACTTTTGTAACTTTTGCCTCGACCCATTTTGGTCCTTTACCAAAGTTCCTGGCATATACTGCATCACCTACTTCAAATTTAGAAGCAACACAATATGGAACTTCTTTTTGCTTAGATATAATACTGTCTAATGGGCCTTTAAATTTCCTTCCAAACATTAATTCAGCAGAAGAGCAACCAGTAGAAGACTGCACTGACCTTCTATAAGAATACAAAAAGTTAAAAATTCTTGTGCAAATAGGTAACTTAACATCAAACTTTTAAAAATTCTTCTTGAATATCCTCAATGCAAGAACATTTGTACTTGGATTATAAGGAGCTCAAGAGCAACATTCAATACCATTTTTTTTAAAATGATCCCTAGTCTTCTTCGGCGTAAAGAAGATGCAGTACTTGACACAACTGAGTCAGGTATTCCAAAATTAGCAAAACACTTTCTCAAACATTTGTAAAAGGGACTGGAAAAAATTTGTAATAAGTGGATCCACAATCAGGTCGATAACGAGTGACATGAACAAGATTGGAATGCGAAAAACAGTAGTGTCCATTGTTTACCGGCCGCATTGGTGAGATTGCGAGTGCGCAAATGACCTGGTTAGTTCGGAATCACATGATTGTGACATCAGTGCGTCAAATTCGGGAGTTATAATAAGAGAACTTCCCAGGCTAGCTACTCAAACGGGCAAAGAGATCGGCGAAAGTTTTGGAAGGTCGATCAACAAAAAGGGTACAGATGATTTGTACATGCCATTGTCTCGTGGGGGATGCTCCAGAGCCCAGGGCGATAGTGAATTGAACAGAGGGGGATGTGAAGATCCCAATTTTCATTGACACAGGAGCTTCGATAAATATCAAGGACCACAACTTGTATCAGTCCATGTTATCCCAATACCCTTTGAAACCCTCAACAGAGACAGTGTGTGATGTGCAAGCCCATAGATTAAATACCTTGGGTTTTATAAGAATACGATTTACTTTGGGTGATAGAGTACTGATAGAACCATTTTTGGTGATAAAAGGGGTTACGTTGTGCAACAGACTTTTGCTGGGCCATCCTGCATGTAGGAGACACAGGATACCGGTCCATACAGGTGTTAGTGGCATTATGGTTGGGATACCGGGTGTTTTTATTCCATATGTGGATATAAATGAAATGGAGGATACAGAGGTTAACATGGGGAATACTGGCGGTGGTGTCGGTGAGCATACCGATATGGGGAATACCGGCAATGGTGTTGATGGTTATGATGGGCTATTTTGGATAATAGCGGTGACAGTGGCGGTTATGATGGTGATATTTTGGATAATAGCGGTGACAATGGCGGTTATGGTGGGGATATCAATGATAATGGTACTTATAATAGGGGTACTGGAGACAATTGTGGTGGTATTAACAGTGGGAATATGAGAAATAAAAATGGTAATTCTGATATTGGGGTTATGGTGGATGGAATAAGGGATACTGGTATAGGTAAGGGTGATATTTATGGGGATGTGGAACAGGAAAGCACTAACCACATACATAAAGGTGTTTTATCAGAGGATGTTATTTTAAATCCAGGTACAAAGACTATGGTAAAAGTCAGACTGAGGGAAGTGAAAAAGCCCAAAGAGGTATGCATAATTGATGGTAGCAAGAAACTAAGAGGGATTATTAGCACCGTATCGGTGAACAGCGTATCAAATACTAGTGTTACATGGGTGGAATTAATGAACTGTGATTATACAGTTAGGAAATATCAGAAGAACCCTTATATGTGGTAGACCTCCAAGATTGTAGTGATAGTGGTTCAGTGGCTATTGTAGAAGGGAAAACTGAGTTTTCAGGGGCAGAAAATCTTTAGGGAACATTTAGCTAATGCAAACTACAAGGAGCATATAGAAGCGGTAAGCAAACTTTTGGCGGAATTTGGGGACACAGTGGCTTTAAAAGGGGACAAATTAGGACTGACTAATGTTTTAGAACATAAGGTGAATCTAGAGGAATATACGAAACCCATTTTTATTCCTGCATACCGCGTACCTTTCAAAATCAGAGAATAGATAGAGAAAGAGGTCAGTAAATGGGAAGAGAAGGAATTATTAGACCTAATGTGTCTCCATAAAACTTTCCTCTGTTGGCGGTTCCTAAGAAGGACGGATCTGTCCGAGTGTGCGTCGATTTTAGACGTTTGAACGAGAAAACAATTCCTGACCGTTATCCGGTCGTGTGCATGCCTGACCTTTTCGTAGAATTGGGGGACATAATATTTGTAGTTCAATTGATTTAGCACAAGGTTTTTCGCAAGTTCCTCTTAGCGTAAATAGCAAGGAATATACTGCTTTTTCAGTGCCCAAGGGACATTTTGATTTTACGCGGATGCCTTTTGGTTTGTCAGCTAGTCCAATGACTTTTATGAGGTTAGTAAACACAGTTTTGCACAGGTTATTGGGTAAAAATGTCTTTGTGTACTTGGATGATATATTGATTGCAACAGATTCGATCGAGCATCACATAGAAGTGCTTAAGGAAGTACTTAGGAGACTTAGGTTAGCAGGATTGAAAATTAAGCTAGCTAAGTGTTCCTTCTTGAAGAAACAAATTACATATTTAGGTCATATCTTAAGAGGGAGTTAGGGTAAATGACAATAAAGTCAAAGCAATTGCAGATTTTCCTGTCCCTAAGACAAAGAAGCAAATCATTTCTAGGAATTGCAGGATATTTTTGTAGGTTTATGAAAGGGTTTTCTTACATAGCAGCTCCAATAACAGATGTGTTGCAGGAAGATATTAAAATTTATTGGGGAGAACCACAACCAGTAGTTTTTATGCATTCAACTTACCTGTCAGATATATACTTAGCTATAGACTCCGTCGTCCCCGATAGAAATTCGAATTTCGCGGCACACACTACAGGTAGGTCAGGTGATCTACCGCCCCGCCGCTGGTGGCAGGAATAGGAATCATTCCCGTTTTCTAAGACAGATTTTCTCTATCGGCCGTGACAGCAACATTGTTGTTGTTACTCCTGATTTGATTTTCGTGTTTTTTCATCGCTATTGATCTTTAAGCCGGTTATTTTGGTGACGTATTGGATCTTTGGTTTGGCATACTCTTTCGTGGACTGTTTTTTGGACTTGGTTTTGGATATTTCTCATGATGTCGGATTCTAGCTTTACGGTTAGAAGACAGTGTGTAAATGAGGGATGCATGGTGAGGCTACCGAAAGCTTCGGTAGACCCTCACACAGTTTGTAAGGGGTGTAGAAGGAATGAATGTTCAATTTCTAACACCTGTGATGAATGTGTAAATATGAATGAGGAAGAATGGAAGAATTTAAATTCATATTTAAGGAAATTAGATATGGATAGGGCTAGGAAGGCTTCCTCCAGAAGCGTAAGTAGGTCTCGCTCTAACGAGCCTATTAAATTAACACCTAACCCTAAACCTCTATCTTCTTCCTCTAGTACTAAGACTGCAAATCCGGCAACGGAAATTGCAGATCTTAAAGCTGCGCTACAAAGGATGGAACGTCAAATGCTGACGTTGAAAGGTAAGCACAGTGATAGTGAATTAAGTGTCCCTAGTGCAGTGGAGGGTGAGTCTGATCGGCTCTGTCTCGCTCCCAGGCCTAGACCTCTTCCAAGCTCACAGGCCCAGAGGAGAAGGAATGTCGAAAGCCTTACGGAGGTTACGGAGAATCCCCACCGATCAGGCGTCCCCTCGGCAGATTCTGTGACGACCCGAACTGCCAAGGATCGCTATCGAAAAAGCATCCTAAAGCTTTCGGCCTTAGTAGGAGTTTTTACTAAGGAAACTCCCAGGAGAAAGGACTCTTTCCTTACCATAAAGAGGACGAAGGGAAGGAAAGAAGAAACGGAAGTTTCGGCTTATACTCAGAGGAGTATGAAGAATGCGCCAAAAACGCCAACCTGGCGCAATGCGCCAGATGCGCCAGATGCGTTTGAGACTCCATACGAGTCAGAAGAACCAGAAGCGCCAGATGCGCCAGAAGCGCCAGCATGGCGAAATGCGCCAGAAGCGCCAGAGGCGCCAGATGCGCCAGAAGCGCCACCCTGCCGAAATGCGCCAGAAGCGCCAGATGCGCCAGAAGCGCCACCCTGCCGAAATGCGCCAGAAGCGCCAGCTTGGCGCAAGGAATCACGAGCGCCAACCCGGTGCAATGAGCCACAAGTGACAAATAAGAGACGGACTTCTTCCAAAAGACAATTAAGCCAAGAGGATTTGTTTAGCTTTCGGAAGGATAAACCTTAACCTGACAAGGACTCTAGTTGTCGCACAAGCGGCCGTATTCCTTGTCAGGACATAGGTGGTTCCGGAGAAAGCGATAGGAGAGGACATCCTTCGTCTGACAGGAGAGAAAGGTGTCGCACAAGCGGCCATCGCTCTTGCCAGGAGAAGGATAAGGTCGTTTTGCAGGATCAACCTATCTCTCGTAGGGACGCAAGTTATCGCACAGGCGGTCGTCGTTCTTGCGAGAGTGGGGTGGATATTGCAAGAGGCCAGTCTCCTGATGGAAATAAACAATCCTCTTCGGAATTGGATTTGGAAGAGATTTTGGACTCTGAAGATCACTCGGCTCCGGGTTTGTCAGATTACAAGACGCTGGCAGCCCTCTTACTTCAAGAGTTTGGGGACTCTTTAAGCCCGACTGCTCCTCCTTCTCCAAGGTCCTTATTTACAAGCACGAAGGTCCCGAAACAATCATCTTTTATTAAAATGAAGCCAACCATTTCCATGAACAAGGCTCTCCGATTCGTAGGAAATTGGTTGGAATCCAAGGAGAAGGCGGGGAAGACAGTCTTTACCTGCCCTCCTTCTAGACTATCAGGAAAGAAGGGAATTTGGTACGAGACGGGCAAACCACGGGGTCTTGCTCTACCGTCCACTGCCGAAGCAGATTTTTCGAATCTGGTAGATTCGTCTAGGAGACAAGCCTTGTCATCAGCAAAGATCACATGGGGGACTTCTGAGATGGACCATCTCCTCAAGGGATTGTTTAATGTCTTAGAAGTTTTTAACTTCTTAGACTGGTCCCTTGGGGTATTGGCAAAAAAGACACAAGAGAAGGAATCTCTTAGTCCAGAAGTCCTTCATAGTGTTCTTTCCTGTATGGACAAGGCGGTTCAGGATGGATCAGGAGAGGTGGCCTCTCTGTTTGGAACTGGTATTCTGAAGAAGAGAGTCTTATTTAGCTCTTTTCTGACGAAAGCAGTTATTCCTACTCAGAGGTCATCTCTTCTGTATGCTCCTCTGTCGGACCAATTGTTTCCTTCAAATCTGGTAAAAGATATTTCTCATTCTTTGACAGAAAAGGCCACACAAGATCTCTTGGCCCAATCTGCAAAGAAATCGAGGACTTCGGGTCCTACTAAGAGAGAGACTCGGGCTCCTCAACAGCCCTTTCGAGGGAGTACCTCGGCCAGACCCTCTTTTAAGAAGAGAGGAGTGCAGAAGAGAGGTAGGTCTTCCTTCAGACCTATCAAGAGAGCGAAATGAGACAACAGTCCTTCAAGCACCGGTAGGAGCCAGACTTCGGAAATTTTCCGAAGAATGGGCTCGGAGACAGGCAGAAATTTGGTCCCTTTCCGTGGTAACAAAGGGATATATGATCCCCTTTCGAGACAGACCTCCCTTGACTACGAACCCGAGGGAACTGTCAGCCCAATACAGGGACCCTGCCAAGAAAGAAGCATTATTGCAACTGGTAGAACAGATGTTGCAAAAGGAGGCCATCGAAGTGGTTCGGGATCCGCATTCCCGAGGATTCTACAACCGTCTTTTTCTGGTTCCGAAATCCTCGGGGGGGTGGAGACCAGTCCTGGATGTGAGCGCATTGAACCGATTTGTGGAGAACACAAAGTTCTCTATGGAAACATCAAAATCGGTTCTTGCGGCTCTTCGTCCAGGAGATTGGATGGTCTCCTTAGATCTACAAGATGCATACTTTCATGTCCCCCTGCATCCATCATCGAAGAAATATCTCCGATTCATGATGCAGGGGAAAGTATACCAATTCAGAGCCCTATGCTTCGGCCTTTCAACGGCCCCTCAAGTGTTCACGAGGCTAATGATGAATGTTGCGAGATGGCTACATCTAGAGGGGATAAATATATCCCTTTATCTGGACGATTGGCTAATAAGAGCAAAATCGGAAATTCAGTGCTTGAAGGACTTGGAGAAGACTTTGAACTTGACAAAATCTCTGGGACTGCTCGTGAACCTCGAGAAATCACAATTGATCCCCAGACAAAACATAGTCTATCTTGGGATACAGATGGATTCTCGGGGTTTTCGGGCGTTTCCATCTCAAGACAGAATTACTCGAGGCTTAGAAAAGATCTCGAACTTCTTAGGGAAAGAACGGACCTCGGCGAGGGAATGGCTCAGTCTGCTGGGCACCCTTTCCTCGTTAGAGCAGTTCATTTCCCTGGGAAGATTAAATCTCAGACCTCTGCAATTTTATCTAAAGAGGATGTGGAGTCAAAAGACAGGAGACTTGTCAGACGTTTTTCCCATCCAACAGGGGATAAAATCCGACCTAAAGTGGTGGTTAACCCCATTAACAAGGAACGAAGGGGTGTCCCTCTTGATTCGGAACCCTCACCGAGTGTTGTTTTCCGATGCCTCGGAAACAGGTTGGGAGCAACACTGGGTCCAAAGGAAGTAGCAGGTATTTGGACCAGACAACAAACTACTCTGCACATCAATGCGAAGGAACTCCTGGCAATTCATCTAGCCCTGGAATACTTCGAAGCGGAAGTCAGAGGGGTGGTAGTTCAAGTCAATTCCGACAACACCACAGCTCTGGCTTACATCCGGAATCAAGGGGGCACTCACTCTTTCTCTCTGAACGAAATAGCGAGAGCTCTATTAACCTGGACAGAGGAACGGGGCATTATTCTGCGTACAAGGTTTGTCCAAGGAGTAAAAAACCTAAGGGCAGACAGGTTGAGCAGAAAGAACCAGGTTCTCCCGACAGAGTGGATGCTCCACTCAGGAGTCTGCAGACAAATATGGTCACTCTGGGGGAGACCCCAGATCGACCTGTTTGCCACGTTCCTCTCCAGGAAAATAGACAACTTCTGCTCGCTAGAAGAAGATCCCAGAGCCACAGCGATCGATGCCTTCCTCATGGATTGGTCAGGCATAGATGCATACGCCTTTCCCCCATTCAAATTGCTGGGGGAAGTAGTAAGGAAATTTGTGGCATCGGAAGGAATGAGAATGACTCTAATTGCTCCCTTTTGCCTTCCCGAATCTGGTTCACAGAGGTACTGGAATGGACGGTGGACTTCCCCAGATATCTACCAGACAGGACAGATCTGCTCAGACAACCCCACTTCGAGAGGTTCCACAAAAACATCCAAAGTCTCTCCCTGACTGCCTTTCGACTATCGAAAGACTGGTCAGAGCGAGAGGCTTTTCAAAGAAAGTGGCAACTTCAATTGCTAGAGCCCACAGAGCCTCTACCCTGCGGGTCTACCAATCGAAGTGGGAAGTTTTTCCGTAGATGGTGTAGGTCGAAGAAGCTGTCCTCTTCCAATACCTCTGTAAACGAAATCGCGGATTTTCTCCTCTTCTTAAGAGAAGAATCCAAATTGGCCGTATCAACTATCAAGGGATATAGGAGCATGCTCTCAGCTGTTTTTAGAAACAGAGGGCTGAATCTCGAGAATAATAAGGATCTTCATGATCTCATCAGGTCTTTCGAGACTAAGAAATTGAGATCGTCGATTCCCCCGAGTTGGAACCTGGACGTTGTCCTAAAGTTCTTGATGTCGGACAGGTTCGAACCTATAGATAAAATCTCATTCAGAGATCTTACTAGCAAATGCATATTCCTGTTGGCTCTAGCAACTGCTAAGAGGATCAGTGAATTGCATGCTTTGGACTCTCGGGTGGGATTTAGAAAAGACTCGGCTGTCATTTCTTTCCAGGATCTTTTTCCTAGCAAAGAATGAGAACCCTTCTAAACCTTGGCCTAGAAGTTTCGAAGTCAAGGGACTCTCTTCTCTAGTAGGAAGAGAGTTGGATCGGTCCCTTTGCCCAGTCAGGACCTTAAAATTTTATTTAGAAAAGAAGACACAGCTTCAGGGATGTCGACAAGGTCTTTGGTGTTCGGTAAGAAACCCCAAGAGACCTATGTCAAAGAACGCACTGGCATTCTTTGTCAGAAATGTAATTACCGAAGCTCATAGGAATTGCCAAGAGAACTCTTTAAAGCTGCTGAGAGTGAAAGCTCACGAAGTCCGGGCTGTGGCAACTTCCCTTTCTTTTACGAAGAATATGTCCATGAGAAACATTTTAGCAGCAACTTATTGGAGGTGCAATTCAGTATTTGCATCCCACTATTTAAAGGATGTTAGAATAACATACGATAAATGTTTCGCTCTTGGACCTTATGTATCAGCGGATACTATGCTGGGAAATGGAGCAGACGCTGATCCTTAAATTTGTTTTTAATATTTTTAATAATTAGTTTTAATATTGTTGTTGAGTTGTGGGTTGCTTGAAAGGATGTTCGGGGATGACTCCTTTCAATCGTAGTACTAACCCCAATGAGGATCAGGTGATCGGGATTAGTGTCGTGCTCTATGATCATGCCAATAGGCAAGGTGTTTTGTCATGTAAGTGGATAGGACCCCATTGACAAAGATCCTAAGGTTCTGAAGCGTAAGTGGGTAAGACCCCTGTAACAGACCATCAAGAACTCTTAGCATGAGGTCACTACCTCGCTGAGGCTCTTGAAGCGATACGGGCTCCTAGGCAGTAGCCATGAAGTCTTTCGCTAACACAGGTAGGAATCAAGGTTTTTAATTTTATTACCTACAACATATGTTGTTTCCTGTCTATTTCAGTAGATTAGCTGTCTCTTACCCTCCGCCAAAGGTGCCAATCAGCTAAGTATATATCTGACAGGTAAGTTGAATGCATAAAAATGTTATTGTCATGATACAATAAAGTTTTATGCATACTTACCTGGCAGATATATACTTTGCTATAGACTCCGTCGTCCCCGATAGAAATTCGAATTTCGCGGCACACACTACAGGTAGGTCAGGTGATCTACCGCCCCGCCGCTGGTGGCGGGAATAGGAATCATTCCCGTTTTCTAAGACAGATTTTCTCTTCCACCTGTCTCCTGAGGGGAGGTCGGGTGGGCCATACACCGTATATATCTGCCAGGTAAGTATGCATAAAACTTTATTGTATCATGACAATAACATTTTTCAGAAAGTTAAGGACGCATTAATGAATCCCCAGTTCTGAAATTTCCAGATTTCAGCGAACCTTTCACACTAGTGACTGATGCCAGCATAGGCGTACGAAGTGAAGTTCACTTAGGAGGGCAACACCAAATTTGCCCGAATTTTAAACATCACAAGTTTCTTTCTTTCTTTTTTGAATCACCATATTTGTGTAACAAATACCAACAGCCATAATATTATGTACAGCAGGTACGAATTTGAAGAAGTTTAGCAAAACTACGAAGCTATTATTCTATTTCTTATTCAGATTATATACATACATCCTCTTATGTATGCTTTCAAGGAATTGTGGATAACTAGGTGAAATATAAAAATTTCACTGGCGTTAGTCATGTACGTGAGCATATCTATAAGCTAGGCCTAATGTTATGTTAGGAACAAAAAAATCACGAAATAGCCTAATGCAATACTGAGTAGAAAACAATCGATTTACAGCACCTTCGATGTAGGGACATTCCATGTTTTGCCGAGAGATTAACTTCTCTGCCGGCAATTCATCAGCAGAGGCTCTCACCAAACATCCAGAATGAGGTTCTAAATATTTTATCTGACCTTGTTCTAAAGGACATCTAAAGCTGTGGGAAAAACTGGGAAGTTTAGCATCATAGTAGATGAAACAACAGATGTCAGCAACAAGGAGCAAGTGTCTGTGTGTTTGTGCTATATACACAATGATCAGCCAGCAGAAACCTTCGTTGGCTTCCATGAAGTAGAGTCTGCAAAGGGAAAGGCACTCTTCCAACTGGTATTGGATGTACTTCACAAAATGAAGCTGAAAATTGAGGATGTAGTTAGCCAGTGCTATGATGGGGCATCTAACATGAGAAAGGTGTGGCTACAAGAGGTTGCACCCAAGACCATCCATGTCCACTGTTATGGGCACTCACTCAACCTTGCACTATAGGATACATTGCAGGAAAATACTGTCGTCAGTAATGCTCTTTGAGTTGTCCAGTCCATCCACAACTTCTTTAATACACCTAAGCGAAAGAATGTTCTTCTTTCTGTACACATGCCAGATATTGACCAAACACCATACAACAAATTGAAGTCTCTAAGTGAGACACACTGTTCCTGTAGATGGGAGGCTGGGAAAGCTGTAGAGCAACAACCTGAGAGAATTCTAATTGCTCTAATAGAGTTGCTGTTGGGTTTACAATGAGACATCTTGGTGACAGGACTTTATTGTACGAGACCAGAGAGCTGACTGACTCGCAAACACGTTGCGAGTTATTGCCCGGCAGTGCATTACAAAGACATATCATACATCCCCCCCTCAAGATTATACTTATACATAACAAAAATATTTATACATAACAAAAAATAAAGGGGACAATGTCACTATGAACATGGAAATGAGCTACGAAGAGAAAAATGTTTTTAACTAACTTTTCAGTACAAAAACATGCAGTTACATACACTGAGTGCGTTGCTTAGTGGCACTCAAATGCACGTAATACACATACACAGAAAAAAAAGAATAAATTCTTGATACAATTGTACAATTGCTTATCATATGAGCAAACAACAAATAATATCAGCATTATATGAAGTCTTGGAGCCACTTGGGTCTACCAGCAGCCCTTGTGGGCCTACCAACGACACCGGGGTCCTGCTTGGACTGTGTTACTGCTTCTATGGGCGTAGGGCTCGCGGAGGTATTGTGTTGAGATGCAGGGGCGCTGGGGGACGGAGCGATGACTCTCAAGTGTCATCTGTTCCTTTTTGAGAGTCTGCTGCTCCCGTTGAGCTTGACTGTGTACTGACGATGGGGCTTAGTTTCCAATACCCCGCCCGTTCTGTCCCACTGCTTAGTAGCCTGGTTTTGAATGCGTACATGGGTACCTAGTTTGATGGGCGCATAGTTTCCTGTGATTTCGCCACTTGTAGTTCCCTTTGACGTATTGTCCGTCTCCAATACCTGTCTACTATCAGATGTCTTCTAGCCCGTCATCACGAGTAGGGGTTCCCTGGTTGTGTTGAAGGTCGTGGATGAGAAGTGACGTAATATCCATTCCTCCAGTCTTGGTATGTTCTCCCACCACCACATACATTTAATGCCTGATGCCATGCCTTATGCCTGTCACACGCCGGCAGCAATCCCTAAGCATTGGGAAGAGGCGGTCAAGGCCCAGCTTGACGAAGACGTTCGGAAGGGCGTGATAGAACCAGTCCCGGCAGGGGATGCAACGGAGCGGTGTGCAAGGATGGTCGTGGTAGCCAAGAAAACGGGCCAACCTTGCCGCACAGTAGACTTCCAGCGCCTCAATGCCCACTGGCTTCGTGAGACTCATCATACACCGGCACCCTTCGACATGATTTCGAGCATCCCCATTCACATGTACAAGACTACAGTGGACGCCCATTGGGGTTTCCACCAAGTGGAACTGTACGAGGATAGCCGCCCACTCACAACCTTCATCACCCCATGGGGGCAGTATTGTTATCGTAGGACACGCATGGGTCATTGTTCGTCTTCCGACGCCTGCACGAAAAGATTCGATGACGCCCTGCAAGACATCACCAGAAAGCATAAATGCATCGACGACACCTTGCTATTCGATCACAGCATCGAAGAGGCGTTTTGGCACTTATATGAATTCCTGTCAACATGTGCCTCTGCAGGTATTGCACTCAAGCCCGAGAAGTTCAAATTCTGCAAGAGAGAGGTTACCTTCGTCAGGTACCACTTGGGATGGGAGTCATATAAGCCTGCAGACGAACGACTAGATGCCATTCATAACTTCCAGATGCCTGAGAAGCCCTCCATCACTGATATTATCATGGAGCCTTTTAGGAACCTCCTCAGAAAACCAACGGGGAAAAACTTCTACTGGGATAGCCAGCTACGTAGCAAACTCCAGCAGGCACGGGAGGTCATCTGTCAATTAGTCAAGGATGGCTTGGCATATTACGACAAAACGCGCCCTACGATAATCATGCCGGATTGGAGCAAGGAAGGCATTGGTTTCGTCGTCCTCCAGCAGTATTACGCTTGTCAGTCAGCTGACAGCCCCTTTTGTTGCAAGGGCAGCTGGCATCTTGCCTTATGTGGCAGTCGACACCTCACCCCTTCTGAAGCAGGGTATGCCCCCATAGAAGGTGAAGCCCTTGCAGTCACCTGGTGCTTGCAGAAGGGCAGGTTGTTCCTACTTGGGTGCCCAAATCTCACCATCATCAATGACCACCGTCCACTTGTCAAGCTGCTGGGTGATAGGGCTCTTAAGGACATCATCAACCCAAGATTGTTCAACCTGAAGGAGAAGACACTCCAGTTCAAGTTTCATATCAAATACCTGCCCAGAAAAAGGAACACTGCTGTGGACTTTCTCTCAAGGTACCCGACCATGCGAGCACCCCACGAAGCTTCTGACCTGGATTTGGAGGATGACATTCAAGTGGCAGTGGCATGTGCAACTGTTGCCGCCTTGGAACCGGACATCATCGGGTTGGATGAAGACTGCATCAGGAGTGCAGCATCTAACGACCCAGTGTATCAGCTCTTGCTTGCTAGGGTTGCAGCGGGCAATTGGCCCCAACAGAAGTCACAAGAAATCTCCTGCCTTCGTCCCTTCTTCGGCGTTTGGGATAGGCTAGCCATCAACCAGGATCTGGTGACATACTCGGTGGACCAAGGATGCATACGTTTGGTTATCCCCGAAGATTTACGCCGTCAGGTAGCCACTAACCTACACGCAGGACACCAAGGCCTCGACTCTATGCTTAGGAGGGCCAGGCAATCAGTCTACTGGCCAGGAATAGAAGGAGACCTTCAGCATCGTCGTGCCCAATGCACCTCATGTGATGAACACGCCCCTTCACTGCCTCCTGAAGAAATGATACACACGCCACCAGCAGAATACCCCTTCCAGCAAGTCGTCGCAGATATGTTCCAAATAGAGGGCAATGTATACATGGTATACGCAGACAGACTAACTGGTTGGTTAGAAGTAGCTCACTTCCCCTGTGGTGCCACGTCCAACAAAATAAGCAATCACCTTCGATCCTATTTTTTACGTTGGGGAGCCCCAGAGCAAATATCGACTGACGGAGGTATGAACTTGGCCAGCGAGGAGATGGTTGCCATCTTCAGGAGATGGGGAGTCAAGGTCCATCTGTCGTCAGCCCAGTATCCCCAGTCCAATGGCAGGGCAGAAGCAGCTTCAAATTGGCAAAGAGGCTACTCCGAGAAAACACTTCAAAAGGTGGAGCCCTTGAGTCAGACAAGACGGCCCTGGCGATACTCCAGTATCTCAACACTCCTCTGAGGGAGATCAACAAGTCGCCATCTCAGCTTGCAACGGGTCGCCAGCTGCGTGACGGGGCACTGACGGCTAGAAGACACCTGTTAAGAGACAGGTACTGGAGACGGACAATACGTCAAAGGGAACTACAAGTGGCGAAATCACAGGAAGCTATGCGTACCCTTGACACCACCAGGAGACTGCCGCCCTTCAAACTAGGTACCCATGTACGCAATCAAACCAGGCTACTAAGCAGTGGGACAGAACGGGCATGGTATTGGAAACTAAGCCCCATCGTCAGTACACAGTCAAGCTCAATGGGAGCGGCAGACTCTCAAAAAGGAACAGACGACACTTGAGAGTCATCGCTCCATCCCCCAGCGCCCCTTCATCTCAGTACGACACCTCCGCAAGCCCTACGCCAACAGAACCAGTAACGCATTCCATGCAGGACCCCGGCGTCGTTGGTAGGCCCACAAGGGCTGCCGGTAGACCCAAGTGGCTCCAAGACTTCATATAATGCTGATATTATTTGTTGTTTGCTCATATGATAAGCAATTGTACAACTGTATCAAGAATTTATTCTTTTTTTTTTCTGTGTATGTGTATTACGTGCATTTTAGTGCCACTAAGCAACGCACTCAGTGTATGTAACTGCATGTTTTTGTACTGAAAAGTTAGTTAAAAACATTTTTCTCTTCGTAGCTCATTTCCATGTTCATAGTGACATTGTCCCCTTTAATTTTTGTTATGTATAAGTATAATCTTGAGGGGGGGATGTATGATATGTCTTTGTAACGCAATGCCGGGCAATAACTCGCAACGTGTTTGCGAGTCAGTCGGCTCTCTGGTCTCGTACAATAAAGTCCTGTCACCAAGACGTCGTCTCATTGTAAACCCAACAGCAACTCTATTAGAGCAATTAGAATTCTCTCAGGTTGTTGCTCTACAGCTTTCCCAGCCTCCCATCTACAGGAACAGCGTGTCTTACTTAGAGACTTCAATTTGTTGTATGGTGTTTGGTCAATATCTGGCATGTGTACAGAAAGAAGAACATTCTTTCGCTTAGGTGTATTAAAGAAGTTGTGGATGGACTGGACAACTCAAAGAGCATTACTGACGACAGTATTTTCCTGCAATGTATCCTATAGTGCAAGGTTGAGTGAGTGCCCATAACAGTGGACATGGATGGTCTTGGGTGCAACCTCTTGTAGCCACACCTTTCTCATGTTAGATGCCCCATCATAGCACTGGCTAACTACATCCTCAATTTTCAGCTTCATTTTGTGAAGTACATCCAATACCAGTTGGAAGAGTGCCTTTCCCTTTGCAGACTCTACTTCATGGAAGCCAACGAAGGTTTCTGCTGGCTGATCATTGTGTATATAGCACAAACACACAGACACTTGCTCCTTGTTGCTGACATCTGTGGTTTCATCTACTATGATGCTAAACTTCCCAGTTTTTCCCACAGCTTTAGATGTCCTTTAGAACAAGGTCAGATAAAATATTTAGAACCTCATTCTGGATGTTTGGTGAGAGCCTCTGCTGATGAATTGCCGGCAGAGAAGTTAATCTCTCGGCAAAACATGGAATGTCCCTACATCGAAGGTGCTGTAAATCGATTGTTTTCTACTCAGTATTGCATTAGGCTATTTCGTGATTTTTTTTGTTCCTAACATAACATTAGGCCTAGCTTATAGATATGCTCACGTACATGACTAACGCCAGTGAAATTTTTATATTTCACCTAGCTATCCACGATTCCTGTCATTTCAGACATCCCATATTCAGATATTGTAATTCCTATTTTTGTCTTGCGTTGTCTGGTCATTGAATGGAGGAAGTGACTCCATCAAAATTACATCGTCTCGCTCCATGAATGTCATGAAATCTCTGACCGACCACAAAAACCCGTTACCTAGTGCCAGCGTTCGAGTATTCATGCAGAAAAAGTGCTCTACTGAAATGGTAAAATTTGCGAGGGTTTTGTAATTTCATGATGAAAAAGTATACAAAACAACTTCACTAATAAACAACACTTTATACACGTTACTTTAGGCCACTTAGAAAACAGTCACTAGCATAAATAGATTTGTAATTGTTAACCACTGAAGGATAGTCAACTTCTTCACCAACACACACCATTCCATGTCTCACAAGATAACTTTGCAATTATTTTCCTGTTTCTTAAACACGCCGAGTCATTTTATAAATCTATAAATGTTTTTATCAAAATTTAGCAGACTGAAACACTTCTTTTTCTTACCTACAGTATATATTACTAGCATAAAAATAATTAAACAAGGAATACCGAGAGAGGAGTAACAGGAGTGTCGTCACCTGTCTGTCTGCTGGCTGCTGTGCAGCGTGTGCTTCCCGTTTCGTTAGCAGTATAGCCAGAATGCATTAGAACATTGCCATATGGTACTTTGCTGACCGTAACATTGACTTATCATTAGAATGTTATCATGTATTCAGTTCCTAATATTAGTTTCCTTACTGATTACCGTTCCTTATTACATTACTCTTTATCATGTACTTATTTGTACCTTTATATTCATTACTAACTGTGTTGCCCAACTTAATTATCTGGCAGTAATGCTATGGAAATAATGGCTACCATATCGTATATTACTGTAAATTAGCTGTAGCCGATGGTTGATAATTAATGATAAAGAATACATAATGAACGATATACGATACCTATAGAAAACTATAATAAAATCATCGGCACAACGATTTAAAGGGACTTTTCCTGCTGGTGGTGACTCTCTCTCTCTCTCTCTCTCTCTCTCTCTCTCTCTCTCTCTTGCACGCACGACATATTCGTTCATAATATTAGCTTTTAACATATTCTATAACTACCATACATATACATAAATACTCTCAGACTCAATTGTAAAGGTAATTCGCATGCGATTATTTATTATTTGGTTACAAACACAGGTTTATATTTATTTTTATTCTTATGCTTATCAAACCATTTGCTCGACAAGTTTGTTTTTACTTTTATTCTTGTTATTTATTATTTTTTTTTATTCATTAATTTTTTATATTAAATAAAACATTCCTTCACCCAATGCCCGAATATCTCGACTGATTTGCCCGAACTTTAGCCGATTCCCGGACCCAGGGGGGCAATTGTCCCCTCCCCCCACCCTGGCCTCCTGGCCGGTACGCCTATGGATGCCAGTCAGGAGGGTATAGGTGCTTGCCTAATGCAAAAATTTGATGGACGACCCATCCAATAGGTTATTATAGCAAGAAATTTAGGGGAAAGGGCAGCAATGAAAGATTAATGGCTACCGTAGATAAGGAAGCCTTTGCAATAGTATCAAGTTTAGTTCAATTTAAAATGTTACTAATGGGTAATAAAGTAGAAGCTCTTACAGACCACAAGTCATTACTGAATCTTTTTAATAGGCTCGATCTGTCACCGAAAAAAGCATGATGGTTCTTCACTATCAGAGACTTTGATGCAAAGCTCAAATATATAGAAGACAAGTTAAATGTAGTCGCAGAAGTAGTAGACGATTTTATGATAAGGAAGGATTTCAAGTTGGGATGGTTACTAGTGATTCTATACAATGGGATATCAGTCTCATAGAGCAAAGGCAAAATAAGGATGAAATTTTGGCAGATGCAAAAGCGTTCCTCAGAGGGGAATCAGTCAGGAAAGGTTATAAGTTACCTTTTTCAGGTTTAGAATTAGAAGGTAATTTGTCGGTCAGGAAAATTAAATATAAATTAAGGACTAGTGAAAGTAAAGGTGACGTGACACAGATCGTGATTCTGAAAGTCCTAGTTCCAGTAGTTTTGGATATAGTACATTGCAGGTTCGGTAGTCCACATTTGGGGGTAGAAAAAACGTATAATGAGATGCATAATAAGTATATATGGGTAGATGTGGAAAATTTTATGAAAAAGTGTACAGTATGCAATGCTTGCAAACCCTCAAAGGTAACTTCTTGCAAATTAGGGTTATATCCGATACCAAGTGGACCTTAGGAAATTTTTGTGAATCAAGATATGCCAACAAGTATCTACTAGTTATAATAGATGAACTAACAAGGACAGTAGAAATTTTTCCACTTAAGCATAAAATGGCCGAAGAAGTAGCTGTAGCATTTTTCAATGGGGTCATCTGCAGATATGGCTCACCCGAGGTTTTGTTGACTGACAATTGTAGAGAATTTGTAAACAGGACTTTAGAATGTTTAGCGAAAGACATGGGGATACAGAAAGTAACAATTATTCCATACAGACCTGAAGCTAATGAGTTATGTGAACGAGCAAACAGGAAAGTGCTTGAAGCTCTCAGGAAGACTATAGGAGGAAATGATAGAAACTGGGATAGATATATAGATACAGATAGACATAACATTAATGCAATGGTCAGTAATTCCATTAAAATGTCTCCATTTGAAGCATTGTTTGGTTGCCAAGTGCGAGGCACATTTGATTTGCTACCTATACCTCATCATGGAGAAGATACAATTGAGGCATTAATTTCCACAGCAAAGGAGAGACATGCTTGTCTCAGCCGTAATCTTGAGGCTAAGACCCGAGAAATGGTGGAAAGAAGCAACGAGAAATCATTAGATGTTAAAATTGCTATTGGAGATAATGTATTCCTAAAAATCAATGTGAGAAATGAACTACTATGAGATTCAGGGCCTCTGTAACACGGTTTTTTGGACTTTGCTCCTTATCAAAGCATCGGATGTAGCTGAAAGTTGACATATGTATATTTTACAACCATACACAAATTTTTTCAGCATTATCAATAACCTAACCCCGATAGCTGTAATTTTTATTGAGTAAAAATTATCTAGACGACGCCATTGCCACTGATTACGAGCCAAGAGTCGAAAAACATTAATTACGTAACCAAGGTAAACACACTTTTTGACGAAATGTTGCCCCGCCCATCCACCAGACAGAAACTCATTCACCTTGTTTCATCGGCTCTGAAACCCAAAGAGTTTATGAATGGCGGAATGATACATAGATATGAGTGGGGTATCTGTGCTAGCGTAGTAATACTACTGTAGCAGTAGTGCCGCAATAGTAGTAACAGCAGTAATATACATGAATTAAACGTTTAAGGCTAACTGATGGGATCCTTGAGGGTCATTTAGCACTTCTTACAACTACTCGAGAAATGAGTTTTTACAGCCAGAAGTTAAATTTTCTAATCAAACAATGCCCATGATAGCCTTCAGTGTTATCCTGAATTATAACGACTATGAGGTTGGGCATGTCAGTTCATGACAAATTCGTGTTCAAGTGGGAATTTATTTCTAGTAGTACATAGACTCGGAACGGGGTCAGTTAAGACCTATTAATGAGGAAACACTGACACACGATGACCTTAGAGAATTCCCAAGTTCACACCGAGTGGCGACAACGAAAACAACTTAGGATCTGCAGCGCCAGATGTTTGGTCTTTGTACAAGCGACGAGGTCACGGATCGCTACAAATACAGGGACGAGATATCGTTTTGGAATGGTTCGTGGCGCTCAGCTGACCGATCTACAATCCATCGACGAAGGTGTCCATGAAACACTTAGATGGGGATCACGAGGCGGTTAAAGTTCCGCTCACACTGGAGACGATTACGGTTCCGCAACTACAGGATAATGGAGAGGACGAATTTTTCCTCGCAGAACGCTACACTTCCAGTGATTGCCGTTATGGTAGCTATAATGATGGTTACAATGTGCGTTGCAGAAGCCATCAAATTTGGATGCAGCTGACGGTGTAGGAGGACCCCAGCAGCAGAAGTGGCTCTAAATCATGTGACAAGTTAGGAGACACTATAAACTATTTTTCAATAGTCGAGTCTAGTATGCCACAGGGGTGCATACTGGTGGTGAACAAGCCATGTAAAAGGCACTGGACGAAATTTGTAATAAGTGGAAATCAGGTCGATAACGAGTGACATGAACAAGATTGGAATGCGAAAAACAGTAAATTGTCAATTGTTTATAGAAACTTACAAACATTGTTACAGACGAGACAAGCTTACGCATCAGAATATTCCCAGCTGCATTGGTGAGATTGCGAGTGCGCAAATGACCTGGTTAGTTTGGCGTCACATTATTGTGATGTCAGTGCACTAAATAGGATGTGCACATGAGGAATGGAAACGCACAGAATAAACTAGCGTGCGTGCATTCGTGTGTTCAGTAGTGTGAGTAAGTTCATACATCCGTAGAACAAATGAATGAGAAATAATCTCTAGTATGTGAATTAATGGCAATTAGACAACAAACTGTCGTAGTGGTCACAAGAGACTTTGGAGATTCGAGGAGGTGCTAAGATCCATCGCAAAAGATGGATTCTGTTGTTTCTACCTTAAAATAAATTCTCTAGATGCAGCTGGGAATATTATGACGTGCATTGATAAAGACTCATGTATTATTATATACATGATGGTTTCGTGGAAGAGTAATGGTGATTTAATGATTTTCTTTGGGATTTTCTTTAATTCAATTTATTCCATTTTTATGTTAGCTATTTGGGAAAATAAAGATTACAGTTTTGTATATCAGGGGTTTGAATTTGCTAAGATTTAATGATTAATTTTCAGCTAGCTACAAGAATGACAGGCGATGGGAACAAATCAAGGTAGGTCTCGCTATCAGTTCGCTCCTCTTAGCTAAATAGGATCTTTTGACCCCTTAACACTTTGTATGGTACCTTCTGAATTAATAGTCTTACATGGAAATACATCAATAAATTTAGAAAATGAATCAATGATAATAAAAAATTGATCATTTTCAATAGGTCCACAGGCGTACACATGCAAGCGTGACCAAGGTTGATCCACTGAAGGCCGCGGCAAAGAGTACGCAATTTGACGTTACTTGATTAATATCTTGGTCCTTACTGGGGCAATATATCAAAGACCTTGCTTCTGCCTTCATGGCAACAATAGGGTACCCCTATGAAGAGCATCCATAACACATTTTCTCTATATTTCAGGGACTACTACATGATCATGTCTTATTTTATAAAATGGCATTACAGAATCATCAATTTCGTGTACTTTAGGAAAACCATGTTCCACAAATTCTCTTACTTGACACAACAGAGTATCTTTCTCCGTACGTTCCTTTATTGCATCAAAATCAAAAGATTCATTATTATTCAGAATGTTTATCAAATTGACATATTCACCTGGTACCTGAAAATCAGTTTCATCACAATTTAATGGTAATCTACTTAGGGCATTGTCAACAGTACTGTTCTCACCTTTAATGTGTTCTATCTTAAACTTGAAAGCTGTGAGAAATAATGCTCACTGTTGAATTCGAGCATTTGACATTGTGTAATACTCTTACAAGGATTAAACAGATGAATTAGAGGCTTATGGTCTGTCCTTATGATAAACTCTTTACCCAAAAGAAAATAAAAAAATATCCTAACTCCAAACACAATTGAGAGTGCTTCTTTATCTATTTGAGAATAATTACACTCAGATTTTGACAATTTTCTACTTTTAAATGCAATAGTGGACATTTTACCCTTCAATTCTTGTTTCCAGGATTAAAATTTTCTAGAATATTTGCTTGAGTGAAAGCTTCCTTAATAGCATTAAAAGCTTGATCACGAACAGCTGAATAATGAAACTTAACAGTTTTCTGTGTTAAATTATACAAAGGACATAAAATTGAACTGAACTGAGGTATAAGCCTATTGCAGTAAGTACTTAATCCCAAAAATGATTTATGAGACAATACAGAATTTAGAGTAGGGTTCTTCTACAATGGATTGAATTTTCTTGGCATCTGGCCTAATGCCTTCGCCACTCAATACATACCCTAAATAAAGAACTTCTCTTTCACTAATTTGGCAATTACTCTTGTTTAACTTAACATTTCTTTTCTGCAATATAGATAAAACTTTAATTAACCTTTTTTCATGCTCCTCCTGGGTTATCGCCTACAATGATGTCATCTAAAAATACTTGTACCCATTCAGCATTTGCTAATAACTCAGTAATAAACCTCTGGAATATACCTGGTGCAGACGACAACCCAAATGGCAATCTGTGAAATTTATATAAACCAGGGTGAGTATTTATAACCAAATATTTTTGGGAGTCTTACAACTGTAAATAAGCATGTTTTAGATCTAACTGAGATATATATTGACAAGGACCCTAATTTGTAAAAATATCCTCTAATTTAGGCAATGGAAATGTATTTACATAGGTAGGGTTATTTACATATTTGAAATCTAGACATACCATTACATCACCAGATGGCTTAACTACTGTTGCAGTTGGACTTGCCCAGTCTCCAGCATGCTCTACTTTACAATGATTTTACTTTCTAATTCTTTCAATTACTTTTCAATTTTACACTTATAATGGTATGGTACAGAACAGGCTTTGAAATATTTGGGTACAGCATTTTATTTCAATTGTAAATTACACTTGTAATTCTTTCAATTGTAAATTACACTCGTAATCCAATATAGGCAAATTCTCCTTTACCTGATAATTATCAAATAATTCCATACATTTAGACACTGAATTATTAAATTGTACAGCATCAACCTGTACCCACTGATATTTCAGCTTCTTTATTAAAGCTCTACCAGCTAGGTTCACATCATTATCAACCCAAAAAATGTTCGACCCTTGGCAATTTTGCCATTAACTGCGACATTGCACACTACTTCTCCATAAACTTTTATTTCTAAGTTATCATAATTAAATAACTGCTTCTTTGAGGGAGATGGGGACAGCTGTAATTTTACTACATCCCTCTTAGAAATAGTAGAAGCACCACTTCCACTATCCAACTTAAACTCGAAGGGAACACCATCTAACTTCTTCACTTCCCGATGGGGCTTATCTTTATTATTGAGAAATTTAGTTTCAAAACGCTTACACAAATCTCAAGTGTGAGAAACTGATTTTATTCACTGTGCTATTCTCAGCAAAACCATTCAGAGTAGAAGTAGACTTAAGCCTGGGTCACACATTAGCGATTTCAAACTGCATATGCCGTAACGGCCGAAATTTTGCTCATTACAACCCCACTACGCTCTCATTACAACCAATTCGTCATTAATCGGCATAAATCGTAACCAAGTCCCCGACTTTGCGTCAGGGATGGAGACTATGCAAGGCTGCCTTGCATAGTCACCTCATTCCACGACTTTCAAAAGATGCCATGCCATGGTGCAACACACAACAATATTGTAATGGCTGCGAGTTCAATAAGGAGTCTTGTTAATTGACGAAAACTGAAGGAGCTTTACGTTATCCCTGCCGTTACATACGATAGGTTAATGAATAGAAAGGAGGTTTGTGATAATATTGATAATAATTATACTAACGTTGAGGGTAATGGTAGGTTGGATACAACCGTTAGTGACATGCACATACCTCTTCATGTTAAAATGAAAGCAAAATTTCCTGCGGTGGCTAAATCCCCCATGAGACCTCATTCTCCTGTGAAGGGTGTGGGCGAGGTGGCTGAAGTAGCTGGGGGGGAGGGGGTAAATGCCCCGATTACATTGAAAACAATTAAAGGGGACATTAGTAGAAAAAGAAACAGTCCTGATTTAACAGGTATTATTCCAATATTATTTAAAGAACTTCAAAAGTCATACATTACAGCTTTTGTTAAACACTTACAAAATGGTAGCTCGATTGAATGGAATGTAGAAAGGGATTTAGCTCATCCACTCGTAGGTTATAATATTTTAGATATCGCTCGAGAACTTTAAGGGTGTAAAAAAAACCAACGTTGATGATATTTCCAATTATCACTACTTAATTGAGATGGCAGGGGTTAAGATGTTAAGAAATGCAGCTATTAAAAAACAAATACAAGCATGGCGTAATGCAGTGAAAAGAGGCGGTAGTGGTAGTGGTGGGAAGATGGTGGGACATGCAAAAAAGAAAAAGGCGGGTGTGTGGAAGAAAATGGCAGGTGAGTGGGTACCTTATTATCATGTGGGGAAAATGATACAACTTGTTTAATGGTGTGATTAACCCTTTACATGATACAACTTGTTTAATCATGTGGTTGAGATAACAGATTGAAAGTGGGTCAGGCTTTAGCGTGATTCATAGCTTCAGGTGGGAGTCTTGGAGGGTGGCATGATCCAACTTGTTTAATCACGTGGTTGAGATAACAGTTTGAAAGTGGGTCGGGCATTAGCGTGATTCATAGCTTCAGGTGGGAGTCTTGGAGGGTGGCATGATACAACTTGTTTTATCAGTGATTGTGATAAAGGGGAGCATCTTTAACCTATTAAGCATCACCCACATAATAATACGTTTACTGCAATCTACTCGGCAGCCCCCTCAACAGGATATTGCGTTGAAGACATTAACTGTGCTTGTCAAGCTGTCAGTCCCGTAATAATAAGTTTACTCTTATAGAAAGTGTAGGAACATCATTTGGTAACACTCGGCACACATAAGCTGTAAATGAAAACTTATTTCCAGCCTGGCAACTCTTTCCTGGTGGTCGCTTATGCTAGAAAGCTACCTGGCCCTGGTTTTCTTTCAGTACGCTTCAGGCATTTATCAAGACAAATTGACTTTTGCGTCTTTCACAATGAATGTCCCAAAGAGGAGGCGTATTTCTTCAGGCGAGATCAATAAAATACTAGATGAGGAGTCTGATATTGATGACCTATTTGATGATGAGAACTCTAGTTCCGAGTGATTGGACTCAGAGGGTGGGAGAGAGATCCCTTTACTTTTGTTGCTGATCCCGGCATGAAATTTATAGTTGAGGATAAAGAGAACCCATTAGAATATTTTGAGAAATACTTTGATGATTAAATCATTGATTACCTCATGAAAGAAACAGATTTGCAAATCAGTTTCTAGATGAGAATGTAGAACATTTGTCTCCACAATCATGAGTACATACGTTACATGATTTGACACTGAAGTAGGATTGTGTGCAGCCCCTTGCTTTAGACCCCCTAGATGCTGACCCCTTGATGTGGGTAGGGGGCTTAGGGACCAGCAGCTGGGCTCTGATGCCTGGTGGGATTGCTCTCTCACTGGTCCTTGGGGCCCAGTTGCTGATCCAACTATATTAGTCAGAACTTTTCCTTCTTTCTGCAATTTTTTCATTCTTACTACATCCTTCTCCTTCATGTAATATTTTTTACTAGCATTTTGGTTTAATTATGTGGAATTTTCCACTTTTGTTAAATTTTACTGCTTAGGTGAGTCTGAGAAGGGATAGTGTTTTGGAAGGGGTTTGCATTCGAAGCCAATTGTGGGAGTTGTGGTGGTTGAGTCGCCACCTGATATGGTTTGGACCCAAGAGGTAGTGATGGGACCCTCCCATTGCTACCTTGAGGGCGGAACCATCTCCAAACATCAGCCCATCGGAATCCAGGGGGGGTTGGTGTTTGGGATGGGACTCCTGGCTTTTGTCCGGAAGCCCACCAATACGTTTGGAGTGGGGAGTCGGTCCCCATTAGTGGGGGCAGAACTCCCAGCAGGCGGATAGGGGCTTATTTAAACCTGGGCCACTGTAGGCGTATTGGTGCTATCCCGTAAGGGTAGAGTATGGGGTGGACCATTGGGAGTCGACTCTCACTTGTGCCATTGGTGGAGAATTTGAATACCTGACTGACCCACGATACCTTCTTCATATAACCAAGCAGTCTACAAGTATATTGAAACTATGGATATCGACCAATGTTTGCCCTCCCCTGGATCAGACGTCTTAACGGCACTGGCGACAACTTCAGGCATGGACACGGATATGAGCTTGGCTATCACACGGAACCACGCACCGCAACACCAGGGTGCTATTAAAAACTGGTGGATTGGATGTGAATAATAGAGTACTTTATTGCACTAATGTAAGCCTGTCGTTGGAGTACGAGTGCTTGCATAGTGTTGCAAAACAGTTTGGTAAGGTGGAGAGGATTAAGATGCTTCTAGAAAAAGACAAGCAGTCTTTTTCTGCATACATTAGATTTTCCTCTCCCCAAGAAGCTAGTGAGGCACAACTGCAATTAAATGGCCACATTCTAAATGACTCTGTTCTAAGTACCAAGGTGTTTTCAGTGAGGAATTTGAACGATGAGCCATTTGATTTTGTTCCTAAGGACGAAGAATGTGGACCAGCAACATACACCAGGACGCTTCCTCCCCCTATATGGCATGTTGCCAATTATAAAGAGGGAAAGGAAAATTTCATTAAAGCGGCTGAATGTATTGAGAACAAAGTGGGTTCTATTCCTATCGGTAATCTGAAACGATATGGAAAGAACTTGCTAATAAAAGCAGGCAATGAGATGCAAGCTGTTTTATTATCAAAGTTCAAACCCCCTAAAAGTGGAAATATTGAGGCTATCACATCACACAGATTCTTTAACATGCTGAAAGGGGTAGTTTATTCCCGAGACTTGCATGTTTTTAATGAGGAGGAGATTCTCCTTAGGTGCCCTCCTTGTGTCTCTCATGTTAAAAAATTGGGAGGGGATGCAGCTATGCTTTTAACCTTCTCCACCAAGTACTTGCCTGATACCATCAATGTTGGCCATGAGAGGATGCAAGTCAAAAATATAAAAGAAACCCTAAACAATGTCGCAAATGCTTTGAATATGGCCACATTCAAGACTCGTGTGGAAATAATAAGAGATGTTCTGTGTGCTCTGCTGAGCATGACAATTTGGACAAGTGTGAAGCAGCCCGTTATTGTTTCAAGTGCAAGGGTGATCACTCTCCAAACACTAGGACTTGCCTCAGGTACAGGTTTGAGCAAGACGTGTTGGCAGTGGCTGATAATGAACATCTCAGCATCAGTGCAGCAAAGCGTGTGGTAATGGGGGCTAACAAGAGTGCCAACTCTACCTATGCTTCTGTAATAAAGTTGATGAAGAGTTCAAGCAATGAGAGGCCACCAGTAATTGAATCTAACAGTAAGCATCGGAAACCTGTTTCTCCTTGCAATGGAAATAATCAGAAACTTGAGTTAGCACGCATTATGAAGCCCAATACTAAAAATTGTTCTTCCAAAAGCATGGACAATTTATCTTCTCAAGCTGATACAAATGTAACGGTTGCACATTCAGCCCCTAAGCAAAGTTTGGAAATGGGCACAAATAATAATTTCACCAAGAAGCAACCAAAGGAGTGGTCCAATCTAGACAGATCTAGCTCGGATCCATCAATTATCACAGTCACTAAGAAACCTTACAAGACCACAGCTGCATCCACCAGGAAGCGTATAAGAAATGCGTCCCCGAATAATGAAAGTTTTATCATAAAAACTTCAAATGGGTACAGTGTTCTGGAAGAGATCTCTCCGCCAAGGAAGATAGTTCCGAAAGCAGATCCAGTTCAAAGACATGCGAGTTCTCATCAGTCTTGCCGCCCCAAGACTAATAGCAGTAGTGATGCACATAATCACAGTAAAAATCCTGAGCATCAGCCTCGAATTCAGAAAGCTGTTTCAGCCAAGAACCCTAATCTCTGATAAGATGAAAAGGGATCAAGAAAACAATCTCTTATTAAGGAGAATTTTCCTCTCCACCCTAGGATCAGTACTTCCCCTCCAAAGAGTGGGAAGTAGTACATTACCACCTTAACATTCAAGTTCAATGTCCTTCAGTGGAACTGTAAGGGTCTCAGAGCCCGGTCAGAAGACTTTAAAGTTTTAATGCATGAATTCAATCCAGGGATTGTATGCCTGCAGGAGACTATGTTAGGTAACTCTCCTTATAATCCTGGACTTGATTATGCTATTTTTAACTCTTTTCCCCCAATTGGTGATCGTGCCCATGGAGGTGCTGCAATTATTGTTGATAAATCTCTGCAGCACTCCACAATACAATTAAATACAACTCTACAAGCTGTTGCTGTCTCAGTCATATTAGACAAAAGGATAACGGTTTGTTCATTATACCTTCCACCAGACCTTTCTTTTAACATTGGAGATATTCAGTCCTTGATTAACCAACTTCCCACTCCTTTTCTCTTATTAGGAGATTTTAATGCCCACAACCCCCTTTGGGGAAGTTGGTGTTTAGACAGCAAAGGGAAAATAATCGAGGACCTTATTGACACGAATGATGTCGCCCTATATAATAATGGGTCAATGACCTTCCACAGCATTCATAATAATCATCTCTCTGCACCGGACCTTAGTATTTCCTCAACAAATATCCACCTTGACTTTAACTGGTCTGTTAATGAAGATTTGAATGGAAGTGATCATACCCGATCCATCTGAAATATGTTGTAAATGCGCCATCTGAAACATTACCTAAGTGGAAGGTAGAGGATGCTGACTGGGACAAGTTCAGTAAAGGAGTCAATCTAGATAGGGAGTTTGAGTCATTTCATTCTCACCTGGATGCCTATGACTACTTCATTGAATCCACTCTAAAGAGTGCTGAGGGCTCGATTCCCAAGACAAAAGGTAAATCTCGTAGACCTGCAGTTCCCTGGTGGAATAAGACATGTGGTATTCTGAGGAAAGTCACTAGGAAGTGCTACCGACGATATAAAACTAGAACTAGTGGTTCCCCTCAGTCTAAATTAATCTATAATCGTGCGTTAGCCAAGCAGCGGCGCTTTTACAAGAAAGCCAAAAAGAGAGAGTTGACTTTACTATATCAATGGAATCAATTCCAGAACTCCAATGAGAGTGGTGTGGCGCAAAATCAGGAAACTAAGTGGAAAATTTGTTGCGTCACCATTACCTTCATTAAGGTCAATAACACTCTGATCACAGAGCCCACTGAAGTTGCCAATGAGCTGGGAAAACACTTTTCTCAAGTTTCCAGCCCTGACAATTATTCTCTAGAATTTCAAAGAATTCGGAATGCCGAAATGACTCTGAAATTTGAATTTGGAAAATCTGAACCATACAATCACAAATTTTCCTTAAGAGAATTTCGGGAGGCCCTCTCTTCAACTGAATCAACAGCTCCAGGGGGTGATTCAGTTTTTTATATGAAATGCTTAAACACCTCCCAGATGATGCCAAAAAGTATCTACTTAAGATTATAAACCAAATATGGGAAACTGGAATTTTACCCAAGGACTGGAAATATCCATAATTGTTTCCCATAAAAAAGCCTAATAAAGACACTTCCCAAGCCACCAGCTATGGACCAATAGCTCTTACCAGCTGTGTGTGTAAGCTGATGGAAAAAATGATAACCACCAGATTAGTTTGGCACCTGGAAACAAAAGGACTAATATCTCCATTTCAATTTGGTTTCAGGAAAAATCGTTCCACCCTTGATCCCTTGTTGAGGCCGACCAATCAAATCCAGCAAGGATTTGCCAAACGATGTCAGACTATCGGCGTATTTTTCGACCTTGAGAAAAAGCATATGACACTACTTGGAGAATTGGCATCATAAAACAATTGCACAAGATGGGCATATGTGGAAGAATGATTACATTTGTATATTCCTTTTAACTGAGAGATTTTTTAAGGTTAGAGTGGGCAACACACTCTCCCAATCTTTTGTGCAGGAGGAGGGTGTTCCACAAGGAAGCGTTTTAAGTGTAACACTTTTTTCAGTGGCAATAAACAGTATAGTCCAACAAATATCATCACCTGTTAAATGCTCACTTTTTGTTGATGACCTTGCAATATACTGCACAAGATATGATGCCTTGTCAGTATGTAACATCTGCAAAGGTCTGTTAATGCCATTACAAAGTGGGCTGATGAGAATGGTTTTAAATTCTCCTCCTCTAAAACAGTTTCTGTAAGATTTACTAGGTGCCAGCGTGTGGAAGAGGTTCCCACACTCAGTTTAAAAGGATCTATCATTCCTTATGAAAATGAAGTGAAATTTTTGGGAATGACCATTGACCAGAAATTGACATGGGCCAGCCACATAAACTCCTTAAAGATTAAGGTTAAACAATCTCTGAATATTTTAAAGGTTGTTTCTGGATTTAGTTGGGGAGCTGATAAAAAATCCCTGCTGAGACTATATGACTCGTTGTGTAGGTCCAAGCTAGACTATGGCTGTCAGATTTATTCCTCAGCTTGTCAAACCAGGCTGAAGGAACTAGATGTTGTACACAATATGGGGCTGAGAATATGCTCAGGGGCTTTGAGAACTTCGCCTGTTGAAAGCATATATGTTGATACTAACCAACTTCCACTTGATTTGAGAAGGCAAAAATCCCTCCTTCCAGGTGCTGAGGGAAGCAGACTCACGGGTCTTTTCTGGTATAAGAGCCTCTAGACCACTCCAAGTTAGACTAAATGAAGATGTTAGGGGTAATAATCTTAAATCCCAGAAAGTCATGGAAGTAAAACATCCTGTGTATCCTCCATGGCTTATTCCAGAAGCATCCGTGTGCAAAAAAGCATTTAACAAAAAAGACTGTCTTGAGGAAGAGATTAGGGGAAAATTCTTGGAGCACAAAACTGTCCATACTAATGTGACAAAAATATATATGGATGGATCAAAGTCAAGTAGTGGTGTTGGCTGTGCAGTTATCCTTGGTGATACAGCATATACAGCTAAACTACCTGACTTTGCATCCATATTCACAGGCAGAATTAACAGCCATAGTCTCTGCCCTGGATATAGTTTGTTTCAAAGTAGCGACACTAATTTTGTCATTTACTCTGATTCGAAAAGCACTTTAGAAGCTATTAAAAAATTCAATAGCTTCCATCCGTTAGTTCAAAATGTTCAGGAATCGCTCCTCCATTTGTATTATTTGCGTAAATCTGTCTCTTTCTGTTGGGTCCCTTCACATGTGGGGATTTGTGGAAACGAGATGGCAGATAGGGAAGCGAAAGCTGCTAGTGTCTCCTCAGAAACAGCCTTTAGTAAAGTGCCTCATACAGATCTAAAAGGTCCTTTTAGGTCTTATATTTTAAGCAAATGGCAAGAAAGATGGACTTCTCCTCATCTTGCCAATAATAGAAAGTACAGAAATATTAGAAATAATATATTGCCGTGGCCTTCGTCTTTCCAGTCTGATAGGCGAACAGAAATAGTTTTAAGCAGACTGAGGATTGGGCACACTTATTTGACCCATCAGTTTATTTTAGAAGGGGGCAGCCTCCCAGAGTGTGCTTGCGGTGGCGAGATGCTAACAGTGGAGCACATTCTGGTTGCTTGCCCCAGATATTTTAACCAGAGAGAGAGATCTTAGGGGTAAATCCCTTTGTGATATTTTGGGAGATGAAGCAGATATTTCTGCTCTCATCTCCTTTTTAAAGTCTATAAATATTTTTAATAACATTTAATTATTTTTTATGTATCACATCATAGATATATATATTTATTTATTAAGCATTTTCTTCATTTATTTCTTCATTAATTCATTCATTTCTCATATGGTAATTTATATATGAACCATTTTCTTCATACACTTATTAACTCATTCATAATGTAATTTATTTAATCTCCATTACGGCGCTGAATGGCTTCTTTGGCCCCAGTGCCTGGGCTTTTGCCCTAAAACTCATACATCCATCCATCCATCCTTGCTTTAGAGATTGGCATATGAAAGAATAATAGTGCATGTATGTATAATATTTTTCATTCAGTATTATGTAGTCTTCTGAAATAAAATAATAGTAGTATTAATTCTTTTTTATTCCAACATTTAATAAATTCCTACACTTAACTACAGAATGAATTATAAGCATAAAAATCATTATTAACTTTGAAAAACTATCATCAGTGCTATGATCGCTAATTACAAAAAAGCGTGAAGGTACACTAGCAGCAAGCTCATCTGGGGGGGACGCTTAACAGGTTAATAACTTCATAGTGTCAGGGGGCCGGGGAAGCTTGAGTGCGGGATTCAGTGGCTCATTAACTCTTGAACCATTGGAATACTAAGATGCCACACTCTTGTCATGGCTTTATCAACCTCCTTGTGCAAGTTAGTTTTCGGGAACTTGTCCGAAAATAGGTTCAGGAAGAGAAATACTTGTTTAGTAGTGGCCACTAATTGTGTTACATGCAGGAATTACAATGTGATTGAAGATGTCGTTTGAAGTTATCCATACGCCGGCATCAGACAAAGTGGACGAGTTAACATGACATGGTTGAATCAATATTTATCTGTGTTATCTATGTACATTCAGTGATGCAATGAAAAAAATTGGTAAAATCATTTGCTGGTCTTTATGAAAAAGAATTTATCCCTGCTAGAGGAAAGATGTGTGGAAGCTTTATATATGAAGAACTTGTTATCAAGATTTAAAAGTTTTTGATGTATTAGATGAATTGTCTTTCACACACGATCTAGAAACTGGGGAGGATGTGTGTGGTATATACTAGCAATGTGTCTTGATGATGTATTATTTTTTGTAAAACGAATGTATATCATGTCCATGTATTCTTTTGTACACCTTTTCCAATGTATTCTTGTATGACTTTGTATGTAATATTAATTCATGCATACCATTCCCCATGTATTTCTGTATGACTTTTGTTACAAAAATAATAACAATTCCATATGTAATCTGATTTCCCATTTAACCTCTTTATGTACGTAATATTATGTATCTATATACACATATCATAAAGGATTAAGACTGAAATAGGTTTTGTTAAGTTAATTTTCAGTGTAACCTTTTGACTTACAAATTTGGATTTCGGAGTGAATTCGGGGACATGTTGGAACCTAACTGTGATTTCAAGTTTTAGACATCATGGGGGGCTATTGGAGTGAATTTGGGGTGAGGGTTGAAACCTTGGGATTTTATGACGTAGAGTTTTGTGACATCATCGGGGTCGGGTTTGAAATCTGGGATCGTCACCCATAGACTTTCATGACGTCATTGGAAGTTTTTGAGGGAAAAAAATCTGGGTCAGGGTTGAAACCTGGGATTTTATGTCCGTTAGGCTTTCATGACATCATTGGGAGTTTTTGAGGGAATCCAGGGGGGGGGGGGGGGGGCGGTCAGGGTTGAAATCAGGGTTTTTCCCTGTATAGATGAGGAACTTTGAGTCAGGGTGAAATCCAGTTTTTTACCTCGTAGAGATGAGGAATTTTGGGGGGGGGGGGGGGGCAGGGTTTAAATCAGGGTTTTTTACCTCCTGTAGAGTATGGAGGAACTTTTGGGGGGGGGGGCAGTGAAATCAGGGTTTTTTACTTCAGGGAACGTATTGAGATTCAGGGTCAGGGTTTTTGAATTCCAGGGTTTTTTAACCTCCATACTGTATGAGGGACTTCAGGGTCAGGGTTGAATTCAGGGTTTTTACCTTTTCCTCCGTAGAGTCTTGGTCATGGCGCTGACACGACCTTGGGAAACCTCCTGAAATTCACACCTATTTGTTATATTCACACCCTTTATGGTCAATTTTTCACACCTGAAGGTGTGAAAAGTAATTAACACATCATTAAAAGGTGGTAAAAGTAATTAACACCTTATTAAAATGTGTGAAATTTCACTCCGAAGTGCTAATCCCCAGGTATTGATTTTTCTACCTGCAGATTAGCACCTTGGTGTTGAGGGACTATGGTGTCTTTTTCCCCTACTAAAACATAGATGTTGCGTATGTGAACTCTTGAGAGAGACTGAGAGTTTCCAGCATGTGATTGGCTTATCAACATCCAATCAGGAGCGTCGTAAGCAACGGTGCGCGGGGCATGAGATGCACGGATGAAGAGAATCTACTATGTAGTACTAAACACGGTGAAACAGTGTACATGAATCACAGTTTGACCGTGGTTTAGTACTAGCCATTGGGGTTCAAATGCTCCTAAGCAAATTGGTCCATTTCACAAATTCCTTGTCATATATATATATATATATATATAATATATATATATATATATATATATAGATATATATATATATATATATATATTATATATATATATATATATATATATATATATATATAATATATATATATATATATATATATATATATATATATATATATATATATATACATTATATGTAAAGGTATAAGCCTGAGGGGGAAAAAAATAAACAACGGAGTTTCCGCAAGATCTTTCGACGTTCAAATGTCCTTTACTTAGCAGATGAACTGACTTACATGAGGAATTGACAATACAAAAGAAAGGTCGTATAACTGACAGATAGGGATTATAAAGAGATTAGTACCTAGAAATCTGACACACCTGGAAGATGAGTAACCTTCCCAAACAAGCATAAACATGGGTACAATTTTAAAAGATTAAGTCAATCTGCTCAGACACAAGGACCAGACAATGAAAGAATTATTATAGGTGAACAGCTATTGAGAACTTTGGTAAACAAAAAACATATTCACAATAACATTAAATTCATACATATACAACAAGATATCTCTCAGGTAACTAATTTTATTAAGTCTGTAATTATATCTTTGAGGTCATTCTTAAACACTGGTACAAATACAAGGGTCTCAATGAAACAGGCCACGACTAACATTGAAATTACAATGAGAAGTAAATTGTATTAAAGCAGATTCTAAAAGATTTCCTGATAAGACATCTTTTGACCTTAAAATTACTGAACTACTAATCCAATTTATTCGGTGGTTGTTTTCACTTAAATGAATGAATATTGCATTAGATTTTTGCCCACCCAGTTTTTTATAGAATATTTATGCTGGCTTAATCTTACTTCTAAGCCCTTGCTTGACTGTCCGAGATAAAATGAGGGACAGTCCATACATGGAATTTTATGTATTATGTTGTTGCTTTCTTTGGGCCATTTTTTATTAACATTCCTTTTAGTGTGTTATTACAGGAAAAACAAGGTTGACCTTAAAGGCTTTAACAATGATTTAATGGTTTCAAATCCGTTAAAATAAGGCAAACTGAGAATGTTCTTAGAATTTTCTTTCTCCGTGTTACTTATACTATAAAACTTTTTGTGGGCTTTATTATAACAAATATCTAATATATGTGAATGATAACAAATCTTTCCCTATTTTTCTTATGTATTCAATTTCTTGATCCAAATATTTGGGACTGACAATGCACAATGCTCGTAAAAACATAGAAGAAAAATTTGATATTTTGATGTTAAGATGGTGGCCTGAATAGAAATGAACATAAGTTAAGTTGTTGTTCGGTTTCCTATAATTACTGAATTTACATTGAAATGGTTCTCTATGTATCAAAACATCTAAGAAAGGGAGGCAATTGTCTTTTTCTAATTCTACAGTAAACTTAATCGACAGTACCTGGTTATTTAATTCAGAGAGTAAATCAGTTACATCAATACTGACAGGCAGAACAGCTAAAATATCATCAACATATCTATACAACTTTACAGGGAATATAAACTGATATTAGGCGAGTAGCATTTTTTCAAAGAAATTCCATGTACAAGTTTGAGAGGATTGTGGCATAAAGGGTTTGCCCATTGCCATGCCAAATATTTGTTGATAAATTCACCATTGATACAACCTTACAATCACAAATGCACAACCTATTGAGTGAAATAATGTGACTTATAGGTAGAGGTAATTCATGCTGAGTTAGTTCATTACTAAGATATTCTAAAATAGAGTCTATAGGGACTTTAGTAAAAAGAGAACATGCATCAAAACTAGCGAATCTATTAGTGGGGCAAAGAGTAATTTTGTTTAATTTATCAACTAAATCTAGAGAATTATGTATATGAGAATCGGAGATGGTTCCAAGTAACGGGGACAAGATCTTAGTGATATATTTCGAAAGTTTATTTGAAATTGAACCAATAGTACTGATAATAGGCAGCATAGGGTTATTTTCTTTGTGCATTTTGACTAATCCGTACAGGTAAGGCAGCGAAGGAGATTTGATTGACAATTTGCCTAGT
>NC_087213.1:42157936-42160436 GCF_015104395.2 Macrobrachium nipponense
GATGAGTTCGTTAATTGATTTAATTTGTTTATTGAGCTCAGAAAGGATTATTTCTTGTCCATGCTTTAATCCTTCTATTTTCTTATTCTGATCATTAATTATAAGATGATTAGAGAAGCCCAAACCTAACGCTGCAACAGAACCAAACAAATTAATCGCGGCAAAGATGATCGGGTTACGCCTTTCAACAGTGTTATGCGGCACTGACCACATAAGGTCACGAACTAAACATTCCATGTCAGACGTCTTATTCTGCAATTCAAAGAACATTAACTCGGCAATACCCAAGGTGTGAGCGACTGACTGTTTTGTTGCTTGGAGGGAAGTGGTTCTGTGCAATTGAATTCTGGATTCAGCGAAAAGTCAGTTCAGATTTCAAATTGATTACGTCATTTTCTTGTAAGAAAATAGCTTTCATATCTATTTCCAATATGATGCTGCGTACGTAACGAAAAGGTCTTCATTTTTCTCAATGATTGAGCCATGATTAGAACGTGATAAGGAACCTTTAGGATTATTCCCATACGAGAAAAACACTTGAACGATCAGTGCTAAATACAAGACAAGCTTCATATTGGAGCCTGCAATAATGAAAATATATGTAAGTATAAACTGTTTTAAAAATAACCAACACATGAAATAAAATATAACACAAAGGGATTTTTTTTATAACACAGAAATGGGATTTTTCATACAAACCATAACGGTTTAAGCTGTTATGTGCACCATGGATACTATGAGAATGTCAGTACTAGGCTTGGTTAGGTTCTGAGCTTTCAGCCTATTCGCTACCAAAATTTCAAGGATCACGAAAGGCCCTTCAAATTTTGGAGTTAGTTTGTAGTTCAGCCCTTTCTGTACGTAAACTTGTATGTATATTGTATCACCTACTGCACAGGGTTTTGCTTGTTTTGCGTTTATGTGGTGCGTATTCTTCATTATAATTTGAGCTTCTTCAAGATTCCTACGAAGTATATTAAACCTGTTTACACTGGTATCCACTATGTCCTTGAGAGGATCTGACAAATTGGTTGTGGGTGTGAGCATATGAAAAGGTGTCCTATGCGTGAGGCGACATTTTGATAGAGTGGTGATAACTGATTGAGTGTGCTTGATACAGCAAGGATGGCTGTATCCCAATTTGGATCCTTACCTCCTAGAGTAACCCGTAGAATGTATAACACCTTTCGATTCACACGTTCTACCAAACCATTGGATTCAGGATGATAAATCATAGTATTGATTTTCTTTATGCCTAAGAATGCATACAAAGAATTAAGTAAGAGATTGTTGAATTCTCCGCCGGAGTCGGAGACAATTGTGTGGAGGATTCCGTGTCTACAAAAATAACATTCGTAGATCTTGCACATTCAATAGCTGTTCTGTTCCTCAAAGGTATTAATTCTGTGTACCTGGTTAAGGTGTCAATTAACACTAAGAGGTGCCGATTTCTCCTCTCAGACTCATGAAAACTTGTTAACAAATCTAGATGGGGTAGGTTCCGAGCTGACGGGTGTCTTAGTGTGGCCTTTATGTTTGTGACAAATGTTGCAATTGTTTGTGTTTCCTAATAACTGTAGTCATCGTAGACCAGTAGAATAGTGACTTGGCCTTTTGTGACATGATAGAAAACCCAGGATGACCGTGTAAGGGATTGGAATGCAACCAGTTTAGGACGGTCGGTATGAGAGAGATTGGTAGGTACTACTACCTGTTCATTAGTCGACTGCGGCGTACTGCGGGTTTTCCTAGTCATGGCTCTACACAGAATATTATCCTTGATTATGAAATTTTGTTGCGAATATTTCTTTAGGATTTCTGTTCAAAGCGTTTATTATTTTACTCAACTGAGGGTCTTTCTGTTGTTCAGTCTGTACCAGTTCTGCTCTCCACCCCATGTCTGCAAGGTTCTCGATTGACTTCTCATTTTCGAACGCCATTTTAACGGTTTGTATGGGTGTGGCAATATCTTTTAATTCAGCTAATAGTGCTGAATATGTTGTGGTGGGTTGCGTGATAATGCCTCAGCAATGATATTTGCTATCCCCGGTAGGTATCCTATTTTCGCGCTGAAGTCCTGAATGATCATATGCCATCTCGTTCTTTTAGGGCTGTGGTTAAAGCCTTTGAAGAAGTTAGTGAGAGGCTTATTGGTCAGTAAGGACCTTAACAGAATAACCGTAAATTATGAACTTGAAATGCACTAACAAATTAACAATAGCTAGCCCTTCTTTGTCTATCACTGTGTATTTACTTTCAGATGGCTTCAATTTACGTGAGTAAAAAGCAATTGGGAAAAGCTTGTCATCATATAGTTGAAGTAGTACCCCTCCTACCCCTTGATCTGAGGCATCAGTTGCAATAAAGAATTCCTTACTGAAATCGGGAAGTTTTAAGATGGGGGAGGTGCTCAATTTCTCTTTTAATGTATTGAACGCCAATTGATGTCTTTCTTCCCATATGAAATCTGCACCTTTCTTAGTAAATGCAAATTAATTCA
>NC_087213.1:42165436-42200436 GCF_015104395.2 Macrobrachium nipponense
ATATGTCAACTTTCAGCTACATCCGATGCTTTGACAAGGAGCAAAGTCCAAAAAACCGTGTTACAGACCCTGAATCTCATAGTAGGGGGCAGATACTTCACAAAGTAATTCACGAACAACCACTGTGTTCTCTGTCAAATGATGGATGATTTAGAGCCTCTAGGAAGTTATTTTGGCCAAAACTTTAAAACTTGAAGTAGTGCATAGTGAATTGCATACAGTGTTTATCAGGAAGCCATAAACAAATACAGAAAACAACTCCTATAATTCGATTTTAAGTTAAACTAGTTTTACTTTTTTATTTGTAGCCAATCCATTCTGTGTCAACATGCCACACTGTCAACATATTAATGTTTTTAAGGGCAACGGCGACTTCAGTTTAGAAATCGCAACCTCACTCATCTCATACGCAGTATATGTCACGAGACATTAAGTAAAAACGAGCTTGTCTGTTATTGAAAAGGCTTAATCAATAGTAAGTATATAGATGCGTAGGTTACTGGTTTTGTCTACAAATCTTGTCTTTTAAAAGTGTAACCTTGAAAGTATTTTAGAACATCTTAACCAAATCCCAGAAAAGAACTTCTATTGCACTAATTGAAGTGAAAAAAGTTCGTCATTTTTATTTTATGGACGCACTACGCAAGCATGACGTGACGATTACCAGAACCGGCCCGAGAAACGGCAGCACACCGGCAGGCAGCGTGCGGCAAAGCACTGAACACCAACGCGCGTACACTACTGTATGTGTAACGTTGTCGTTACAGACTTACGTCAACCTCACGTTGTCCCTACTCACGCCGGTGTGGGACCATAGGATACTTTTAAGGGCCGGTCTGCACACAGGGCATTGCATTTCCCTTTGTCCTCTTTGTGCAGCATGTATGTACTATTTTTGGTTTGTTTTGATATATTTTGCATTTTAGTTCCGTGTATATTTTGATAATTCAGTACTTTGCATTGAGATTGTGTTTTCATTTCATATGTCTATATTTCTATGTTTGTTTGGTACTATAAGATTTGTGTACTTAATTGAATAAAAGCAATATAAAATGATTTCTTGATCCCCAATACTTAGACATGGCACAAGGAGAACCAAATGTTGAACAATCTTGTGTTTGGGTTTCTTTTTTCTTAGTCATTTACTTTTTTGGTTTGTTTTGATATATGTTCCATTTTAGTTCTGTGCATATTTTGATAACTCATTACTTAGTATTGAGATTGCGTTTTCATTTCATATGACTAGATTTTTATGTTTGCTTGTACTTGAACATTTTTGTACTTAACTGAATAAAAGCAATTTCTTTATCAAAAATGATTTCTTGTACTGAGATACTTTCGTATGTCTTATGGTATTAGTATTTTTTCAGTTCATTTTTATTTTAACAAAACAACTTAGATATAATTATAAGAAATTTAAGTCATAAAAATGAACATTTAAGACATAAATATTAAAATTGCATATATGAAAACATGTTCTCAAATCAATACATATACACACAGCAGAACAAACGTACACTGAAGGCACAGTTTCACTGCAAGTTCTCGAGGAAGTTGGAGGACCGAAGAGATGTTGGGGATGTCCTTCGGTGCAGATGCTTGAATGCCTCCCCACCCCCCACTTTCCTTGGTCTCCTGGTGAGGTTCTTGGGCATCTTGCATTATGGAGATACAGGGATGCTGGCTGGTCCTGGAGAGGAGAATATCTGCTGTTGTTGTTTTTGATTAAGCTGGTCTTATGCCAGCACGGGCTCTTGGTCATAAAGCAGCGTGTAGGTAATTTTGAAATTTTGCAAGTGAATGGTGAATTTTGAGGATATGAGTATGAACCTTTGTTTGATCATATGACGATGAAAGTGAAATGGATTGCTTAAAAAAGTGAAATGAAAGGTTAACAGGCGAAATTTCAAACCTCTTTGAAGGCTGCACTGCCAGGTCGTACAGGGATGTAAATGAGCAGGGCGGTTGCCGCGTGGGCTGCCCCACCACATGGGGACCATGCTGTGCGAGGTGGGAGCAGGGGAGCCGCACGGTTGCACGCGGATCCAGTGCCGACACGGTCGCTGTCACGTTGGTACGACGTGGCATACCCAGAGCCACGTCAAATGACGATTGTCATGGCTACCCACAACTAGTTTCGAACATTTCAAAACAGTAGCGTAGCAGCTCGCCGCGCTCACTCGGGAGGTGCCCAGTACCCAGCCGACCCGTCGCCTAATAGTCCGGCAGCTAGCTCGGTTTATTCAAGTGAAAAGAGGAATAATATCAAAACTTGTAAACTACTGTCTTGAGAGCCCTTTTGAAAAAAATGAACTTCTGCCGAGCTTCAGCCTAATAGTACTAGCCGTGGGAAGTATTTTAGGGGGCCAAATTTCGCGGTTATTCATGATTTGAGAGGAGTGAAAAAAAAAACACACGATTTTTGTATCGCTCAGGTGCTTGGGTACACAGCACTATTAATGACAGAAGTTTATGCCTGCCATAGACCCTAGACAAGGGTTTTAGGGGGTTGGGGTAACAAGTTAATTCAAGTGAAAAGAGGAATAAAATAAAAGTGCCTTCAAACTAAAGATTAGGTCCTGTATTTTAGGCCAATATATTAATTCGCAATGGCTCCATGAATCAAAACAAACACACGTGATAGAAGATTTGAGAAATGTAGAGTATCTTGTAGGTAATAGTACATTATTTTTTTCTGTTTCTCGTTGTCATTTGTTATTATAAATGTCACGAAAAATTAGTGCACGAATTTTCCGAGACTTATCTTCCGTCCCTCTAGCGATGGCAGTGTGGTTTAAAGCTTCACTGTGCGTCCTGGATTTGTTGGTTTCGATGGTTGGTGTCCGTGAGCCGACAAATCCTTTATCAACTAAAAAATTCCCCCTCGTTTAACATATATGAAAATATATTAATTCTGAGGAAGAGCGAATTAGATATTAATTAAAGGACATTTGTAGCTCGATGTAAATATATATATATATATATATATATATATATATATATATATATATATATAGAAGAATCATAGGGGTAGCAGACCTGACCAACATCCAGGTTGAAGAGGTAAAGGCGTCTTTCACAAGTATCGTTTGTTACGCCAACGTTTCACATCACATAACGCATCCTCAAGGCTGTAAATTATATATTATGAATAATAAAACATCACTCATTCATAAAAAATCTAAAAAAGCACAAAAAATATTTGACATTTACAAATAGAAATAATTAAAACGAGAACTCGAAAGGAACACCTACCAAGGTAAGAGTTAAAAAGTGACTAAAAAGGCCAAGAGAAAATAAACATAAGAAAGATGACTAAAACGAAAGTGGAGAGTAAACAAACAGTCAGTTATGCTAAAAACAGTTGTGTGGACGACGATTGGGTTAGTGTTGCTTCAGTCGCGGAAAAGATTGTGTACCCCCTGCGTTCACTATACACGCTAAATGGCAACGCCGCTTTTGTTTATGTAGTAAAAAGTATTGAAAATATGAATGAATTCACTGTTCGCAAAGGCAAGCCTTATTGATGGAGACGTTTCCTTACCAGTTAACATATTTTCACTTAATTACTTGAAAAGAAATAAAATGACTTGATAAAGAAAAAATAAGTTTAAAAACAAACTACAATGAGATTCATAGTTTTATACGATTTTTCAAGATTATAGAATACGTTCATCAGAGGGAAATTACAAAAAGTAATATCATCATACAATTGCCATTGGCTCTAGAGACTGACGTAGGAAATGGAAGAGCGGGACGGGAAACGGGGTGTTCGGGAAGAGGGAGTTGTTTGTAAGGTAGAGACAACTATCCAAGCATGTATAACTTCAGTAACGATTTGTCTCTTAACTACTAAACCTTTTAAAGCTAGTTCTGATTTCCCATTGAAATGATATATAATGTAGCTAAAACGACCGAAAAATATTGATACAATTTATCTTAAATCATATTGACATAACCTATCCCTATACACGAAATGCGAGAGATATTTACCTAGAACGTCAAACGAATGACTGGACGTAAGGGTGCCTCTGAGTGGCTGATTACAGTTATGAGCATTAATTCGTTTATCGACATATGCAATGAGACTCATCATCTGTTTTGTGTAATCTAAACATTTTCATTTGAATATTATCTCTTCTATGCTGAAGGTTCTTACAAATTTGTGTAATTCAATCCAACAGCGGAGGAAAAGTAGTTCCATCTTGAATAGCCAACTGTTGTCAGAGCAGAATAAAAGAATTTATTTATTTATTTATTTTTTTTTTTTTGCAAGAATATGGATGAATAAAATTATTGAAAATATTGAATTCCCAATAAATATGAACACAGGAGTTTAGAGATGATAATACATGGACAGAGAAATTTTAATTGATAAAAACTTCATGAAATGTATTGCCGATCCTGATAGGAATTCTATTTTTAGACATACTTTGTAGCAGTTGTCGGATAACATTTGCCTTTTTAGCTCATTCGTTGTGGCTAAGAATTTAGGATGTCTACCCAGAAATGATCAGCTAAGAACGAAGTTTCCTTTTCAACGACCGCTGCTGTGATCACCTTAACAACTTTTAACTTAAGAAGTATTTTTCACTATTAACATAATCTTAGCATGCCACAGTTTTAATCAGAATTTATCAGCCACTGACCTAAACGCTCTTTTACTTTCAAATTATACTTATTTAACATTCTTTATAACATGGTCACTCATAGTCATAAACTATATATTTTTCGTTTATCATAAACAAAAATTTTACAGTAACCTATATATATATATATATATATATATATATATATATATATATATATATATATATATATATATAATATATATATATATATATATATATATATATATAATTAATTAATCAAAATTCAGCTTTATCTATTTCGGTGTTCATGTTCATCCCTTGATAGAGGCTACCTGGCAGTGGTTCAGATACAGTAATGATTGGAAAGAACTTGTTTTCCACTTAAATGCTGGAGTAATGGCATGGCTTGGCTGTTCGCTCATTAATATCATAAAAGAATGCTGGCCACATTTAAGAAAATAGACGAGCAAAATAACTGATTTATTTTGCTAGATATTTGTGTGATCACATGATATCAATCTCTCTCTCGTCTTCTGAAATGGGTTCTGAATAGTGATACAACATCAAAGCTATATTCTGGACAAAACAATAAGGTTAAAAAATCAGTGTTTGCATCTATGTTTCTAAGAGCACTACGGGTATGTAGCCCAGAATATATAAGATGAGGAGATAGATACGATTTGGGATACAGGCAAGAAACTGAAATATCCAGATAGTGTATTAAACAATGCATTTGAAGCGGAAAAAAGACCATGTATCAAAATAAAAAAGAACCTTACAACACAAAAAATTTGCTTGTACTACCTTATAATTATAAATATGAAAGATATCCCACATCTGAAGAATTTTGGTGTTAATGTAGTTTTTAAAAACAATAAAACAATGAAACAGGTACTTATCAAGAAACTACCCCGACAATACTAAAGGATGTGTATATAAAATTCCATGTAAGTCTTGTGACAACTTTTATATTGGTCAAACGGGTAAAGCACTGGAAAAAAGAATAGAACAACATAAACAATGTGTGAGATATGCACAGAGAAATAGTGGTATTTTTGTACATGTTAGGGAGAACAATCATGCTATTAACTGGGAAGGAGCAAAAAGATTGTGTGTTCTAATAATGCAATGGAAAGGAATATCATTGAATCTAGCTTTATAAAAGAAAGTTACAACAATAATATGAACATCAGTCAAGGAATGTATAAACTTGATCCTTTAATATCAAAAGAAATTTGTAAACTGTTTAAATTTTAAGGCAGGCAGTAGAGATGTATGGAAATAGGCTTATTATATTTGTAAACACAGTAAGGGGGCGGTAGTGGTAATGAGATGTCCAACCCTGCCTCCCTGACACCTGTAAGGTGTGGACTTGTTGTCTTCTACAGTGGGTACCCTAATCGGTAGTATCCCTTGAGAATTTATTGTAGATTATTAGCCAAATGATTTTTGAAAGCCACTCCTACCGTGACACCTGCCTGTGGGTAGATCTGCAGTCTCAAACGGTTGTGTATGTTCGTCAGTACTGTCTCTGTAGTATATATAATTGTGACTTCTTATACTATGTATCAGTCCTTTGTCAATGGCTTGGAAATAAAGCCGAAACCGGTCAGGACCAATACCCCTGTCTCTTATTTTTCACCTGTGGATATGTGTGATAAATGAATCACGCGCTAAATTGATTATAATCATAGCACACACACACACACACACAACACACAACCACACACACACATATATATATATATATATATATATATATATATATATATATATATATATATATATATATATAATTAAATAAGCTTTATCAATTTCGGTGTTCATCCCTTGATAGAGGCTGCCTGACAGTTGTTCAAATACAGTAATGAGGAAAGAACTTGTTTTCCACGTAAATGCTGGAGTAATGGCATGCCTTGGCTGTTCGCTCACTAATATCATAAAAGAATGCTGGCCACATTTAAGGAAATAGACGAGCAAAATAAATTTCTGATTTATTTTGCTAAATATTTGTGTTATCACATGATGTCAATCTCTCTTTCTTCTGAAATGGGTTGGGGACTATGTATACGTTTTTAAAGAAACATGTCTATAAAATGTTTATTCAAATGTAGTTACTGTATTTGTTTTCGGAGAGGAAATTCAGCAGCAAACTCGAAAGGTTTTACAAATGCAGAAAATATCGTCAACGATACCTTCCATGCTTTTTATTGTTCAACGTTTCTACCATACCCAACGAGATTAAAGTTTTTTTTTTTTTTTTTTTTACCGAGGATTGATCTTTGCATGAGGTTGTTCAATCTTGAGTTTCGTAAGGTAAAATAACATGGAAATATTCTTGTAGAGAGCTGTCTTACATTTCATTTTAAAATTTCCAATAATTTCATTTATATACTCGAAAATTCAGAACTATGGTTATTATATTTCAAAAAAGTATTGTGTGAGCCATACTACTACTACTAATAATAATAATAACGCAACTGGTATCATGCAGACTTGAAGTTATGAATCATTTTGTTCTTTGATAATCTACAGGATAGACCAAAATATAACTTGCTACTACATTTCCATCACCAAAGTAAAGTTAAGTATATCTTAGTTTTACCAGACCACTGAGCTGATTAACAGCTCTCCTAGGGCTGGCCCGAAGGATTAGATATATTTTTACGTGACTAGGAACCAATTGGTTACCTAGTGACGGGACCTACAGCTTATTGTGGAATCCGAACCACATTGTATCGAGAAATTAATTTCTATCACCAGAAATAAATTCCTCTGGTTCCGCATTGACCGAGCCGAGATCACCAAAGTAGAAACCTAATAGCTAATTAACATTTAAAGTTCATAAAAATCAATGTCTTGTCCAGCCTTCATCGTTTGCGATCACCTCCTGCAACCCATTTGGCATAGATGCAACATGGTTGTAAATCATGTGCTGATTTCGTCGGCATAAGAACTCCCACTCACGTAATGTGCGCTCAAGCAGTTGGTGAGATCGCTCCTGCCCTTGCTCCCAACTGCTAACTATATTTCCCAATACATTTAGGCTTCATGTCGCACCCTTTGCTAGCCCATTCCAGGAGTTAAATATCTGGTTGTTCTGAAAACCATTGCCTAACAATGAGGGCATTAAGAATAGAACAGTTATCCTGCCAAAAAGATAGTGAAGCAAGTATCGTTGAAAAGATTTTTGTATCATTTGTATTATTAATCTATATAATTTAATTGAAAATCTTGTATTAGATGCTACGAAACTCTTTATAGTAACTTGCCATTATCTAATTATGATGAGCAAGACAATGAATATTGCATAGGTTATTCCTTCAGGATAGGGAAGGGGGTATGCACGGACAGAAGGCACCACTACTTCTTCTAATATCTCTATATATTGCTCAGTAGTGAAGCGGCCGCCAACTTCAAGTTCTCCCACACTGTGTAAATGCACCCAACCCTATACATAGCAAGATAATATAAAGTCACTGTGAGCAATTTCATATATCGATGATTTTACTCTATGTAATTCCCTCCTGTAAAGAGTTTGATTTAATCCTGAGAAAAAACACTTATTAACGAAATTTTCACGTTCCTGATTGTTCACACTTATATTTTTCTATCAACGTGTTTTAGTTTTTATGAAATATGTAATAAATATATGGTAACCGGTAAGGAGACGTCTGCACCAATGAGGATCGTCTACTACATAATCAAAAGCGGCTTTGCCATTTACAATGCCTCGTGAACTCCAGGGGTAAAAGGAATCTTTTCCACGACTGTACTGCTGAGCTAATTACCGTCAATTCATTTTCTGCTGCCTGTGGAGTAACACCTGTGGGTTTTTCATGCAGTCAACTGTCATCGCCATTTTGGATTTTGTTAGTTTTGGTGAAGTACAAATTCTTGGTTGCTTTTTGCTAGTTAGCTTCCAGTCAACTACTATGAAATTCAGGGCCTCTGTAACACGGTTTTTTGGATTTTGCTACTTATCAAAGCATCGGATGTAGCTGAAAGTTGACATATGTATATTTTACAACTACACACAAATTTTGTCAGCATTATCAATAACCTAAACCCGATAGTTTTAATTTCTATAGAGTAAAAATGATCTAGCCGACGCCATGCCCAATGATTGCAAGTCAAGAGTCGAAAAACATTCATTATGTAAGCAAGGTAAACATCGTTTTACGAAATGTTGCCCCGCCCATCCACCAAACAGAAACCCATTCACCTTATTCCATCGGCTCTGAAACCCATAGTAGTCAAGAATGGCTAACAGGATTTGGAATTATCCCCGTGGTTGCTAAACTGCATTTGTCTTACGACTTGCAACTTTATACAGTCAAGAGAAAGCCCATGGCCATACTTACTATAGCCTGAATAGGTAATTATTCATTTTCTAGTTTAAAGCCAATGTTTATGGTCTGTTTTGTATTTAGCATAACGTAATTATAATACTCGTAATGTCATTCAGGATTTTGAACATTTCCATTAACTATTCACTATGCCACCAAGAGAGAGATTGTATGTAAACAGTCTTTATATAACTATTTTTTGTTAAAATAAGATTTTTATCCAAAGTAAATACAAGCTTATATGTGCTAAAATCTCCGGCAGACCAACGGACCATCCGATATAATTTTTTTCCTCTTCTTTTAGTCTGTACGACCATGTTGGATATAAAGACTTTATGAATGGCGGAACGATACATAGATGTGGGTGGGGTATATGTGCTAGCGTAGTAATACTGCTGCAGTAGTGCCGCAAAATTAGTAATAGCAGCAATATACAAGAATTAAACGTTTAGGCCAACTGCTGGTATCCTTGAGGATCATTTAGCACTTCTTACAACTACTCGAGAAATGAGTTTTTATAGCCAGAATTTAGATTTTCTAATACAACAATGTCCATGATAGCCCTCAGTGTTATCCTGAATTACAACGAGGCCAAAATGGGTGGAGCCTCATGAAGTCATCCTTCTGACGATAATTAAAGCCAAAATAAGGTACCGTTTTTTTTTTAGTAAATAGGTAGATAGCAGATAGATAAAAATTGCTTGACATTGGATACAGCAGTTATCAAATCAAGCTTGTCTACTATGTCGTTGAAAATTACCAACTATTCCCTACATCTTGTCAATCTGATTGTGACCTATAAAGTAAATTATAATTTCTTAGGACACTTATTTTGGGAGTTAGACTAATAATCGAAGTGTTTTTGTATTTATTAACATATTTTGTTGGTTTGTTCATTAAGACAATTATCAGTGGAGAGGATTCAGAGTTCATAAAGGTGTACTGCTTTGCTTGTATTTAAATTTTTATGTCATTGTTGTCAGAGGTCTAGCCTTCGTTACGTATAGCCAATCATCCATCGAGAAAGAGGGAAGAAATGCTGTCATAAGTTACGTAACGAGTGCGTTGGAAACCTTATCTCTAAGTGGCCCGTCTTTAAAATAAAAAAAAAAGTCACTTTTACATTATAAGTACCAAATTTATTCAACCTACGTAATGCAGAATACAGTCAAAATTTATTTGTAGATACAATGTGTATTCTGAATAAGCGTTATATCTATGAAATGCATAGATAAAAAGTTATTGCCGAAAAACCGTGTTACAGAAGCCCTGAATCTCTTAGTAGGAGTTAGTATATGTTTGCATCACATTATTTGCAGGACGTAGAAACCATTTTTAAAAACTGTTCTAGATTGGGACCGTTGCCGGTGGCGGGCTTGGTGTTGGGAAAGGAAGCATTGGGAGACCTTTCTTCCCTCTACTTTCTCCTCGCCCTTGGTTAAGGATGCCGAGTAGTTGGGAAGCCTGGGGGTACATGGTACCATTCAGTTTTTTATGGTTAAGGTATGGTTGTGGTTTTTAATGTAGGTGATAGTTCTGTGGATTATCTGGTCTTTGCCCAGGGCATAACTTTTTAATTTTGTTAACCATCGGTGAACCTCCATGGTTACAAAATCCCACCATTAGTAGAGGCGACCCTGGCCATTACTGCCACGTCTCCTACAAGTGATGAGGGAGCCGACCAGAGGCAGTATTCACCTGCAGCTGCTCTCTCACAAGGTAAGGTGCTGCAAACATTAGTTATAATGTGACCACATTATCGCTGTCTTTTCATAAGCTGTCCATATACCCAGCATCTGGGTAATGTGGATTCAGCTTTGTAATTGTTTGGTAAGTCACTTATGTGAAAATTATATTTTTATAATAAAATAAGGTTTCATATATACTTACCAAACAATTACATATTCAGAGCCATCCCTCCTCCCAAAGATGGACGTTCCGGCTCGACAAATTGACAGTAGTTAGCTCAGTAGTACCGGGTATTCCCAAAAGTGGTTGCGACCTGTAACACCTACATGAACGATAGCAGCGCCGCCGGCACCAGGAAATTTGATTTTTTGACTGCCAAGTAAGTAAGCGTACAGCTTTGTAATTGTTTGGTAAGTATATGTGAAACCTTATTTTATTATAAAAATATAATTTTGTACATTCCCCTTTGTGTCCTGATTGTGATGTTTTTGGAGGTGATGCGTGCTTGTGTGTTTATTTTTAAGCGTGATCACTCGTAGTCGTTGTGACTGTGTTCTCGCTGTGAGGTAGACGCTTTCGTAGCACAGCATACGCCTCTACGCCCCGACACTTGGTACCATGACCATTGCCTCACCAGCTGACCTCAAAGCCTTGCTCTAGCTTCTTCCTTTCCTTTTGTAAGGTAGAGAATGCCGTGAAAAAAGAATGAGCACACTTTTCCCGATGAGCTCCCGCCCTTCTAACCCCCATTTCCAGATTCCATGGTCAAATTGGCGGCAAGGGGAACAATGGTTCTTTTAGGTGTGATGTGAAATGTCTTTTACTTTGGTTTGGACCCCATCTTTAAACGAATCAAAATTCACTAGCCCGTACAGCTATAAAAGAGAGCACAGTGTGCGTCGCTCTCTGAGTCTCTCTTGACTTCTAGCGATCCTAATAAGATTAACTGGGGGAGTGTTCCAGCTCTCAAATACGTGAGTGTGTCGTGTCTGGGATGAGAAGTTGTCTGTGAACATGCTGTGATTGAAGTAAGTAATCTTAATGTATCTTTTGCATCGATATCCGTACTCAAATTAGTAATGATTTTGTAATGATTAGTTATCGAAACGCGAGCTCAGTGCCTTTTTTTTTTTCAATAAACGTGTCAATTTGAGTAATTTTATAGACCGTCACATGTTCGCGTTATGTTCAAGTCCAGTTCATGTTTGATTGTTTCGTGTTCATTTCGATATCGTGTCCGTTCTTGTTGAGAGTATTTTAAGTTTATTTTTGTAATAGAAATTGTAAAAATTCGTATTCTTGCATCATTCAGCTGTCCTTGAGTAGCTGTGTCCATAGGTTAGATTTATCGGCCATTCCACCAGGCCTAGAACCCTCAAACACTTAAGTGGTGTAAATTTTCACCGCAATACCCATAGAGGAAACAATTGAATATATTTTAGAAACTATTTTTACTGATGATTGTAATATTTTTTCAAAGAATTATGAAATAAGCCATGCTATTCAGGACATATGGGATGGTCCTAAGTCGAGGTGCAATCAAATTATAAAAAGCCATAAACAATATTTATTTATACATAAAATCATAATTCACCGGATAATACTTTAAGAGTTTTGAAGATAAACATGAACAGACATGAAAAATTAACTTTTAAATCACAACTTCAAATTAAATCCTTCGTGGGTAAAGGTTGGAGAGGACCTCTACTCCAGAAGCTGAAAACAGAAAAACCAAAAGCCATATATAAAAAAATTTACATACATTTAACACAATACAAATTTTCAATGACTGGCTATAACAAATTAACAATGTACAATATAAGAAATGGCTTCAAAACACTATTTTTTGAATAACAAAATAAACAAATACAAAGACCACCCTCACGTCGACCCTGTGCGAGTCTCAGCCGTAACTAGGGCAGCGGCTACGATAAGAAAGATGGCGAATGGGGAGACGAAAAAATGAACATCGGCATCAAAACATTACTGGAACAAGAAAAAACATTAGCTTTCAAACAAACTTAAATCTTAAAATAAAAAATTCAAATTTTTACAATGATGAATGTGTTCACCATGGTTTTAACCGTCCTGATTTTAAGAAGTTAGAGTTGGCAGTGCGGGACACCTGCCTTTGTTTTTAATGAGGTATATGCGCAAGTTGAAGGTGTGGGCATGAGTAACCCACCGAGTTGCACATCCACTAATATTCTTATATGCACAAAGTTGAGAGAGCTGCTGGACAGTTGACCGTCTTCTTTTGAGCCATTGTTTTATCGCCGATATGTGGATGACACTTTTGTTCTCTTTAAGGACCATTTGCACTGTGACTCGTTCTTACAACATGCTAAATCTTTACATTCCAACATTAAATTTACGTATGAATTGGAAAACAATAACCAACTACCTTTCTTAGATACAATTGTCATCTGTGACGATCTTTTTCACAGGTATTTTTTCCAAAGGCAACGTTCACAGGCCATAGTCTTAACTTTTATAGTTTTTTTTTTTTTTAAGTTTTAAATTAAATTTGTTAACTAACCTCCTCCAGAGATCCATGACATTAAATTTTGAGTGGAGCCTTTTCCACAAAAAAAAAAAAAAAAAAAAAAGAAGAGAGAAGAGGGAATCCTTTACGATTACTTGAAATCAAATTGTTACCCTCCTAATCTCTATGAAATATTCCGGGAAAACTCTGGGTAATTCATTTCATCCTCCAGCAGCAATACATTTGGCCCAGAAACTCAAATTTTATGTACAATTTCCTTATATCCATCACACCTCACCAGAAGGAAACGGGTCATCCTGAATAGAGGAAGAACTAAAGTTGTTAGAACATGGGCTAACCTCCAGAGATGGGGTTACACAAATGGTGCTGAATGCCCCTGCAGGGAACCAATCCAAAATATGAACCACATCTTGTGTAGGTGACCACTAGGGCCCACTTGTTTGGACATTATAACGAATTCCACTAATTCTGAAGAACTTTCATAACTCCTAGATGGAACTCGAGTCTTTTCATTTGATAATTTCCACAGTAGATGGTTGGTTATGCAGTGAAATAAAATAATCAGCAAGGCTTAAAAAAATCTGTTTTCACCACTTTAAATATAAACAAAAGCCATTACCACCAAATCAGAATAAATATGCATTGCTACCACCACTGGATAATGAACCCAACCAAAAAGCCGTAAAAACTCCAATGCAAGTTTTTCCAAGGATGAAAAACAGAATTGAAACTGAAGTAAATGAACCGTTACCATACAAAAAACAAACAATTTACTAAGAGATGGTGTTAATAGATGAGTAATTTCACTATTACCAGCAGATGTCGTTAGGAGTTTGCAATTAACATAAACCCTTCAAGTAAATGAAATTGGTTTCTGACAACATGGATCTAAGGACAGCAGACGACACAGCACTTCAATGGGTAGAACAATGGTGCAATAAGATATGAACGAATGACATTTTTTTTTACCTCATTAGGAGAATTATAATTAATCATTTTCTAGCAGTTGATGTTAAGTTTGTCGGTAAAAGAGAGATTACCTCAATGTAATCATATTTATACTCGCTGCCGATGCAATAGGCAGACTTAGGTTGGAATCGCGCACCGCCTGCTTAAGATGAGATGTGATGCACATATGGGTATTAGTTTCCATACAGGGTGTAAATTGTTCAGCCCAGAACCATCTAATATTAGGAATCATGGGAAATTTTGTAAAAATGTAAACTATGAGGATTCAAGATATTATTATCAAGTCCATATGAACACCACCTTCCAATATTAGAATCTCTGGCTATAAAGAAACTAGTTCCCACCTTAAACAATCACTCTTCAACCGTTCCCTTGTACATAGCTTAATTAAACCACACCCTTCTTGTTGTTTACTTTCAGTGCATTTTCCATACAGCAACCGAATGTCGTTGAGACAAGGTCTCTTTTCAACTACTCTTAAATTTAATAATGCCTTATTCTTTTATTTTTTCTTATTTATTTTTTTAGAGTAACTTGTATTTCAATAATGTACCTTTTTTTGCACTACTTTATTCAGTGTGTTTTGTATGTCAACAAAAATCATTTTTTTATGCTGTAGTACTGTATATCAGTTTTTTATCTCTTATTTTATCCTGAATGATCAGACATTGGTCTCGAAAAGTCGCGATAAGAATAAAGTGACATATGTTTAATACTGCCCTCTTCTACGCCTTCTGGTTTATATATATATATTATATATATATATATATATATATATATATATATATATATATATATATATATATATATATATATATATATATTATATATATATATATATATATATATATATGGATAGGTATATATATATATATATATATATATATATATATATATATACACCAGAAGGCGTAGAAGAGGACAGCATTAATCATGTCACTTTATTCTTATCGCGACGTTCGAGACCAATGTCTCATCATCCAGGATAAAATAAAAGATAAAAAACTGATATACAGTACTACAGCATAAAATATAATATATATATATATATATATATATATATATATATATATAATATATATATATATATATATATCAAGAGTTCACATTCATAATATTCCCTCATTATGTCCAACGCAATCTACTAAGGACGAAGAAAACCCATTCTTGTAGATATTCTGCATTTTTCACAAGAGAAACAGCGATCACGAGCCGTCCGACTCTTGGAGCTTTTAAACTGCAAACATAGTGAACCCTATTTCCTTTACCGACTTGTACTGAACAAAGAACGAAGTCATTTCTATATCTTATCTATAACTGCTGGTGCTCCTATTAATCACATAACTTTGGCGATAGTGAACGTCGATTGTATTATCATTATCAAGTGTTATTTTTTGGGGGGTAAAATTCATTAGATCATGAACACCATTTTGATAGTGCATTCTGTTACAACTTTAAGGTAAAAAGAAATATGTAACTTTCCACGAAAGTCATACCTACAGTAATCTGAAACGGCGCTTGAAAATTCAGATATCATAGTCAGTTAAGGCATAAGGGTTTCAGTAAGAAACAGCGAGTCACGGCTGCGGTGGAAACCGCAATATTTTGAGGTTGGTGCCTATTGGGTTTCCCTGTTTGAAGTTCCTGAGTTCTGTGGTTCGCAGTGTTATGTTAGCTTAGCAGACACGTTACAAGATACTCGTGACAATAGATGGCAACTTTAGCATATTCAATACGTGAGCATCACAGGTTTTCTGAGTCAATACACGATCATCACAGGTTTTCCGATTCAATACGTGAACCATCACAGGTTTTCCGATTCAATACGTAAACCATCACAGGTTTTCCGATTCAATACATGATCATCACAGGTTTTCTGAGTCAATACATGATCATCACAGGTTTTCGGGTGTCTGGTCAATCTTGGAAGTTTTTAGGATCTCCATTTTCGTGTTATATGGTAAAACGTGGAGCCTGAATTGCGGCTTCATTGTTGATGGTAACATTGTAAGTCAAATGAATAAATATAGTAAGCCCTCACATAGCGTGCGCTTTTTCACGCTGTCAGCTACGAGTGTACTCGGGCCCAAGGTGTTTTCCGCAAGACTTTGCTCGGGCCCATGCATTTCTCTTGTATGGCTTGGTCGTCATTTTGCTCACCAGTGTCAAGGGAGAGGAGCACATTTACCTAGAGTTGGTACTAAGTTTAATTGTTTGTAATGTAGGTTTATGATCTGATATCTATTTAAACAGGAACTTTATGATCACACTCATTGTTGAAAAACACGCCAGTATGGCTATTATCAAGTTTTTGTTATCAGGTTTCCTGCTCATTATAGTGCTGCTTCCCGTCAGGTTCGTGAATTGTTAGTTTTTTTTCAGACTGGTTTGGAGCAAGTGTAATTGTGATTTAATTGAAATGTTATTAATTAAACTTTTTCAAGGTAATTGTAATTACTTATTTCTGTTTCATGGTAATTGTAATTGCAATTTAATTTCTCAAATAATAAAGTAACTTTATTTTTTATTGTAAACAAAAGCTTTAACAAGTTACAACTTACAATTGTTTCATAAATTGATTTTAAAAAGGAGACCGAATACGTATACGTTCTGTTTTTCAACAATCTGCATTTTGTTTGTTTTCCAAGGGAATTGGTGTACGAAGTATATTATTGCGCAACAAATAAGATATATGCATTTGTAACTGTAATTAAGATTGTAAACTATTAAAAGTGAGTAATTACATTTGCAACAAAGGAAACCTCTTCTAAATTAGCTCGCCCTCCAAGAAGTATAAAATAATATAAAGTACGAATAAATAATTGGCTTTTAACTTTCCTTGAATTCATAGTAAGAGTTACACTCATTGTTATTTTCTATAGTAAAGATTTTGAATAAAGGAAAGCCGTGGGAAATTATTTACCCCTTCTGACATGACATCTCTCCCCCCCCCCCGCCCCAACTTAGGATAAGCTTTAATCTTCCTGTGTCTGAGTGATCTGTCGGAGGCCTTCATTCCAGGTGCGGTCCTTCGGCGACTTAGCTGGTATCACACTTGTCATTTTGAGGAGCTTGAATTGCAGCCAATTCCAAATCAGATATTATGGATTGTGGGTTCAGATCATTTTAATTTTCGTCAGCAAATGAAACTGAAACAAGCCTTTATACGAGACCTCACTCTCCCCAGTCATAAAATAATACACAAGTGGAAAAACTCTATGATTTCCATGTCCCACAGGTGCATGAATTGTGTACATTTGGTAAAATATCATAAAGATATTACATGTACTATTTTAAAAGTAGCGTCCATAATAATCCCTTCAAATTTGAATCGGTTAAGCTCTAGTGGATTTTGCTTGTATTTTTATTTCATTTCTTATTTTTTGCAACAATAGTAGCGGTTGCACAAGGAGCATGATTGTCCTCCTCAAATTTTGTTAGTAAATGTTCTTCATTCACAAGTTTGGTAACTGCTCTTCCTTTGCAGTTATTAGGTTTTCGAAATACGGGATTTTGGCTGCCGGGATCTTGGCTTGTCGGGAATTTAGCTTGTCGGGATTGTGGCCGTCGGGAATTTGACCCAGACCCATATATATATATATATATATATATATATATATATATATATATATATATATATATATATATATATATATATATATATATATATATATATATATATATATATATAATATATATATAGTGTGACGAAATGCCTTAGAGTATCTGGGTCTGGACACCATCAATACTTGGTGCACGAAGTAGCCAAAGATCTGTGTCTGGACACCATTAATATTTGTTAATCCAAATTGCCAAGTATCTGGTGACTACACTTACCATTTGTACTTGCTAGTACAAGAGACCCTTTTATTCCTGGGTCTGGGACACCCTTTGTACATAGGGCACAGTTTGTTCAAGTACCTGGTTATTATTTACCTCACTACAGCCAGACACCTGACCATTCATCACAAATACTAAACGACTGAATACTCTAAAGGTAATAGTGATCCCTTTTATAACTGAACAGTCAAGAAAACAATCAGTCTAAGTTCATTAAAATAGGTGTGAGGTAATCTTAACAAAAGGGCATCACTCCTGCAATTTCAAATCTAAGTATTTCCCTGATTCTGATTTATTTGTGGGAAACGTCACAATTATCACTCTATATTTCTACCTAAACAAAAATAAAATATAATACTTAATTGTTATATACTGGTGGAAGTAAATGAAACTCTTCCAAAAAATTTTAAATACAAAAATTTATTTCTAAATTCAAAATTTATAAGTAAAATTCACAATCTCAGGGAAATTGTTATTACTTGAAAATAAAAGTTTAATTAATTCTTGAATTAATTATTAAGTACAATTCAATCAGAGTTTATCAAGAAAATTAATTAAATTAAATTAGCAATAATTAAATTTGAAATGAAATTTAATTAAATACAAATTAATTTGCAAGTGTTAGATTCAAACAATTACATAATAGAATATTATTCAAACTAATTAAACAAAATAAAGACAATGCAAAAACATAATGCATAATATGAAAACAATTAAAGCATTGATAGTACAAACATTAAGCATATAAAAATGGATATGTCATAAGAACAAAGCAAAAGAAAAATGTATTGAAAATGATAATTTTATCCAATGGTAAAATAAAATCTCGAAGTGCACTTCAAAACATTTGTAAAATACCTGTTTACGCAGCTGCAGCTTAAAGGCCTGTTACACACTTTTACACTTTCGTGGCCGCCTTCACAAAACTAATAGAAATAATACTATGTTCAGATTCCACAAACAACACATACATTAAGATAGTTACTGAGTGAACTTCTCAAATACAAAATTAATGTGAGCTACATTAAGATAATGAAACAGCCTCGCAACCGAGCAGCTAGGTCTCGGAATCGAATGAATGGCTTTCTATCCCCAAAAGCATATGGGCAATTACCATCTAGTTCAAGACAAAAACATATTACATCATCTCTCTATGAATAACATCATTGTAGGGAAGGTCCTCAAGGACTTAATGCGGCATGGGAGGTCCCTATGCACGTGTTTGCGCGCGATAAAGAAATCAGCTTAGCTAAGACATTCTCAAAGATGTGAAAACAACCCTCTTCAAAATGAAAAGTTAGACTACTTAACACATGTTATCTTTAAATTTGGGAATCTGAACACAAAAACATACATTTCATAACATGATACACAGGTTCTGAGGTGAATTAATCATATTACCAAAATTATAATTGCATTACAAAACTTACATTATAAGATTATATATATATACTATATATATAAAAAAACATAATACATAATTCAAGTGTATCGAAGATCCTTTCTTAAAAAATATTTGAATGAAATGACCATCTTGAAGAAAAAGAATTGAGAATTAATAATTATGATGCACGTGACAAAAAAGAAAGAAAAAAAAAACTCTCATAAAACCAATCTATCTTAATCTGGCCACATTTCAGGGCTTTACAAATTCATTGTTCATAAAAGTTACGTGGGTCTTCACACTTGAGTCAACGCCTAATTTCTCTCTCAATCTCTCTCTCTCTACTCTCTCTCTCTCATCTATATATATATATATATATATATATATATATATATATATCCTAAGGCGGAGATCAGTGGCTTCCCTCCCCATCAAAGCATGCAGAAGGGCTCCAAGAGTGGAGGGCAGTGAATGCCCTCCCCATCGAAGCATGGAGAAGGGAAGTGCCTCTATTAGGAATAAAGAAGAAGTCTGCGTGAAATAATTATGTAGGGAAAATTAGCTAGGGAAATCTACTAGTAGAGTTATGGTAGATGAAGGCGAAGGGAAGGTAGAAAGAATGGTAGAAACAGATTGCAGTCGTAGCTACTTGAAAAGTGAGACCAAATAACCCAACACCTTCGCCAATACAAAATAGTGATGATTGAAGTGGAAAATCTTAACTTTGACACCTCCAGTGGGTGGTTACGATAGATTAGGACAACCATTAAGATTCATAGAGGGGTGGCACTGGAAGTTGGAAAAGCCACTCAAGAGAAAGTAAGGCGTATCTCAGTAGAAATGAGGGAGGAGCCCAAATTGAAAGAATAGGTTGAGACTTCACTTTGAATCTCAGAGAAGATCAGTTAGGAACTAAACGCTGGATGCAAAGCTAGTGTCGGTGGAACCTCTGTACCCTGTGTAACTTTGTGTTGTGTGAAGAGACATTGAATTGTGTGTTATAATAATAAGTAAGATAAACAAAGTGGTGTTTAACTTGCCCAGGGTCCAATTCTAGTGTCCATGCCAAACCCTCCTGAGAGACTGGATAAATAAAAGGAATTGAATTGATCTGATTTCAGAATCTGCAAAAGTCCACAGTGTAAGTAATCTACAATATAATAATAAGTTACTAAGGAAAAAAATACTCAACAACAAAGCAATATAGATGAAGATTACCCATATAACAATAGACTAGAGTAGCAAATACATACCAAGGCTACCAAAGAAAAGACTGACTAATAATAAAGAGAGGAGAAAAGATAATAAAACGATCATACAACATAAATGGTGCCCAGGGGTTGTGAATTCTACGTGCAAACACCAATGCATATAGTGATAAAGAAACACACATACACACACACAGGCACAGTGGAAAATTAAACAGAGAAGAAAATATAAAGTACCGACATACAATTATTGAAGGAGCGCTAATCCCTATGCACTATAACAAGAACCAACAAATAACAGAAAATTCGAAGGCACAATCTCTACAATTAAAAAGAAGAATTACCGAGTTCAATAACTCGAAGGACGAAGAAGGGAAAAATCGTCGAAGAATAACGAAAAATATCTACGAGACTGGGTACCCGCCGTCGACGTAGACATAAATTTCATAACAGCTGAGAGTGCGAATGAAATCGAGAGCGACGAAACACAGTGTTTCTGAAGAATACTGAACCAGATTTCTGCATTCCTAAGCCATATCAACTCGACAATGCATTGTAACGGAAAACGCAAGAATTCATAGGAGCAGACCAATAGGAATTTCAAATTCAGTGCAGCGAAACGTCATGGCAAACTATTGACTGAATTCTTCAATCAACCGAAGAGCGCTAACAATCGTTAAGACCGAGATAGCGCACAATTCCCCAAACAGCGCTATGATTTCTCCAAACGACGCAACGGCAGCGAAAGAAGAATTCCACGCAGCGCGGAAGTGTTCGGCGCGCCCAGAAACAGAAGAAAGATTAACGTCTGATGATAAATTAAGATAGAATTTTCTCACACTGCACTGCAATGATAATAGTAATGCTTTTATAAAAATAATTCATAACACCCAGTTTTTTAGATAATTTTTTTTTTTGCCGTAAATTTGTAAGATAAGATAATTTTCTTTCTTCCTTTATTGTTGTGTGATAAATCTAGAACCATAAAGATATTGTTATTCAGTTTCACAAAGTGCAGTGGTGTGAACAAGGAATAATGGCATGTACTAATGTTAATGTTTTTCCAGATTGAAGGAAGAAAGCGCTAGGGATTAGATATTAGAAAATTATATAGGCAAGATAGGGATCCACAGACTTCTGCCAACATGACGATAATGTAAATACAACAATGAATCTAATTTTTTTAAATTGTACCTAGTCCTGGTGTAGTAGGAAATAGATAGAAATTTTCATGAAATTATCACCAGGTTGCAACGAAGCAGAACTCCAGACTCGAACCATTATAGCTTACGTCCAACCCCTGACAGACAATCGAGACTAAATAATCAGACAAATTTTCCCCCACGACGATCGCATAGCGAAAGTCCACCCAGAGTACCGCTTTCGACAGTAACAAATATACCCACGACTAGTGTGATTGTTGCTAACACTAATAACATTACTAACCCATTGCAAGTACCTAGGTATTCTAGAATGGCACAGGCTGCTAAGGTCATCTTGAAAAGAATAAATTAGAAGCGTACTCGGTATTGCAGTGGATAGCAGACACTGAAAGTCGGATTTCATCCAGTGGAATTACCGATGAACGCAAGAAAATAGATGAAGCTTTACTCTATGTTAGTTCAGAGAAAGGAGACGCTCATAGAACTTTAAATTCATTCAAGTTCTAGGGAATTAAAACTTTTGCAGAATTCAAGGTGTGTTTTGAAATTTTGGGGACCTATCACTCAGCAAGATCGATGGTACAACCTCAGTAAGTTTTTACACCAGAAATATGATGGGAACAGTAAAGCAAACCTCCATACTGATGTAGAAAATGCCATCCATAACTTAACTATTGATTTAAAAAGAACAGGAGTAATTATTGGCGATCGCAATGATTTTAATGATGATGTAGGAGATTTAGTGAGTTTAAGAGAGGTATTAAACTACACAGCCCATGGTATAGTATATGACGCTATCGGGGAGGAAGATAAACGGGTTTTTAAGAAACAGGAGCCTGATCCCAAGTAGCTATGATAGTCTCGCACCTTTAAAGTTTGTGCAAAAGAGAACTGAATCTAGCAAAAGAATTTACAGGTTTTGTAAATAATGGAAACCCAGTTAGAAATAGGAATAATTTTCAGAAAAGGACAGATAGTGTTCCAGACATATCTAGTAATTTCAACCATAGACAACCAGGGAAACAAGATCCTAGGAATAACCATAAGAACAGTAATGGGAAATTTTTCCAAGCAAACAGAAATAGTAGATATAGGCCTCAACAGCACAGGGGAAATCCAACCAATGGTAATCAGAATCAAGGTGCATTCGGGCCAACCCATAACCAGAGTCCAGGAGATAATAGGACACAAAATAATAAACAGGAACAAAATTGTGCCAATTGTGGTTATTCCAACCACACAACTCAAAATTGTAGGCGACCAAGATATTGTTCCAATTGTAATAGGACAGGTCCCCTAACCCAGAAATGTTGGTTTAATATAATACAACCAATAGTGCTGGTACACCCCAAAATAATAATCAGACGCAGTGACAATTACAGAAAGGGGTAGTACAAAAGAGAGCTTCCTTATCAATAGAGAATGAGAATGAAGTAGTCACTGTAGGTCAGGAAGATACATTAAAGTTGCCTTTTGAAGGAAATAGAGAGATAGTATTTTCAGTGAAGGATAAGGAAATTTGCCAAGAAGATTTACCTATCACCCAAACAAGAATTAATGGTAAACAATGCTCAATACTTTTAGATACAGGCAGTACAGTAAATATTATTATAGATAAACAAACATTAATAAAACATTTAGGCTTTGCAGATTCAGAGATACAAGGTCCTGGTAGAACTATAAGAGGAATAGCAGGAAAACAGATTAATGCTTTGGGTAATGTCACACTGAACATAGAGATTTTGGACAAAACTTTTAAGAAAGTGTTTGTAGTATTAGAAGAAAGATTTTATCCTGCTCAAGCTCTGTTTTCATATAAAGCTATGCGGAGATGTAGAATAATGTTAGATTGTGGAGAAAATAAAATCAATTTGCAACTCAGAAATAGAGAAAATGTTTGTTTTCAGTTAGAAGAAGGAAATTCTTGCATAAATCTGATCAATTTACCTGAGACATCTTCTAGAGAAGTGAACATCAAAGAAAATAAGATGAATAATAATGCTAGCCCGGGTAGCACAGATTTAATGGATAATAGTGGAATAGAGATAAAGTTTTTGAAGAAATGTCCTTAGCCAAGAATAATCCTATGACATATTGTGTACAAATAAATAACATTAAAATGCAAGCCTTGATACTCATAACTCTGAGCAAATCATTGCCTCTGAGCAAATTATTGGCCCTGAACAAATTATTGCAGCTGAACAAATTGATGAAAATGAATCACAGATTGATTATGAGCATTCAACAAGAGATGAAGATGAATCAGAAAGTGATTGTGCATATCTCATAATGGATGAAAGTAAGGAAGAAAAATATATCAATGAAGTCCTGTTATTAGGGAAATTAAATAAGAATGCATTAAACTCAACAATACTATTGCATGAAAGTTCAGATGAAACGGATGTCTATTATTTCTCAGAGATACACGATGACGAAGAAATTAGTACTGCAGATGACCATACTGTCAGATTTGTACTTAACAGAGAAGTAGCTTTGTACCCACAATGTCTAACCAAGGTTTGTCTTAGAGCTAAAACAGACGAAGATTTGCATGAAACAGATGCAATGCTAATTAATGAAGACTTACCTAACTTTGTTAGGATGGACAATTCCCTAGTTCACATGAATGGTACTAATTGCGAGACGTACACCCAGAATTACCAGACAAAAACTAATACTAAGGTCTGGTATAGAATTTTGTACAGGAATTGTAGTGAATAATCCTTTACTAACACTAGGTGAAAAAGCATTCTTCTCTTGTAAAGAACAAAGTTCATTTTTAGATAAAGAAGTAAATAAAACAGACTTTCCTCAGAATAGAGATAAATTACTACAAATATTGGAAAGGTATAGAAATGTCATTGCTTTAGAAGGAGATAAGTTAGGAAGAACAGATACTTTGCAGCATAAGATTTTAATACAAGATGGAACTAAACCATTCTATATACCTAACTATAAGTTGCCAATAAGTCAACGACCGATTGTAGATCAGTTAATTGACGAAATGAAGAAGGATGGAGTAGTAGTACCTTCTAAATCGCCATATAATTCACATCTCTTGTTAGTTCCAAAGAAAGATGGCAGTTGGAGAATGGTAATAGATTATCGATAATTAAATTCACAAACCATTCCAGATAGAATGCCAATGCCTGTTATAAATGATATGTTAGCTCAATTAGGTGGAGCAAAAATATTTACGTCATTAGACTTGCTCGGTGGATATTGGCAGGTGCCCTTAGACGAAGAGCCCAAGCCCTTGACAGCTTTTAGTACTCATAAGGAACATTTACAGTTTGAAGTCATGCCCTTTGGTCTCACAACAGCCCAATTAACCTTTACTCGATTAATGCTCCAAATCTTAGGAGATATAGAAGATGTTTCAGTGTACCTACATGATGTAGTCATTTCCAGTAAGGACTTGGATAATCACTTTAAGACATTAGAAAGCGTTAGAAAGACTGAAGAGCGCAGGATTAAAGATAAGAAAAAAAAATGTCAGTTCATGATGAGATCATTAGAGTATTTAGGACATGTCATCAGTGAAAATGGACTGCTTATGCAGGAAGGTAAAATAAAGGCAATTGTATACGGGTCTCGCCTAAGTGTAGGAAGGCGACCTGTTGAATGTTATAGCTTGCGAGTGTCATACGCAAGTATGGTGTTTCTACTTCCCATTTCGTCAGAGTGACTTCGATGCAGAGAGATTTCTAAGTTCCCTTTAGTGTCTTCCTTAAGTGTAGAGGCGATGACTCAAACTCTGAGTTAACAAACTTTAATAATTTATTAAGAACTACATCTCTGGAGTAGAGGAAGAGTTGGTTTCAGATAACTGCTCTTGATGAGGAGAAGTAGAGATCTAAAGTTACAAAGTCTTTCTCAAAGAACAAAGCTATCTCAGCATACATAACATACAGACAGACGAACATGTGACTAGGAAGTAACGTGTTACCTCTGCAGGTGATAGGTCACCAGCTTCTCATGGGAAGGCTCTGTGACCTGTTTTGCAAGAAATGATAATGGTTACACAGGCAAATGCAAACCAGGCCACTGCAAGCATAGCACGCAGTGTCTAGCTTACGTCCTGTTGTCAATACATATCACGCTCCTATCTCGCCAGTGACCCTTTGGGTCATGGGGGTATTTTCATATATATGAACTATATTATTTATAATGTAATTTATTACAAGTGTAGCATATCCAGCTCCAAGTAACTTGAAAGCGTTGAGAAGATTTTTAGGCATGATAGGTTACTACAGACCCTTTATTAAGGGATTTGCCACTATAGCCAAACCTATAACAGATTTAACTAAGAAGGATGTATATTATGAATGGAAGGCAGAACATGGAAGAGCTTTCCAAACACTCAAGGATATGATGACAAGAAATCCAATTTTAGTTTACCCAGATTTTTCAAAGGAATTTTACTTAGCCTGCAATGCTTCCAGTACAGTATTAAGGCAACAAGGAAAAACAAGAATGAGAGCAGTATATTATGCAAGTAGAGTATTGAATGCTGCAGAAAGAAATTATTGCACTACCGAACGAGAGTGCTTAGCTCTATATTGGGGATTACGAAAGTTTAGGCATATTTTGCTAGGACATAAAGTCAATGTGCTTACAGATCACAAACCTATTTGTGACCTATTTAAGAAAAGAGCTTTCACAAATAATATAAAATTTAAAAGATGGTTTATAAGTGTCTTAGAATTTTCCCCGGAGTTTAGATATATCCTAGGTAGATATAACACTATAGCAGATGCATTGTCAAGATCGCAAGAAGAAACTGAGAAACAAATCACAACTAATAAGGCCCCTCTTGAGAAATATCCATCAGAATTAACTCCATTCCAAGTAGTTTCAATGGATTTTGTAGGTCCATTTCCAAACACAACTAGAGGTAACCGTCAGATATTAGTTTTCAACCACATTCTCTCTTTTTTAATTACAAAGCCGTATTTGCGTAGAGTTTCCGCCTTTATGACATTCATTTGCCATGTTTTCACTTTAAATTTCCATGAAATTCGTGACCAGATTCTTTCTTTTATTTTACAAACCTGTACTGGGGTTGAGGTTCCACGCTTACAAAATTAATTTGCCACATTCACATTGAGTTTCCGTGAAATTCGTGACCAGATTCTTCCTTTTTATTTTACAAAGCCGTACTCGTATTGAGGTGCGAAATTTATTGCCAAATCAATTACCGGCGTCGAATTCTCCCCCGAACTGTAAATTACAGAGATTTTATGGCGTGAGTTTTCTGCCACGCTACGTGCCAGTAGTAATTGTGTTTGCGGGGATTTTACAGTCATCTTGCCAAGTATCTGCGTTGAGTGTTCCGTATACCTCTGGCAACATTTGCAGTTTTGCAACTGCCTTCCATCCTTTTATTCTCAGGCTAGACTACTAGCATTTTACTGCTGAGGAGATGGCCAATAACGCAGCGCTGGAGGAGGCTAAGGCCTTCACAGAAGCCGGAAGAGCCCTGGAGGGCGCAAAACTGATCAATTGGGTAAATGATAAGCTGAAAGAAGCAGCCCAAGAGCGAGCAGCCGAAAAGGAGAAGGAGAGAGAGGCACAAGAGAGAAGAGAATCAGCTGAAAGAGCATTCCAAGCAGCCGAAAGGGAGAAAGAAAGAGAAGCTCAGGAAAGAAGAGAACTGCAGAAAGAGCCCATCAACTGGCTATGGCAGTCCAGAGTGGCACTCTGGCCCCCACGAGTACCATGCCCCCTGTGCCCCCTCCTTCACACTTTCACCTCCACAGCATGGGCGCCCTCATTAGGACTTGGGACGATAACGAACCTGACACCTGACTTGATCATGTCAAGCAGGTGTTTGAGAACTTCAATCTAATCCCTCAGGAAGTGGCCCTTCTCCTTGGCAAGCACCTCGCAGGCAAAGGGCGGACTGCATTCGAGACCCTTTCCCTGAATGAGTGACAAGACCTTGCCCTCGTCCGAGAGGCAATCCTTGGGGTTTATGAATTGACCCCAGACCGGTGGAGGCAGAAATGGAGGACTATGCCCAAGGAGGCTAACCAAACATGGACAGAGTGGGCAGCCAAGAAGACACTGGCACTCCATAGAATGATGAAGGCCTCCAATGCAATGTCTGTTGAGGAAGTCTTAGAACTCTTTCAATTAGAGGACTTCCTTTCCTACGCATCCCCTGATCTTGCCACCCACTTGGTGGACAAGGCCCCTGAGACTATTTTGGAGTGCTGTAAATGGGCAGATGCCTATGACACCCACCATCCATTGCAGAGTTCTTTAAAAAAGAAAATACGCCCTGCTCTCCCCCTCACTCCTGCTGCCACATCTCAGCCTACCCATCGCCCCAATAACCCTCCCCGGAAACCTGTTTGTGGGCTTTGCAATAAACCAGGTCGCACCACGGAGCAGTGCCTCTCAAAGATGGATCCTCCTCAGCAAGCTGCCAACACTCCTCTGAATGGACTACCCAATCATTTTAACAAGAATAACGGCCATTGGAACAGAAACAACAGGCCCAGGCCTTTTTTTAGCAAGACTCATGCGAAGTGCATAGGCACACTGCTGCCTGGTCGGGATGCCCCAAGAAAGCTCCTATTTCTGCCATTGCTATGGCTGTGACGAATGTGTCAGCTCTAGGCCCTCCTGCTCAGGGCACCATATTTGTCGCACCTCCCAGAGGTCGCTATCTTGCCCACCAGGTCTGAGCTTTCGACGACACTGGTGCGCAAGTATCCATCATCGAGAGGATAAAATTCCTTATGGAGCTTAGGTTGATAGGCACCAATTCATCACAATAGAGAGCCTCAACCATGTCAAGATGTTCTTACCTACTGTCCGGTTGAGAGCCACACGACCTCATCGTTCTAAGATATGTACCATGGAAGTAGCAACCTATATACCAGGAGGTTATGATGTCCTACTAGGACAAAATTTTAGGTCTCCTCCTACCTTTATAATGTATCAGGACCCCCGCCCTCGCATAGCTCCAGACCCGTTCCATGGGCTTCCAAGAACTAACTCTGCACAGCCAGTGCCACTTGAAGGTGCCAGGCAGTGCCAGGCTCCGCCTCTCATGTATGTTGAGCCACGTTCGAGTCCTTCCACTAAGCCAGGAACAGCCTCAGTGCCAGTGCCAAGGCAAGACTCGAGTCTTCCTCCCGGAGCTCTAAGTCCTGGTCACTCTCCCTCTGCTCACCTCGCCCCACTACCCATGCCGGCAGTCAAGGAAGAGCCTATTCCAATAGGAATCCTCCAGGACACCCATGACCATAATGGACACTCCACCAATGGTGTGGCCTTGCAGACCGCCCCAGAGTCGGTTCTCCCAATGAGTAAGCCCATCCTGAATACCATTACCTCATCCAATCCCCCTCCATCAGCAGCAAACCAGTCCCAGAGTAATGACTGCCGAATCCTATTTGGCCAAAGAACTCATGGAACCGAGCCATGCAGCATTACGCTTGGGACGAGTGCCAAGGCCCCAGTTGTTGCAGCACCTGGAGCTGATGCCCCTGCAGAATCTTCAAAGGGCTAAAATCATTCAAGGCCCCCAATGGCATTGCCAAAGGTCAAAGGAAGAAGGAAAGCAGGGAAAAGGCGTCTCTGTTTTCCGAAACCTTAGGGGAGCCAATAGTCTCTCCGCACTAGTGCCTGGCACAGTGCCACCCTCTTATTGAGAATTCTGACCCTCTCCTTCCAGAGGAGAGTACCAGATTCTGCTACTTCTACTTCCTTCTTATCCTTTTGTAACTTTCTGTTTATTTATTTTGTACTGTCTATATCTTTCCTTCCATAGTTTTCCTGTCCTCTTCTTACTGCCTTTAGGCATTTATTGTATATTGTATGCCCCGCTTAGGCAGAGCCAAACCTGCCTGCTATTCTGGCCTTATAAATTAGTACTTCATTATGAGCTACTGTCATGAAAGTGCCAAAATTGGCACCGTGCCCTATTCTAGGCACTTAAAATTCCATTTGACTTGGGAAAATTTTAGGCAGCAAACATTGCTATAGCTTTAGAGATATTTCCGAAGCCTGGCTCGTTTATACATTGGTTGATTTTACTTCTGATTTAGTGTTGTTCCCTAGTCTTTATATTTTGTGAAATTGCCATTGTCTTTGGAGGAAATTTACTTTTTTTTGTGTCATCTTATTTAATCTCTACGAAGAATTACTCCATTAATTTTCCCCTTGTTAGTTTGCACTAATGTTTGCTAAGATGTAATTAATACTGTTAGGGGTCTTCTTGTTACGAGACAAAGTTAATTAACAAAATAGTAGGGCCATTAACATACTTAAATGCATCATATCGCCCCATCAGGGTAAACTGATAGTATGTGTTGCTTTAAACAATTAAGATAGCAGTATTATATATGATGTAATTTACCCTGTAGGTTAAGTTTTTATATTCGTTATTTGCTATTCATTGTTATTCTCAGTGTGACATTATATTTTAAGAGTATTCTTTATTGGAATATAGCAAGTTACTCTTTAGTCACGTCACACTTTATTCATTTTTTAATCATTAATCCTCTGCCTGTCGAGTAAGACTTCATGAATATTATCATTGGCAGTGTTTGAATATTGCTTATATTATAAGTCCACTCAAGGGAGAATGGAAGATTCAGTAATTTATATTTGCCATTGGTCCTTGTTTCTTGCTTGTCTTGTCCATTCCAACCCGTCTAGGGTTGAAATGTCCTCTAGAACGGGTAGGTGTTCAAGATTTTAAGCCAGAACCAAGGAAAGTAAGGTCCTTTTTTACCAGTTTCATGCATCTTTGTCTATAGGCAAATTGCCCTTTGAACTGAAAGCATCCATTCTCTAGAAAAGCTATCTCTTCCCCCATTGGTTGTCGGAATTTATCCCCCACAGGGACTTGGGTAGGCTTACCAGGAGAAAATTCTAAAAGGAACAGGAACCAGCGGCTTGCTCTCAGAAGAACCTTAGACCTAAGGGAGGTCAGATGCTCCTGTAATCTCGCCCTGCAGACCCCTTTCTGCTCCCCCCTGTCTCCTCTGGGGAAGTCCCAAGTATTTTTATACGTCCATAGTGCACAAAAACATCAAGCAGAAGATGATGTCCAAACCCAGGATTTAGCTCTTCATTCCCCCCATCTTGGTTCAATGCTGTGGTTACTCCCATTGTGATACTAGTAAACATCCCCTAGTAAATTTAAGCAACAAAATGGTTCTCTTTGTAAAATTCCCAGTTATTTTCATCCCCTCCTGAGTGGCCTGTAAACTTTTGATTGAAAGAAAGTAGTGTGTAACATTCGCCTTCATGTGGCCCCCGCCTTATGCCAGTGTCACATCTCTTTGCAGACAAACACTGTGCCTGATTGTGGTGGAAATTGGAAACCCTTGGAGCAAGCTTTGCATTTCAATAACTCGTTTGTGCAAAATTCTGAATGTCGTATCTGGTTGCCCCCAGCCACATGTTTCCAGTGGATAGACAATCAACCACCTTATTAGTTCCTGGACCTCTGTAAATTAATGTAAATACATAGCATTTAAAACTAAAATCCAGCTTTTATGTAAATTCCTCCATCTTCAGTAATATCGGTCTTCTGCCATAGTTTTTTTTTCTTGGTTGTGATTTCTCGTTCCTCCATTCAAGGCCAATTTTTTCAGTGTTCAACTACATTTTCTAGGAGTGAACGAGGAGATCAGAACAATATATATATATATATATATATATGGATATGATATATATTATATATATATATATGATATACATACATATATATATATATAGTATATATATATATATATATATATATATATATATATTATATGATATATATATATATATATATATATATACTACAATATATATATATCTATATATATATATATATATATATATAGATATATAGATATGCATGTATAATGCTTATATTTGCCAAAGAAACTTCACCTGCTACTCCTTGTAATCTACAGGTGTTGGAAACAATGTAACAATCTTCAGAATTATAATTCTCTCTCTCTCTCTCTCTCTCTCTCTCTCTCTCTCTCTCTCTCTCTCACTGATAGAAACAACTTGTTGATAAACAGCCAACACGGTTTCAGACAAAAAACAGATCCTGTCTATTAAACCTCTTGGAGTTTTTTTTTCATAATATAATAGGTATTTATGATAGTAGTAGAGCAATACTTATATTCTAACTTACATTTCCAAAAAGCCTTTGACAAAGTTCCACACAAGAACTAATGACAAAAGTTGGAGCTTTAGGAATTGTAGGAGAAAAAGCAGATTGGATCGAAGTCTGGCTAACTAACAGGAAACAGAGAGTCGTAATAAATGGTGAAGAATTAGGATGGGCAGATGTGACAATCAGAGTTCCTCAGGGTTCTGTCCTTGGCCCGCTCTTGTTTTTTATCTACATGAATGACAGTGATGTAGTCTTAACTAGCAGGATAGCCAAATTTGCAGATGACACCAAACTAGGCGTAAATGTAGCAGACCCAGATACAGTGAAAAGTTTAAGAAATGATCTAAGGAAAATTGGAGAGTGGTAAAAAATATGGCAAATGCCTTTTAACCTGGATAAATGTAAAGTGTCACGAATAGGAACAGACAACCCTCATGCCAACTACATGCTACTTCAGAATGATATAAATAGTGTAGAACAAGAAGAGGACGTTGGAGTTATTATCATTAAGGACTTAGAGTCCACAAAACAATGCATAAAAGCCGAAAAGAAGGCACAGAAACTAGTGGGATACAGACAGAGGCAGTTCAGATACAGAAATAAGGAAATGGTGCTGCAGCTCTACACATCAATAGTTAGGCCACATCTTGAATATGCAGTACAGTTTTGGTCACCAACCCTAAAGGCCTGTCCACGCCACCCAGATTAATAAACTGTAACCCCGCCCCCTCTTTCTTTTTTTGTATATAAAGGCCTGTCAACTTATTTTACATTCATTGTGAACTTGAACATGTAGAATAGACTACGAAAGTACTTGTTTCAAGTTCCTGTTTCACTTACTTTCTCAAGTATGTGTTCTTTCGTGCTACATTTGATATATATATATATATATATATATATATATATATATATATATATATATATATATATATATATATATATATATATTGTGACGAAGTGCCAAGTATCTGGTTACTAAAAACCCAGACACCTGAATCCTCATCACAGGTACTAAACGACTGAACACTCTAAAGGCAACAGTGATCCCTTAACAACTTACCAGTATTGCAGAAAATCAGACTAAGTTCATCAAAACAGGTGTGAGGTAATCTTGTAAGTAATTAAATTAATCAAAGAGCATCACTCCATCAACAACTTTAAAAGTCTAAGTATTTCCCTGATTTCAGAAGTCTAAGTACTTCCCTGGTTCTAAGTCACTTCAAGTTGATGAAGGAAAACAGATCAGTTACCACTCTATGTTTCTACCTAACATCAATATAATCAAATGCAAATAGACTGGTTAGAAATGAAATACTCACAAAAATTTTAAATACAAAAATTTATTATTAAACTCAAAATTTATAAGTGAAATTCACAATATCAGGGAAAATTACTGTTACTTGAAAACAAAACAAAGTAAAGTTTAATTAATTCTTGAATCAATTTAAGTAAAATTAAATCAAAATTAATTTATCATAAAATTCAAGAAAAGTAATTCAAGCAAAAATTCAAAAGTGTTAGGCAATAATTTAAATTTGGAAATTAATTCACAAGTGCTAAATAACAATAAAACTTGAAAAGAATTCTAAGTAAATGCAAATTAATTCACAAGTGTTAAATTTAATTAAATGTGCAATGATTAAGCAATGAAAATAACTAGGTCAATTAAATTGTGAATGCAAATGAAAATAGAGAAAAATGTGGAAAATATCAAAGTTTCAAAAAGTATTAATCACACAGAATATAAAATAAAAAGGCACACTTCAATAAGAAAATGGACAAATGCACAAAACAAAAATCACTTCAAATGAATAAACACAAAACACAAAAATTTGCAAAGTGTAAAAGTGTAAATCTTTTCACTCAAAACATTGTAACTATTAGTTTTTACCAAACCTTCGTAACCATCTGTTATTAGTTATTAGTTATTAGTTGTTACCTAACCACTGTTCCTATCAGTTATTAGTTGCAACTAATAAAAATATAACACACTTTACCTTTTTGGTATAACAATTTCTTTCTTTCTTGCTGCAGCTTGTTTCACACTTTCATAAAACCAGGCGCCGTTACAACAACAATGTTTGTTCAGATTCCACAAAATGCACTGAATAATAGTAAATAAACTCTAAGAAATATCAAATCTGAAATTTACAAATTATGAGTGACCATTCAATAAGTACGAAATCGTTACGTTACTTTAAAATCAAGTGCCATGCGATGGAGAGAGAGGGAGAGAGAGAGAGAGAGAGATGTGAACGGTTTGAGTCTTTAAGCCCGAATGAAAAACCTCTCCCTTACGGAAGCTGGACAGGGGATGACACAAAACGTTTTGAGACACAATTCTTCCTAGAAGCTTCGAAATCTTACGCAACTTTACATACAAAATGTGTAATCTGCACATGGCTTTGACAAATACATACGCCTATGAGACCAGTCTGTTCAAAAAAGGCACGTACTCGACTTGATCGGCCGAAGCAAAAGTCCCTTATCATGCGTGATGACAGAATCCCAAAACACAATGAAGGCCCGAGCTCGCTTATCAAACGTGTTGACAGATTAGGAAAAACAACTCTAGCTTTGAACGGACAAAGATATTCTCTCTCTTTCTACATTCTACGTTATATATATATTCTTTTACATTATTTAATGCAGAAATCTGAACACACATTTTAAACATCCTATCTCTAAGCTATCTAGGAATCTGAAAAAATGTTCCAAAATTCTACATAACATTTTATACAGTCTAAGAGGGGATATATGCATTTTGAAAGTAGCAATATATTATATATATATATATATATATTATATATATATATATCTATATATATATAACTATATATATGTACATTATATATAGTTATATTATATATATAATAATTTAATATATATAATATATATAATTATAAATATATATATTGATATAATATATATATATATATATATATATATAATATTATATATATATATATATATATATATATATATATACTATATATATGTACATATATATAGTATATATATATATATATATATATATATATAATATATATGTTATATATATATATATATATATATATATATATATATATATATATATATATATATATATATATATATATTCTAATATGCTGTTGCTTCTGCAATACATATCTTCCCCTC
>NC_087213.1:42205436-42212936 GCF_015104395.2 Macrobrachium nipponense
AAAACTTCATAACTTTCTGTTCTGTGGAGGGGCTCTAATTTTGAAACACCCAGTAAATATATATATATATATATATATATATATATATGTAATATATATATATATCTATATAGATATATATATATATGTATATATAAGATATATATATATATATATATATATATATATATATATTATATAACATATATATAGATATATTATATATATATATATATATATATATATATATATATATCTATATATAGTATATATAGATATACTATTTATATATATATATAGTATATATCATATATTATATATATATAGATATACATATATAGATATATATTATAATATAATATATATATACATATATATATATATATTATATATATATATCTAATACATATTATATCTATATATATATATATATATAATATATATATATACTATACATATATAATATATATATATATATATATATATATATATATATACTCTTATAATATATATGTGTGTATGACCTTAGCTTCAAGCTAAGGTCACACATTTACGTATCAACGCACGCGCGCACACGCATGAGTGGAAATTGGTAGTTGCCAACAGCTTATGTCAGTATACCGCAAAAGTTCCATAAAACCTACATAATAATAATAATAATAATAATAATAATAATAATAATAATAATAATAATAATAATAATAATAATAATAATATCCTTATTTCGGCTCAGGGCCATATACAATGAATATACAAAATACACAGTAACATACACAATCTAGATATATGAGACAACATGATAAGAAAAATGAGTAATCGGCACTTATCCACAAAATAGCTGAGGTAGCATAAAAAATAATAATCATAATACTGGTAATTACAGTAATAATATTGGTGAGAAAAAAAATGCATTGAGTTATAACAGTTAGTGCACAGATTATATAATTTAAATTTCAACTAGAGACCTTAGGTGGTTACAGTAGTCAGGTCCATAGGGCTAAATACGAAAATTGAATGTAGAGAAAAAAAAAAACTTTAACTTGATAGTAATCACAGTAATAATGAAAAAATAAAATATCAGCAATAAATATAATAATGACAAATTCTGCAGATGACTTCTTGCCAATACAGAGATTAAGTCCTTTAGGGGACAAAGGCCTCATTTTCCCATCTTTCCCACAATTTAGATCTTCTTCTTGCTTCACTCCTTAGGATGCTTTGTATGAGCGAGTTGCCGCTGTTTCTCACTCGGGTTACCAGACTGGACATTGTTCGCCTTATAATGATTTTTAAATTGTCCAGGTGGTTTTCTAAGAACTTCTATGTGGCGGAGTGGTAGCGTGGAGTGTTTGTGAAGCGTCTCAGAATGTCATTGTGCACAACAGTGATACGTCTCATGGTCTCTCGGGTATAGTTCGTCCAGAGGGAACACCCATAGATACTGTAGCAGTACGAGCGAAAGAGCAGCAGTTTCACGTCTCGGTGACAGAAGGCAAACCTTCTTGCAATCATGTTGCCAGTTGCACATAGTTTATGACGCTTCTGTTCAATGTCTGCCGTATCTTTTAGGTCGTCGGTGATGATGTGACCCAAATACGGAAATTCGTGCACAAATTCCAGCCGATGGTTTCCGAGAAAAATTTGTGGTTCTGCAATATGCTTAGGCGATCTCGGGAGCAACGACATGCACTGGGTCTTAGTTTCGTTGTAGATTATATCAAATTCCTCTGCATATTGGCGGCAAGTGTCGATGAGTCGTTGGAGGCCATGCACTGATGGGGAAATCAGAACCATATCGTCGGCGTAACAGAGGTTGTTTATAGTTGTTTCATTGACAGTGCATCCGATTGGGAGTGAGTTCAGTTTGACATTCAAGGCATCTGTGTACGTATTAAACAGGTATGGAGAGAGAATGCCCCCTTGCTGAAGCCCGTTTAGGGAGCCGAAGGTGTACTATAATACGTTACCCCATTTGACACAGAATTGCTGTGTGGAGAACCAGCAATGTAAAATGCCAATTAGATATAGGGGTGTGCCCCCTTTATGCAGCTTCAGGAAGAGCTTCAGGTAGTTTACTCTTTCAAATGCTTTTCTCACATCTACAAAACATAGGAAAACAGGAGAGGCTGATGATAGGTAGTAGTTCAGCAATTCTTTCAGTAAGTAGATGCAGGTGTCGGTTGAGTGGGTTGCTTTAAACCCAAACTTGTTGTCAGTGGTGTGTAGAAAGGGGAGAAGTCTCACAAGAAGAACCGACTCAAGTATCTTCGATGCGATCGTTGTGATTGCAATTGGCCGGTAATTGCCACGGTCAGATGCATCCTTTAGCTTGTTTTTGATTAATGGTATCAAGTGAACTAAGAGTAGGGAGTCTGGAAGAAACTGGTGAATTATGCACGCATTGAATAGGGCAGCTAGCAAAATGTAAATTATCGGATGGCAGAATTTGAAAGCTTCTGCGGGAAGACCATCACAGCCGGGCGATTTATTATTAGGTGTGCTGTTTATGGCATCGCTGATGTTACCTGGCGTAATACGGTCTGAAAAATGAAATTGAATGTTGTCATTAAGGATGTTATCTACATCCCTTCGGGAAGCTTGATCATTTATTTAATTCAGGATATTGTTGAAGTGATCGCCCCACATACTTGCGATAGCTTCGTCTCCGACTGCTTCCCCTACTCTCTGTAATAGCTATTTAGTTTTGGGATTTAAGGACTGGATTTCTTTCCAAAGACGAGGGTAATCACCAGATTCTAAGTTTCTAGACATTGCATCGGCTCTTAGTTGTTTTTCATTTAACCTGCAGTGCTTAAGAGCAAGTTTGAATTGCGCTCTCGCCTGCCTCATTAGTAATGCAGTGTGTCCTTCCCTCGGGCTACCATTTTGCCTCCACAGTAAAAACATTTCTCGTGAGTATGTCATTCCAACCAGGTATATTGCGAGAATTACCTTGACGAAATCTATAGGCAGTCCTGCCCGAAGCAAGCATAGCGGAGATTATGTTCGAATAAAATTTATTCAGATCCCTCCTGTGGTGGTCATTTCTACATTTTGTGTTGGTACAAAGTAAGGCGTCAGTTGGTTGAACTATTGACCGCAACCTGGTTTTCGTGGTCGCCCTAAAGTATTTGGTTTTCTGTTGGTTTTTAAACTCCCAGTTAATCGCTGGTGGGCGGTCAGTTAGTGGGTTCACGGTAGGGAGGGATGGGGTACTGAATGACACCTGTAATGGGATGTGATCGTAGCCCGTTGCAAGATCGTAGCGAATATTGCAGGTCATAATAGAATCATGAAGTTGTGGAGATGTGATGCAGTGGTCCAGCCAGGAGGTTGTAATTACGTCCGCTCTATTATGTACATATGAGTAGGAGGAGGGAGTGAGGAGCATTACATCGCTAATTTGGAGAGCATGATTTTGACAGAAGCGAGTAAGTTCATCATAAAATTGTTTTGTGGGGTAAGAATTAAGGTCCCCTATTATACAAATATGATCAGCAGGAGAATCTTGAATAATACTGTGTAACTCCCCTAGGATCATGCAGTAATGACCAAAATTATTGTTATTTTCCCATAGCATATACACATTAATTATTAGGATTTTAGAGTTCCCTACTGTCACTTGAAGCCCCAGCAATCTGTCACTCCTGTAGGTCATCACCTTTATCATATTGTCTAATGATTTGTGCCATAGGAAAGAAAGTCCCCCTTTCGGGCCACCAGCTATGATTTGATCTGAAACTTGCATCGATGAAGTCGAGAAGGTTCTGAAGTCTTCATGAATTGAATCGCAGATGACAAGGTCATGTGGCCAGAGGAGCGTTTCTTGCAATGCAATGATGCTGTTTAAATTTTTGCAGAACATGTTTAGGAGAGGAATGTTCCGCTTGAGGCCAAAAATATTCCAAGAGATTATTTTTAATGTATCCATGGCTACTCACGAAGATGGGAGATGAATGCGCTGATCATTTGGGTGGATGGGGGGTTAGCCAGGGGGAGTGGGCAGTCACTCGCCGTGGGCATGTGGTGATGGGTTGGGTGGGCGCTGTGCACCACCCGAGTGAGTGCTGTGAGCCACTTCTGTTTTGAAATGTTCAAAACAAATCGTAGGTGGTCACGCCAAACATCATTTTGATGTCGCACCCAATGTTCGACGTGGTACCCATGTCGCTGTGACTGGGTAGGCAATGGGCACAACCGTGTGGTATAGTGCTGCTCCCCTGTTCCCGCCACACATGACTTAGGCCTCCGCATGGTCGGGGAGCCCACAGGGCAACCGCCTCACACGTTTACAACCTTGTACGACATGGCAACGCTGTAGCCTGGGATAAAAGGTCAGAGCGGTGCGCTCGGGTCAGCAGTTGTTCCCATCTCCGTATCTTTATGATTATGTAGTGTTTTACTAAATAAACTGATCAATGAAAATTCTGGTTATTTTATATCTGAATTATTATTTAAATAATGCCAAACAACTGCGCCGTGTTTGGTTGTTATTCAAATAGTAGAAAAAAGAGGTATCCTTTTTCCGATTCCCTCGTGATGAGGAAACAAGACGGAAATGGGTTCATCGTTGTAAGAGAAAGGACAACTTTAACCCTACTACTCATCGCATATGCACTAAACATTTTGAAGAAAATGCGTCTGAAGAGCAATGCAGTCCCAACACTTCACATGCCTGATTCACAAGGTTGGTAATCTTTCTTTTTCAGTTTTTCAGCATTACTTGAAGAACCTATTTATTTATTTTTTCTTATTTATTCACACTGTTTACACTCATGACAGCTGTTTTCTGTGTTTATATATGGGGGTTTGTGTGTATATATAGTAAATATATAGACTATAAAGGGAAAACTTGGCATATTCCATACCTCAATCACGATCATATTAATATAAAGTCTTAATGACAACTGATGTGTGTATATATATATATATATATATATTATATATATATATAATATATATATATATATATATATATATATATATATATATATATACATGTAAGAGAAAGAGATATTATAATGTTTTTCTTTCTGCATTTCAGATGATAATGTATCTGGTACATCTCAAATGAAAAGGATAGTAGAGAAAAATCGGAAACGCTTAATTGCAGAAATTTGATCAGGTTATGAAAATGAGCTTCATGCGAACAACAATGTTTCCTGTGGAGAAGACTTCCCTCAAAGTGAAGAAATGGTACATACAACAACACTAGAAGACTTGCAGAGTCAATTGAACAGCGTTACTCAAGAAAGAAATGATCTCCTTACTGAGAAAGAGCAGTGGGATAGAGAAAGGTTACGTTTGTTGGAGGAATTGGAGAAATTGAGAAATGAAGCATCATGTTGCAAAGCGTTTTTAGAAAAATTATTTTCTCCGTCACAACTTCACAGGTGGAAAACATTATGAGTGGCAGAAATGTGAAACGTTGGGCAGATGGCGACATTAATCGAGCAATAACATTGAAAAATTTGAGTCCTAAAGGTTATCGGTACTTACGTGATCAGTGTAAGATTCCTCTTCCCTCAGAAAGTACCCTAAGGCGTTGGGCATCAAAAATCATTGTTGAACTGGTGATCTTGCACACAGTTTTTGAAATACTAAATGAAAAGGCCAAAGAATTGAAAGAATATAGTCGTTTATGTGCAATTTCTCAAATCTGGTGTTATGACCAAGGATCAATGACACTTTATGGTACTAAATCTCGTGTACAGTGCATTATGATCAGAGGAATGACAAAATCTTGGAAACAACTCATATATTATAGTTTTGATACCAAGGTTACCAAGGGACTTATTTGAGGTAATTACAAAAGTGGATTCTGTCGGTTTTCCTGTTGTGGCTATGGTGTGTGACATGGGTCCTACTGATATCAGTTTATGGAACAGTCTCAATATAGGAACAGAAAATCCTTCATTTGAGAACCCCTCTGCACCAGATAGAGAAATTCATGTCTTTGCCGATGCTCGTCATTTAATCAAGTTAGTGAGAAACAATTTTCTTGATTCAGATTTTGAATTGCAAAATAGAAATTTTGTTCTAAGTGGATGGGTCTGGGAAATTGTCAACAGAAGTAAAAGTGACTTGAAACCCATATATCGTTTAACAGAGAAACATAAATGTAACAGGTACGCAATGTATGAATGTGAGGAAAGCAGCGCAGCTTCTTTCGGAAACAACAGCTAAAGCTTTAGATCTTTATGGAAGTCAGGGACTTTTGAAGAGCATGTTCTGGGAAAGTACAAGGGACTTTATAATAGCTTGTCGACTCCTGGTTTGATGTATTCAATTCAAGGGTACCTTATGACAGAAAAAATCTAGACATGCTTAGGGATGCAATTGACGGAACAGAATAAAATCCTTGACAATATGAAGTGTACTGCTGAAACAATGCGAGTTTGCAAAAGTAATAAGATCTGTCAGTTCCAAAAGGGGCTTATTGTGTCATGTAAATCTTTGCCAAGGTTGCATGATATGTTGAAAAGTAAATATGATGTATCATACATACTTACCTCCAGACTTAACCAAGATGTACTGGAAAACATGTTTGGCTGTCTGAGACAAATGGGTGCAACTTGTGATCATCCTACGCCAGTTGAAGTCAAACACAGAATAAGGTCACATTTACTTGGCAAAGGAAACTCTATAACTGGAAAAAATTGTAACTCGATGAAGGAGTGCGATTCTTCAAATATGTCGGATGGAGTGTTCAGTCAAGAGAGAAGTTTGTAAAATAATGATTCAAATGAAACTGATCTTGAAAGAGAGCTTATGATTTCTGCAATGGTGTTTGCCTCTGCTGAAGATGAGAAGATGCCAGAAGAAGACTCAGAAAACTTTGAAAATGAATTTCATGAAAGAACTTTAGAGAATGTTGCAGACGAAGAGGGAGGGTCTTCGATATGTTGGAGGTTATGTGGCATCTGAATTTCCAGATTATCTGTTCTTAGGATGTAAACTTAAAAAAAGTGGAAGGTACCTGGGTCAGTGCAGTAGAGCGACATGATGATAATTTAACGGAACCAAGGGCTGAGTTTTTTTTTTTTTTTTTTCTTAAATGAAAGGTAATGGAAAAAATGTTTCAAACATACAATGGAAAAAATACACTGAGAGCAGGCAATGGAGTATTATACGACTTGGCACGCATGTTGAAAATTGTGCATCCTTGCCTTTTAAAGTAATATTGTTTTTTGTCAGATGTCGGATGTTTTTTAGGATGAGAGTTCTGAATGCCCAAATTTTATCAAGTAGGCAAAAAAAGAGAAAGATGCATAAATTAACTAAATAATGCCATGAAAATGAAAACAAATTGTTGTTTTTTTCACTTTTACTAAGTATTTTTCATTTCTATTATGAAGCCAGATACTGTTATGTGTTATCTATGTATATTTATGTTAGTTTATTAAATAATGTATTGTAAAATTGTAGATAAGCCTTCGTAAATAAATGCCAAGTCAAATGCTAATTGAATATTTAAGTCCTATCAAGCATATTAATTTAAGGTTTCTATTATATATTAGG
>NC_087213.1:42217936-42245436 GCF_015104395.2 Macrobrachium nipponense
TATATCACACAAAATCAACGACATTAATCCTTAGAGTTCTGACTATAAAGATGTGGAGGCGGTTTGCGTTGCAACTTGAAAGGGCTGTCTCGGTAGGTGGGAGGCGGTAAGAGAAGGCGACAGCGAATGCTGGTACACGAGGGTTTTGACGTCCATGTAGTAGTACTACATACATGTGTATAATATAGAGGTAAACTGCACAGCTCATGTAAGGTCCCAGGGCATTTAATAGTGAGGTTTTTGTGCAGGAGATGATGTGATCAAGCTGTGGAAGTTTTCCTAAAGTCAACAATTTTGCCTTCTTTCTTGTCCCATTACTATTCCCCAAAATGGGGATAGTGATAGGACAAGAGGGTCACCCCTACAATCTCGTACTTTGAACTTATAAACAAAAGGAGAATTATTACTCTGCCCAGACCTTTCAGAAGAGACGCCTACACTCTGAAAAAAAAAAATTGCATGTTAATAATGTAGGGATATCTAAGATATAAATTGCTGCTATAATTTCTTTATGCGTTGTTTAGGATCCATAAATGTTCATTGATTCAGCTGCAGAGTTTATGGATACTTTTTGAATAAATCGCTTCACTGTTTTGAGCAGCAGTTACTCAAAAACTACCAACACACAACAGTAAAGGCAAAGTTGATGAATATAATGAGGGAACTTCAGGAGATACCTATATCATGACTAATATAATTCGCCCGGGAAAAAATATTTTCAATTAAATTTTGGATAATGATAAAATTACTTGAGCAGAAGATAAATGGGAGGAAGCACAAGTTGTAAGAGGTTTAACTACGAAAGTTGAATGTCATTGCTTTTGGAAAGAAATGCTATTACTGAGGCATTCTACTGACATAACGGTTATGAGGAGGCATTTATTACATGCGAAACACTACTAGTATCTATTTTGTTCAGTGGACACAAATAAAAATGATTCAGGTACTCTATTTTAATTTTGAGGTAATAAATGACTTTCAGTCTCTAATCGTTCACAGTAATTCCTCTGAGGCATTTCGACAAATGATCAGTCTTTATAAAACGCTGCACAGACATAAGAAAATAGACGTTGCGAAACTTCGTACACACTTTACTCAAAAGAAAATTATACCATAGATTCCAACGCTGAAATCCTGATTCCAAGGCAAAGTAGTGGCGTTTGTAAGACACAAAAATACGTTATCTCCTGAATCATCATGATTCATGATCCTTATTATCTATGTTGTTATTGTCACGCTCAACAAAACCTGAAGCGTCACAAGAAAAAAAAGAAAAATCGTCATTGTAAATATTTCAGTATGACTTGTCTGGTGGTATCATAACAAAGGAATGGAAAAAGCCAAGCCATAAATAGATAAAGGTGAATAAAGAATCATAATATATAAAAGGAAATAGCCAATAGAAATTTAACACCAATAACTTTAACGTTCAGCACAGGAGAAACCGGATAAAATTAACTTAATGACATCTAGTGGAATCAAAATGATCAGTGCAATGGTTGTTCAGAATGTTCATCTTAGTTAGAGAAACAGATAAAGAAACAGAGAAAGGACGGTGAATTGGACAAATGACTGACAGAGAGGAAGGGACACATTTTACCAAACCAACCGGGCCAGCTGCCCTCTTCAGAACTCCAACCAACGCAGCTCAGCTAAAGCTGTCAGGTGAAAGCATGTAAGATGGTGTGCCGGCCGGGATGCATATTTCCCAAGTCTGGAAGAGTTTAGGGATGGGGAAAATTAGGACCAATCAAAGCGCATGGAGCTGATCCTTGACGTCACAAGCCACGCCTTTTAGCTACACTCGGTCTCATAGCCATTACCGCCAGTCACATTGCCGAAGAAAAACTTCCCTATTTCATAATTTACGGCTTGTATAACCTATACATTTTAGTCAGATATATCGAAACATAATGCAAAACCAATTTAACAAACAATATATTCTTCAAATGAGATACACCGTGAAATATATTATGCGTTATTGGCTTCTCCCTCTTGGTAATAGTGCTCAGTACCTCTTAATTCCCGCTCACAAAGTCGATATTTATTGCATAAATAATATTTTCATGGCAAGTGGCTGTGGCTAAATTATATACTTTAACATGCGTGTTTAAAGCCATTTAGAGAGTTGCAATAACACATGGGATGAATAAAAAATATACAAGATGGTAAAATTGATGGTATGGTAAAAATGATGGTATAGGACTGTAATTAGCACTACAGACTACAGACAGGAGGTTAAGAACTTTCAGCACCAGCGTTGCCGAAATGCCGATTTTTCCCTCGATTTGTCATGAAACAATTCTACGGACGGAGAACCAGACTTTCAATGCCGAGAGGAGGTCTGCCTCCTCGTTCATGCCGAGTTTTTCTTCGAGGAGATTGATTTATCGTCTCAAATAAATTTAAATACTCTTTTTAGATTTAATTAATGTCTTTTTATGTAAGATTAGGTGGAAAATTATTAGTACTACATTATTATTACATATTATATTTGTAAATGATTGTTTAACAGATTCCACTGTAATACGCTTCCAAACGTTCAGTATTATCCCTAGTGAGACTGAGAGAGGAACTCTTTCTTGAGTGTATAATCACTAAATCGAATGGTAATAGCAGTTAAATACCCATAATATCATATCTTTATTTAATTTGTATGATTACTTACAATTAAATCTGCTAATGAAATTTCCTCTTTGGCATAGAATTTTAATTCTAAGGGCACATATCCGTTGTGGTCTTATAAAATTTGTACCTCAAGATTAAAAGGCTGCACAGCTTCTCGTCTCGCACATCTGTTGCAACGCGCATTGGTAACACAGGGTCTTCCATAACCTCTTATGAATTCAGTGATTTAATTTAATTCTGATGGAATGTGCAACAACAATATTTTCTATATTACAAGTCAGGTTTTGAGCAATTGAAATGTAATTAATTACACGTAGCCTATTCAAGGAAATTGTATATTTTTACTTTACAGTAATTGTAATTCAAAGGAAATGTAATTCAAACTAAAAAATATCAAACTGTAGATAAAACTAGCAGGATTGAAATAGCTGTAACTGTTGTAATTATAATGTTATTGAATTTAATGAGTTACATGTTTGTAAAGTAATTGTAAGCTATTTGATATTGTTTCCATTTACATGGAATTGTAATTGTAATTGTAAGACATGTGATTACATTATAACTGACATGAACCATGTAATTACTCCAAGCCTGTTACCAGTGGCGTAACTACTATTCCATCACTAGGGAATCCAGGAGCCAAGCTACATTATGGGGTGGGGGGAGCTCCAAAGAAATTAGCATAAAACTAGAATATAAAATCTGGAATTAGTAAAATATAATGTCAAATGTATTTATACCCTGATATATGAAGAAAAATAATAAATTTGTGTTGTTTTTTTATATAGCCTATATGTTCTATAAAGTTGATTTATATTATGTTTTATAAAGTTTATTTATAAAACTTAATATGTATATATCATTGTTGTATTGGTTGTAATTGTGTATAAACATAGCTAATATATACTTTTGTTGAACGATTAAAGGACAATAAAACAAAATAAAATAATATGCATCATGCCGGATGACAAATGTTCTAATGATGGCGAATATAAATCAAACATTATGTATGATTTATTTCCATCATTACATTTGTCAAATTCATATCGATGAGGTTCTGCATAAGATTGGTTCTATTTTCTTAAAGTTCCCCTGAGCCATAAAATGAATTCCATTTTCTATAAGATGCTTGCTCTCGGCAACGCTGCTCAACACTTCGACTCCCATCAAGAATCTTGGACGTTGAAAGTGACGGCTTTAAAAGCATGGAGCATGGTACGTTTTTCAGGCGTTACTGCCTGTTGTTTCAGGCTATAAAAAGGTATTATGTACAGAACTAAAATAATAATTGCCTTATGCTTAAAAGAAATATGGAGGATACAGTTTTGATGACAAATTTACGTACCACGTAGGGGGATAGTGCCACACATGTTCAAGTATATAATTTAAACATGTTCAGGAATATAATTTACACCTCATTTGGTGCAATGTAGGCATTACTCAAGGTTCTTTGCAGCGTCCCTTCGGCGCCTCGGTGCAACTAATTTAATTTGTTTTACTGTTACCTCAATTCATGTTCTCTTTCTTCCATCTCATTGTCCACCCTCTCCCAACAATTGCTTCATAGTACAACTGCTTTGAAATTTTCTTCCTGTAACACCTTTCAAACCTTTTACTGTCAATATCCGTTTCAGCGCTGAATGGCCTTAGTTGCCCCAGTGCTTGCCATAATGCCAAAAATCTATGTACAAAAATATTATGCACTTAATTTATGGCATACATTTGGCCATTGAGTGTGAGCTTGAATGAAAATAGTCGTATTCTTATATACTACCGTTACCCCTAGCTTTAATTGATACTTGTTGAATATTTGCATAAAATGTCTGTTGAGAGACAGTTGGAAAAAAGTGTCATCCATATTTACCTTAAAGCATATCGCAGTTCTAATAAATTTATGCATCAACTCTGCTCTAGTTCAGCTAAGTAAAAAGTCTACAGTAACTCCGTAAATAGGTAGTATTCTGTACTCCTATAATTGCTAAAAGTATTACATACTAATGAAATACTCATTTTGATTCTTTACACACAATGAATGACAAGTACGAAAGGTTCACTAAGAATATTAAATAAATTGAATAATCAGTGTCTTCTTTGTACAATGAATTTTAAGCAAAAATCCCGTAAGGGCTTGCTAAAAATATTCAATACAGAATCTTAGTCACTTTTTATTTGTTTGTACACAATATATGAAAAGTAAAAAATCAAAAGCAAAAAATTTTCAATAAAAACTTTTTATATATTTGTACACAATGAAAGACAAGCACCAATCAGGTAAGGAAGGACATCTGGAAGGTTTTATGAAAACTAAATCAACCTCAAAAAGGCAATTTTCTACTACAGCTTATCAAGTGCACCTTACAAAAAACAACCGTTTTCAGATTAGCTACTGAGAGGATGAGTTTGTCACGTAACTATATTTGGTTACATTGGGCTAACTTAGATCACCAAAACAACAATACCGTAGGTTTCCTTAAGGGCACATTAGCTCTTGAAATAATTTAATGAATGAAGTTGAAACTGTGTTCCTGTTCATGGCCTAGTTGTGACCAGTATATTGCTTTTATTCAATGCACGGTAATGTGCATTACTAAGAAATAGCATATGTCAATATGTCAGGTTAAGTTGCATTGTTGCAACAAGCGTATTCGCTTGTTTTTTAATACTGATTGTTTACCTGATAACCATTAACCTGATTTTTTTTTTTTTTTGGGGGGGGGGGTGTGGGTGGGTCAAGTGAGTTTACGTGTGTCGGACGATGTGTGATTTTAGTCAGTCAGAGGCAGTCAGGTATAATTACCTGTGGACCAACATGGGGCAGCGTCGGGTACTGGACACCTGGTTATTTGGTGTGAAGCCGTCGCACGGAGTATGACTTCGAGTTGGAGGTCGGCAGCCTTTGGCCAGCATTAGCGTGTTTTCGTCGTCGAGAGGACGACGTGTCGAGTGCGACCTCACTGGGCAGCAGCAATGGCGTGTTTCCGTCGTCGAGAGGTGTCGAGTGTGACCTCTTTGGGCAGCAGCCTTGGCCGGAATTAGCGTGTTTTCGTCGTATGGAGAACGACGTCATGTGGGGTGTGGCTCCATTGGTGTATTTTTGTCAGCTGGGGAGCGATGCTGCGTGGAGGGTAACCTCATTGGCAGCGTGGAGCTGTTTTGATGACCTTGTGTATAGGATTGTCTGTTGTTGCTGTGTCGCAAGCTGTAATCTCCTTAGGTGGAGTGTGACCTTTGTAGGTTGACCTAATGATGCCTTGTTTTGCCTAATTCTCAGAATTTTTAAGAAGTCACACATTTAAGTGATGTAATATTCTACTGCTCACTTACGATGTTTATTATTTTCATATTTTGAATGATTTAACTGTTTGTGGTTATGATTTAAGTGCTGGTGGTTAACTCTGTATTGATGTTTAATTTTGATGCTTGTTTTATTTTGATGCTGACTTATTTTGAATGTCTTTAATTTTGTGCCTGATTATTTATTTAAATAACGTTGTATTGATGTTAATTTTAGTACCGTTACTAGTAATTTTGGTAAAATTCAATTTTGGATTTATGGACTGTTACGCTGCTTTTAAGTAACTCTATATATCCACTTATGAATGATCTGATTTCAAGGGTATTGACTGACGTACTGACTCACTTGTATAAACGTGTAAATACGTAATTGTAATAAATTAGTTTAAGGTAACTTTATTTTGTTTGTTTAGTTTCTCCCTTCGTTGCTGGGCTCTTATCTCTGCCAGTTTTTCCAGTCCCGAATGTTCTAAAACTTAAAGAACCTGATGAACCATTGAGGGTTCATAACAAAATAGAAATCCGTAGTGTAAGCCTACTCCCTCTCTCTATTTTCCCCTACAAACAGGTCGATACCATCATTTTTACCATCTTTTATATTGTTTGATTCATCTCGTGAGTTATCGCAACCCTTTATAAATGGCTTTAAACATGCATTTCCAAGTATATAATTTAGAAATTCGCGATGTTTAAATATTATTTACCAAGAGGAAGAAGCCAATAACGCATAATATTTTCACGGTGTATCTCATTTGAAGAATATATTGTCGTTAAATTAGTGTTGCATTATGTTTAGATGTATCAGACTAAAATGTATATGTCATACAAGCCGTAAGCTGTGAAATTGAGAAGAGAGTATTTCTTCGGCATCGTGACTGGCGGCAGTAATGGATATAGGACTGAGGAGAGAGCTAAAAGGCGTGGCTTGTGACGTCATGGATCAGCTCCACGCGCTTTGATTGGTCCTAAATTTCCCCATCCCTAAACTCTTCCAGACTTGGGAAATATGCGGCCGGGATGTATGTCTGTCTGTCTGTCTGTCTGCATGTATCTCCTGGGTCAAAATATTCAAGGTCAAATTACGCAAAAGGTCTGAAGAGTGGAGTCGATCTTCAGGCTACTGGTTTAAATCGGCAATGAAACACTACTACGATGCTATTTCTAAAAATGTAAATTATTAGCAATACCATAATTATATATTTATGTTGTTCTTTTCATGAGGTACATATTTGGACAATTACAATAGCCATTTTAGAACACGGTGTGATCCGACCTCCAGCTTACTCAGGACACGTGCAAGATTTTCCCCTAATGCATAAGTTGCAATTATATTCCTAACTTAACATGAAGTGATCTTCACAATTAATACTCATAATCAGTACTACTCATGCTAACAACAAGTGTCGCAAAAAATTTGTGCATGAATTTTCCAAGACTTATTTTCTGCCCCTCCATTTTTTCCCCGCTTGCAATGTAAGGCAATTTGCAACATATAAGGCAGATTGACGGCTGCAGTGAAATGGTTCCTTTTTGTATCTACACATTTATTAGTCATCACCTCTCCTCCCTCATTGCTTAATCACTAATTTTTTGTTATCCTATAAATTATATGAAAATCGAAGGAATGTTTCCTTCTTAAAGAAAATAAATTCTGACTAAAATGACAAACCCGATCTGCTCGGGTATAAAACCGCCTTGCACCCCAACTTCGCCCTCTTCCTTTCAATTAACGTAGGTGAGCTAGCAACTCTTGCGGGTCTTGATTGTAGGGTGAGGTTTAGCATGGAGGACGGCAATTGACCAGCATTGCACATAGTAAGTAATCGTTCCTTTTTGTAGCTATCGTTGGGCTAATTGAATTTAATCATTACTGAACATGTTTAGATTCTTCTAAGAAATGTATTGGCATTTGTTTCGTTAAAAAGTATAACTTGATTTTTTAAAATTCTCAGTATGTTTTGATTGGTTGCGTGGCCACATAGAATTTTCCCAAGGTTAGGGTGCTGAGCCACCTAAGTCACGTTTATTTACTTTGCTTTGTTATATTAAATGAAGAGTTTAGTTTTGTAAAAAAAACTGTTAAAATCAGACGTGTTTACCTATCGAGTTGTCCCTGTGTACGGGCTGGAACCTGTCCATTTAAGGTAGCGCTATCAGCAGCATAACATCTGGCACAAACCTAGTGAAGGTTGCCATAATATTCGTGACAAGGATCGAATGAAAAGGACACAAATTAAACGTTATTTTTCTTAGTTATAAATGGAAACACAAAATGATTGAACAGAAATATATCCTCTAAATTCAGCATATCAAAGAAATTAACCCTCTTACGCCGGAGCGGTAAATAAAAAATTGTCTCCCGTATGCCCGTATGCCGGAGGGATTCCGGAGTGAGCGCGGAAGCGGAAAAAATATTTTTTTCAAAAAATCACAGCGCGCTTAGTTTTCTAGATTAAGAGTTCATTTTTGGCTCCTTTTTTTGTCATTGCCTGAAGTTTAGTATGCAACCATCAGAAATGAAAAAAAATATCATTATCATATATAAATAATGCAATATATGATAGTGCATAAACGAAATTTCATATATAATTGTATTCAAATCGCGCTGTGCGCAAAACGGTTAAAGGTAACAAGTTACTTTTTTTTTCGTTGTAATGTACACTAAATTGCGATCATTTTGGTATATAACACATTGTAAAACGATAAAAGCAACACAGAGAAAATATTATCACAAAATAATGCATGAATTCGTAATGCGCGGACGTAAACAAATATTTTTTTCAAAAATTCACCATAAATCTAAATATTGTCCTAGAGACTTACAATTTCTTTCAAAATGAAGACAAATGATTGAATATTACTATACTGTAAGAGTATTAGCTTACAATTGCAGTTTTACACCATATCTGACGAGTTAAAGTTGACCAAATGTCAAATTTTTTTATATATATATTTCTCTATATGCAATTATTTCGGAAATAAGAAAAGCTACAACCTTCAAATATTTTTCGTTTTATTCTACATGAAATTGCGCACATTTTCATATATAAAACTCTATGAAATGCCTAATATGAAACGGAGCAAATATTCCGAGAATGGGACGTACGCATTTCGGAGATTTGTGGCGGAGAATCAGCGCGCCGAGGGAAGGAAAGGTTTTTTTTTAAATTCACCATAAATGTAAATATTTTGCTAGAGACTTCGAATTTGTTTCAAGATGAAGATAAATGACTGAATATTACTAGACTGTAAGAGTTTTAGCTTACAATTGCGTTTTTCGACCATTTCGGTAGAGTCAAAGTTGACCGAACGTGGTTCTTTTTCTATTTATCGTGATTTATATGCAAATATTTCAAAAATGAGAAAAGCTACAACCTTCGATTATTTTTATTTGTATTCTACATGAAATTGCGCACATTTTCATATATAAAACTTTATGTAACGGCTAATTTAAAATGGTGCAAACATTACCAAAATCGCATGTATGATTTTTTCGGAACAGTTACCGCGCGGACGTAAAGAAAATGTTATTTTTTTCATAAATTCACCATAAATCGAAATATTGTGCTAGAGACTTCCAATTTGTTGCAAAATTAAGTTCAATGCTTGAATATTACTATAATATAAGCGTTTTAGCTTACAATTGCGTTTTTCGACCATTTCGGTAGAGTCAAAGTTGACCGAAGGTTGAAATTTTGGCAATTATCGTTATTTATATGAAAATATCTCAAAACTGATAAAAGCTACAACCATGGGTTGATTTTAGTTGTATTGTGCATGAAATTGCGCACATTTCCATATATAAAACTTTATATAACGGCTAATTTTAAAATGGTGCAAACATTACCACAATCGCATGTATGATTTTTTTCGGAAGAGTTACCGCGCGGACGTAAGGAAAAAGTTTTTCATAAATTCACCATAAATCGAAATATTGTGCTAGAGACTTCCAATTAGTTGCAAAATTAAGGTAAATGATTGAATTTTACTAGAATATAAGCGTTTTAGCTTAAAATTGCGTTTTTCGACCATTTCGGTAGAGTCAAAGTTGACCGAAGGTTGAAATTTTGGCAATTATCGTTATTTATATGAAAATATCTCAAAACTGATAGTACAATCATGAGTATTTTATTGTTATATTCTACATAAAATGCGCACTTTCCATGTAATACTTCATGTAACGGCTAATTTACAATGGTACAAAAATTATGTCAAAGTGACGAAATAATTTCCGAGATGTGTCACAGATACTTTTTAGTGCGGCAAGAAAGAAATTCGCGCTTGCACGCCTGCGTAACGATTGTAAACAAAACAACACCTTGATCCGTTTTAGCTTACAATTGCGTTTTTCGACCATTTCGGTAGAGTCAAAGTTGACCGAAGGTTCAAATTTTGGCAATTATCGTTATTTATATGAAAATATCTCAAAACTGATAAAAGCTACAACCATGGGTTGTTTTTAGTTGTATTGTGCATGAAATTGCGCACATTTCCATATATAAAACTTTATATAACGGCTAATTTTAAAATGGTGCAAACATTACCACAATCGCATGTATGATTTTTTTCGGAAGAGTTACCGCGCGGACGTAAGGAAAAAGTTTTTCATAAATTCACCATAAATCGAAATATTGTGCTAGAGACTTCCAATTAGTTGCAAAATTAAGGTAAATGATTGAATATTACTAGAATATAAGCGTTTTAGCTTACAATTGCGTTTTTCGACCATTTCGGTAGAGTCAAAGTCGACCGAAGGTTGAAATTTTGGCAATTATCGTTATTTATATGAAAATATCTCAAAACTGATAAAAGCTACAATCATGAGTATTTTATTGTTATATTCTACATAAAAATGCGCACATTTCCATATGTAATACTTCATGTAACGGCTAATTTACAATGGTACAAAAATTATGTCAAAGTGACGAAATAATTTCCGAGATGTGTCACAGATACTTTTTAGTGCGGCAAGAAAGAAATTCGCGCTTGCACGCCTGCGTAACGATTGTAAACAAAACAACACCTTGATCCGTGAACTCCCAGCATCCCCCAAAGCGCGTGATTCAAAAGTTTTAGGCTGGTAGGCCTATAACTTTTGTAAGTCGACATAAAATATGTCCAGTCGGCACACGGGAGACAAAAAATGTCGACGTAAAATACGTCCAGTCGGCGTAAGAGGGTTAAAACGTTAAAATCTGCGGCCAAATATCCCTTTGCTTCACCAACGAAAATTAACAAATACCCTAATTTCTATCAGATGTAATTTTTCTGTTCTCATTGTACTGTTTAACATGAACATTATTTTTATATATATATTTTCATTCTTATTAATAAATCCCGAATATCCTACCCTGAAATTCCAGTATTTCCTACCACCAACAAGAGCAACAACAAAGTAGTTTGTAGGCTTACTCCCCAGGTAAGCTATAAGTAGGAAAAAAGAACTCATAAAATTCAGAAGCGAATTTGATTCACTTAAGATAAATTCAGAATTGCCAGAACAAGAATGAAAACCATCCGTATCACCTTTATTCAAACCAGAATTCATTCCACCTAATGTGATAGCAATTTGAGAGGCCTTCCTTCTGATCAACTTCGATTGTGTCATACTCCCTTTGATTCTGACCTTGTTTGAACTTTTTGTCTTTAAATTTCTCAATGTGCCTGGAGATCGCATGACGGGAATGAGAGGAAACTAAAGTATTTTAGTTTCTGCCATAATAGTGAAAACGAATTGGAACTTACATCACTGAGGTACTTCTGCCTTAAGAATTTTAATTGCATTTGCTGAGTTTATATCAAATATTTTCATCAGTTATCGGAACATGAAAATCTAAAAATAATTTGACGAAGCTTTTCATGATCTCTGTCAATAGAGTTAGGAGGAGGTTCATTTTCGCCAAGCACAGCAGCCGTGTGAGTTGGATGAAAGCCACCGAGAAGTTCATCAGGTGATGTTCTCGGTGTTATCAACTCTTGAGAAATTGGTCTTATGAAGTTAAATGCAAATGTCAAGGTCACAGATTCTCGGTTATTAAAATGCTACAGATTTACGGTCTACTTTCCACCATAATTCATAACATTAACTTCCTACGAATCACGTTGACCAAGAATGGCCTTTAAAACTCAAAGGCTAAGGTCAGATTTTGAGAAGTTAAACGTTTCATCTTCGGAAACATATTTGTATTGGTGAATTTGAAGTTATTTCCTCGCAATAAGTTGACCAAACTTTACCCTTAGAGATCGAGGGTGAGTTTGCAAATAAAGTACAGCTTTTAAACAATGTGCCTTAATATGAAACAAAATAACAGAAAAAAGAGCGAACAGATAAGGAAATTCAGAATACTCAAGAGTCAATGAAAAGGGATTAAAGCATACATAAAAAAATATCAATGATAATAACTTTAGGCTTGAAGACTTAGTGATATGGATTAATTGGTTCATATTATCCTAGCATTACTAGAAAGGTCATCATCAACTAATATAATATTTGCCAGGTAATAAAAGGCCAGTGAATAAAAATCGTCTCATTAAAAATTCATTGATAGTAAGTCAAATTGACTGTCATTCAACTTGAATGATTCTTGAAATTCTTCACACTCGTTATAAATCAAGAGTACAGGTAAAACTGCAAATTGTGAATAAATGGACTTTCATATTTCCATTGAATTTGATCCTTATATAAATATGAAAAAAGGTTAACGGAACTTCAGTTGAAACATCAAATGTACCTATGTTTGCTTCATATTGATAGCAATAAGAAGTTGTGGCTATAATATATAGCTACGCATCAAAATGCTTAAATTACTGCTTCAAATGCTAAGATTTGTTTAAAAAGAAAAAAAAAAAAAAAAAAAAAAAAACTTGTCACTGAGTTTACGTAATTTGCACAAAGGACCAAATCTACCAAAGAATAAAACTATCAGTTTTAAATTATCTTGGAAAACACTGAACAAAAAGAAAAAAGAAAGAAAGAAAGGCACTGTCCTTATAATAGACTCGGAGCTTTGCTACGAATAACCCTGAATCTTATTTCTACGTAGTGATTTGACTAGATCCCCAATAATCTGAGTATGCTGTGGTTTATTCGTGCTCCTGCAATTGCAAAGACTTCGTGATTGCCTGCAAGATCACAGCGTTTGAAGCGACAATACCACACGACGCGAGTTCCTTGAATACGAACAGCAGCATGACGATCATGATGAGGACAGGGTGCGGCTCCTTCAGCCTCGAAAGAGACACGAGACGCAATTTAACCATCAGTGACGCTTCCTGGCTAACTTAGAAAGGTCATTTGAAATACACGAAACTTAAAACGAGAAAAATTATCTTTCATCAAATTTGCCGCGAATATTTGTGAAGGGGATAAGAATGCGTGAAAACGTCTAAATTAAGATCTATAAACGCTTGGCTATGACCTTAATCTAGATGTCTCTAAGCGTCGGATGAGTTACTGTCACGAACTTCCGCTAGCAGCGTCTGTTGCAGTGGGGGATCCCAATAATACCAGTCGCCTCACATCAAAAGAAGAGCATCGCAACACAAAGTGCAGCCGTAAATATGTGGATCGAAGACATCTGAAGTATTTTATGAACTCATTCAAAAATCATCTTTTAATATGTAAATATTAAGATAGACAGAGAGAGAGAGAGAAGGGCAAAGTGGTTAATGCATCGTAAGCGGTGCTGCCATTTCAATTAGATTTATTTCTTTCAAAGTTATAGTGTCAACAGCACATGCTAACCATTTTCACTAGTTAATCAAATCTATGAATATCACTCTTTACTTGACTGAAAATTTCTATATTTCATCCCAGTAGGAAGGTAGTGCTGTCAGTGCACCTCACGTGGTGCACTGTAATCATTACTTAAGACTGTTGTCCACTGTACATTAACCTTATGGGAAAATGGGGGTTTTTCAAACTCAATTAACTTTTTTGTTTCTCAACCGATTTTTCTCATTCAAAAACCATTTGAAAGATAATTTTCTCTACTAAAAAGTCATAGCTGTGATTTTAGAAAAACAACTTTAGTTTTTATTTTATTATGTATTTTTTACGTATTTTTTATTGAAAATTTCAATAGGTAAAAATCAAATTTTAAAAAAATATGTACGATGAATATTTAGACATTTTAATGCTCTGTTATTTGGTTTTTGAATGACTGAAATTGGTCAATAAAATAAAAAGTTACCTAAATAATTTTTTTTCAGAAAATTTAAGTTTTGAGAAAACGAGCGTCAAAGTTTTCATATACAACATTTACATCTGTAAACTCTGAAGTAAACCTAGAGACTTGAAATTTGGAGGATATAAACCATGTTTATAAAAGTATACTGTAATTTTTTTTTTAGATTGATCTATTTATGAGCAGACGAAAAAAAAAATGAACAGCCGACACTGTAAACAAACAATGCATGTGGGCGATTATACACTTGTCTTTCCTTACCACTGACCACATTTCACACTTTTAGCTTACTTGATTATCATCTCTATTACCTTATGCTACTATCAATATGATAAAGACGCAAAATCATTATAAATATCTACGAAAAGACGAAGAAATGAAGAGAACCTACTTCACTGGCGTATTTACCCAACTTGTATCATTCAAAGAAAACGTTGAGTTCATTTAGAAAAACGGATCTCTAAATTATGGGGGAACTATAGGAAAAAGTTATAGATAAGTGTAGATTAAAGCCTTTTTAGCCATGATTTATACATATTTCATAAAAAAAACTGTTTGAACTTAAAGTAGTGGTTTTCCTACCCAGAGAGAGAGAGAGAGAGAGAGAGAGAGAGAGAGAGAGAGAGAGAGAGAGAGAGAGGAGAGAGCGAGACGCAGAGAGATACCCGAGAGAGAGAGAGAGAGAGAGAGAGAGAGAGAGAGTGTGTGTTCAGAAACACGATAACTGTCGCGAAGAATAAGTGCACGAGTTTTCCGATACTTACTTTCCATACTTTCCACCCCTCCATCTTTTCCCCGCTTGCAATGAAAGGCAAATTGCCACGTATAAGGTAGATTGGCGGGTGCAGTGGTTCCTTTTTGTATCTAAACATTTATTAGTCATCGCCTCTCCTGCCTCTTTGCTTAATCACTAAATTCTTGTTATCTTATAAATTATATGAAAAACGAAGGATGTTTCGTTCTTAAAGAAAGTAAATTATGACTAAAATGACGAACCCGATGCGTTCGGGTATAAAACCACCTTTCCCGCGGCTCTCGACCGCTACGGGATGCTCTAGGAGCAAGAGCTCATGCTGGCACAAGACCAGCTTAATCTCAAACAACAACAACAACAACAACGGTTCTCGACCTCTCTTTTAATTAGCGTGGTAGAGTTAACAACTCTTGGGGGTCTTGATCGTGGTGTAATGGTGTGAGCTTCCATGGAGGTCGGCGATTGACCAGAATTGCACATAGCAAGTTATCTTTCCTTTTTTGTAGCCATCGTTGGACTAATTGAATTTAATCATTACTGAATATGTTTAGATTTTTCTAAGATATGTGTAGGCATTTGTTTCGTTATAAAAGTGTAACTTGATTTTTTGAAATTCTCAGTGTTTTTGAGTGGTCGTGTGGCCACAGAATTTTCCCAAGGTTAGGGTGCTGAGCCACGTAAGTCACGTATATTTACTTTGCTTTGTTATATTAAATGAAGAGTTTAGTTTTGTAATAAAAACTGTTAAAATCAGACGCGTTTACCTATCGAGTTGTCCCTGTGTACGGGCTGGAACCAGTCCATTAAGGTAGGCCTATCAGCTGCATAACATCTGGCACGAACCTAGTGAAAGTCGCCATAAAATTCGCGACAATAACTTCCCTCCAAACATTTTGCCGACGAAGTTTGTGATGTAGGGGCCCTTTCAAGCAATTCAGTGGCATTTGCGTTCAGGTCTATTTACTTCTCATTTATGAACTACAAAATCTACTAAATTCACGACAAGGCAGACTATAGATCCTGGTAGAATAAAATATTCCTGACAAAGGGGAAGCTAACACCTGGAGAAAGCAGAGCTCGTTGTCAATTGCACTGTTTATGCAAAGAATGCTGCACGATTCTTCATGACGGTTGCGTTCACCATACCGGATAGATCTGAGTGACGAGAGGGTGTGTTCAGTGTGTGACTTGCATTTGCAAGTCGGTTACTAAGTTGCATGGATTTCCATGAGAAGTCGCGTTCATGGTGCAGAAAGAATCAGCGTGTGTCTGTGCGTCTTGCAGCATGACTGTCCAGAAGTATCTAATACGTGCACATTTGATTCGTGTATTTTGCTTTTGCATCAGAACTTGCGCCATTGCATACTACACTTCACGAAGCAAGCTCAGGGGGAAGAGCTTCCGATGATCATCACCCTTGTCCAGTCTTGCCTTCTTCAAGTTAAGGAAATCAGTGAAAGATCGATCCGTTGGGCTCCCAGTGATTTTTTATGAATCTTGTTTAAGTTGACTCGGGACTGGTCCTTATGGTGTTGGGATACCAGGTACCTATAGCTCCATTGTCTTCAGGCACATGTCCTCCATGACGTTCCTTTTCAATGTATTGAATGCTCTTCATTCGTCTTTTCTAGACTCGGCTTATCAGAGGGAAACTTGAATGGAATGCTTGTGTGTTCAAGCATTATTACGTCAGGCGGAAGAAATTCTAGACATCTATCAAATCATAAGCCTCTGCATTTTTTACCTGATCCACTAAGCTGCACTTCATCGTCAGCACAAAAGCTGCACTCAAGCCTGAAGAATAAGGAAATGTAGTAAGTAAAAACAAAATAAGTAAAACAGGCGAAGAAAAATATATATGATATATATAATAATATAATATATATATATATATATATAATATATATATATATATATATATATATAACTGAAGTGAGTAAGAACCAGGGAAGTACTTAGACTTTTGGATGCCTTTTAATTATTTAATTACATATAAGATACCTCATCACCTGTTTTAATGAACATAGTTTTATTTTCTGCAATATTGATAAGTTGTTTAAGGGATCACTGTTGCATTTAGAGTATGCAGTCGTATTTTATTTGTGATGATGATTCAGGTGTCTGGCTGTGGTGAGGTAACTATTTATGATTGGTAAGTGTAGTAACCAGATACTTGGCACTTCATGACAATATGATATATATATATATATAATATATATATATATATATATATATATATATATATATATATATAATATATGTCTATGTATATATATATATATATATATATATATATATATATATAATATATATATATATCGTAATATATATATATATATATATATATAATATATATATATATATCATATTGTCATGAAGTGCCAAGTATCTGGTTACTACACTTACCAATCATAAAATAGTTACCTCACCACAGCCAGACACCTGAATCTTCATCACAAATAAAATACGACTGCATACTCTAAATGCAACAGTGATCCCTTAAACAACTTATCAATATTGCAGAAAATAAAACTATGTTCATTAAAACAGGTGTGAGGTAATCTTATATGTAATTAAATTAATTAAAAGGCATCCAAAAGTCTAAGTACTTCCCTGGTTCTTACTCACTTCAGTTAAAATTGAAGGAAACAGCTCAATTACCACTCTATATTTCTACCTAAACAAAATTAAATATACTGGTGAAAGAAAAGATAAAAGACTTTTATTTAAATTTTACATACAAAAATCTATTATCAAACTCAAAATTTATAAGTGAAATTCACAATCTCAGGGAAATTTGCTGTTATTTTGAAAACAACACAAAGTTTAATAAATTCTTGAATTAATTATTAGGTAAAATTAAATCAAAATTAATTTATCAAAAAAATCAAGAAAATTGATTAATTTAATTGAAATTCCAGTGTTAGGTAATAACTAAAATTTGGAAATTAATTCACAAATGCTAAAAAACTATAAAACTTGAAAAGAATTCTAAGTAAATGCAAAGTAATTCACTACTGTTAAATTCAATTAAATAGGCAATGATTAATTAATGAAAACAATCAAGTTAATCACTTGTGAATTTAAATGAAAACACAGAAAAATGTGGAAAATACCAAAATTGCAAAACCACTAAGAAAGCATTAATCACACAGACATACAAATATACATCAAAACACACTTCAATAAGAAAAATTGATAAATGCACACAAAAAATCACTTCAATAAGGAAAATGGATAAATGTACAAAAAATCACTTCAAAAGAAATAAACAGAACATAAAAATTTGCAATGTGTAAGAAATGAAATAGTTTCACCAAACCATTGTAAATATGCTTCTGAGTTGCAACTTGAAACTTGTAATAAAACATTACCTTGGTACCAATTATGTTTCTGCTGCAGTTAGTTCCAAATTCACCATATTAAAAAAAGTCACCAGGTTTAAAAAAAGGCGCCGTTACACACTTGTACAATGTTGTTCAGATTCCACAATAAGCACTAAAGAATATTAAATAAATCTAAGTAACACGAAATCTAAAATTTACTAGTGACCAATCAAGTTTAAATCTTTGTTATTGTGAAATCCAAAATCTCCCGCGCGAAGAGAGAGAGAGAGAGATACTGATCTTACGCTATGGTTTCAAATCTCAGAATGACATATTGGCTCTGTCTTTGCATAAAATGGTTGGGCGAACGATTTTGGGAACGAGACATAGCTAATATCGTAAAATTTCTCTTTCAAAACAATAAGTAGAGAGAATGTGGGATTACAATCATAAATAACATTGATTATTACATGATTTAAGACAATAAAAGTCTTTTGAAGTAAAAGATATGATTATAGAATTTTCTCGAATGAAATTAAGTTTCGTTTCCATGAGTGACGTCGCAAACCTTCCCACTTCAAAAATTACGCTATTTACGAGTCAACAAATTCTCTTTTGACAAATTGAGAGATATAAGAGTTAATTTACCAGCAATATTAGATAGTTTTCAATACAAAAACTTCTCTAACTACTCATATGAAATGAAAGGTATTAGATGTAGCCTATGTGAAATGTTTTAGGCAGAACAGAACGATCTTATGAATGAAAGATGAAGCAATCTTCACGTGGTTTCCTGACAAAGAGACAAGTGTGAAACAAGCACGAGCATCGCACGATTGCTTAAAAGAGAGACAAAAAAAAATGGAACCACACGGCCTTGAGTGATGACAGCTATTTTCCTGCTTCAAACAGACAATGCTATTTTCTCTTTCTTCTCACATTCTATGTTATTCTTAACTTTTAAATTATGTTATGCGAAATCTGACATTTAGAACATACTAACTCTAAGCAAAATAAGGAATCTGAAAATATTGCAAACAATTTTAAAACACTTCATACATTTAAGGAGAGGCTGATATGCATTGCGAAAGCAACAGCATATATATATATATATATATATATATATATATATATATATATATATATATATTATATATATATATATATATATATATATACGTATATATATATATATTAGGGCCGTTGCCTTGTATAATAAGGCGCCCTATGAGGTAATGTTAGACTTGCGATAATCTTACGCTAAGTCGGTTGGTTATGCACTTCCATACTCATTGGAGTGTCTTGGGGTTTCATGATAACGAACAAAGTAAGTATCTTCTTTCTGATGTGAGGTTCTAGTAGAAAACACGAAGTATAAAAATACATATATTCTTCTGAGATTACATGATGAATATCAGACAGGGTTGTACAGGTCTGCCAATGACGATGGCTTGATCGCTTCTGCCAATGATGATGGCTAATTCTGTTCTGTTCTGTCTACCATCTCGGTTACAAGTCATAAAGGAAGCAGACAGTAGCTCGAACATATGAACATACATACAAATGAGACACACTACAGATCACGTAGGCCGTAGTTGTCTCAAGCAGGGAGCTTGGACTAATGTTTCAAAACAAATGAATGACCACAGGTGACGGCACGTCACCTTAGCCTACTTTATTGTATACGTCATCTTAGCGTCTCTGGTCTGATCACATTCCTGCAAGCAATCTGGTTGATCTCTTTAGTTTTAGTTTTTTATATATATGGAATAACATTCCATATTTTTATTATGTAACTCTTACATAAAAGCTCGGTCAGCTACAAAACCTACCACTGAATATTACTCAAGCTTGACTTGCATTTGACTTATAGGAGTGTGATACAGACACTATGTGAATATATATAGATATATAAAAAATACTTATAAGTAAAAAAAAAATTCATGGTGTACACAAATACAGATTCAAGTAATAAGATATAAAACATAATAGGCATATGATGATATTCGTAAACAATAGTGATCACGTGATATATACTGATACAGTTTTTTCACTTCATCTCTTTAAGATACATATGCTACAGAAAATACTAATGTACTCTGATAATCGCATAGAATAAAGATTAACATGATAAAAATCATATTTTTACTGATAAAAATTCATATATGAATTGATAAAAATTATTGATGTTTATGCTGATTGATTCGTTGATTTTTGTGCTAACTGTTATATATCTGCAGTTATTGGTAAGATAAAAGGTAACAGATTGATTATAGGCTACCTGATTTATTTATACATATGTATATGGATTCATATAATTATGATTAATATATGTGCACTTTAATAGATTCCTAGTGCGTACACGCAAAGATATATTTCGACTCTGTTATTTATGATCATTTATATATAGATTCCTAGTGCGTACACGCAAAGATATATTTCAACTCTGTTATTTATGATCATTTATATATAGGATACATGATACTTCATGTATAGGATACATGACCGAGGTTATACTACTACACATTTAACCAGCGTTCGAACAACTTTTCGTCCATTACACAGTCCTATAGCCAAATGAAATGGCCAATTCCAAATGGTTAAAACAAGGGGAAAATTGCCTGGCGGGGTCCAATGTTCTATTTCGGCCTCATACTTGTTCTCTGCATCCTAAGCCACACGAATACGTTCGCGATGAATAAAATCATCCCCAGCACGAGTCCTTCGCCAGCAACGTAGAGCTGAATATCCTTCTGGTCGTAATTTTCGGAAGAATGTCCCTTTTATAGTCGATTTCTGACAGCCGCCGGAGCATTCCGCATTAAAACGAGATTAACGACGGGATACGGGTGTCGGTCGAAGAAGTCCATGAAATAAGCTTGTTCACTTATGATGGTGCTTATTCCTTTCCCATTGTAGGTGGTTGTTACTTGACTGCAGTCGTCCGCAGCGATGAACGATTTTTTGAAGTTGCGATGTGAAACTCTCGTACTGCAGGATACTGTAACCAGGTTCCATTAATCAGCCTGCAGATGAAATTATATTTGTCACAAGGGCAAAGTAATTTCAGACAACATCAAATACGGGAGGAAGAAAGCCATTTAGAACCAGACTTAACCCACATGAATTCGCTGATATTTTATGGAATTCAAAAGAGTCAGCAGTACAAACTTTTTTATCCATGGCATTAACAATGAGTGAACCTATCCAGGTCTATGATGACTGTAAAAATATCCATAATTATAAAAAATAAACAGATATCAATACGAATCCCAAAGAAAATTCGATATTACTGGTAGTAATTTACTAGACAAAGAAGTGGAAAACGGAGCCATTTGTAAGATTGCCAGGCAACATAAGAGTCAAAGAGAATATTAACATGATTCTGTATTTCTCTATGCTAACTGAAATTAAGCTGTAATACAATCCGATCTTATGTGCCCCTAACAAAAGTTTCATTGTCAAATTTCTCGCGCGCATCCTCCGAGGTTAATTTTTAAAACTTTATTAATAGGCAGGAGATGCAACGAAAGAACCCACTATGTAACTAATTTCTATATAAACTTTGGGTTTTTTCAAGAAAATATGACATTTTCCCATGAATGTGATTTACTTGAATTGTAATAGGCCAATGTTGTAAGTAAATTTTTCATATACATGACCTGATACTTCTAAATGTCCGTTTACCAATATCATAAGCTGATTTATTGACTCTAATTGTCTATGAGGTTCAGAAAAAATTAATTCATTTTGTTGTTATAGAAATTCTATTTGCTTATTTTGTTTATTAATTTTAAAACGATTGCGATTCCTTAACCAAGCTTGCATTGCAATGCGGATAAGAATAGGTTATGGCTATGTATGTCATCGTGACCCATGAACCACATGCGAAGTTCATGAGCTAAGCATTCCTCCCTCCAGTCAACCTGCTTTGCAAGCGCGAGACGACACACACAGATGAAGCCTGTGCAAGCAGATTATTGAGGTTAAAAGGAACAATGATGAATGGGCAAACGCGTCATGCACCTTCTAGACTGATGACCTCATCACCTGGCAGGAGATTGCTCTCAGCCAGCTTATGGGTTACGTTACTTGCTGTTATAAATACGACTTTAGTACTTTCAAATGATATTTTTTTGTTTTAATACTCCATCCACATGAGAAGAATGTTTGAAAAAAACAGTACCAAAATTGAACAATATATTAGTTTCATGTTGGAAATCTGCATGATTGTAAATAAATGTAATTATGTTAAATTAGATATTCCTTATTCAAACTAATGAAAAAAGGTTTCCATACAAATTCTATATATATTATTTGCCCTGTAAGATCCATATAGGATTATTCCATAGATATACATTTTCACGTCTGGACTTCCTGACTTTAAAATCTATTTTATTTTATTTATTTATTTATTTTTTTTTTTTTTCATTGACTACAAATATAAATCACCGGGACAGACAATATGTCAGTAGGTTTTGATATATGTTTGAACTTTTAGCTTATTTGTCATTACTAAAGCGTTAAGTTAGAGTTCAAATCTTTAAGCATATATATTTGGATATTTAATTAACCTATGGTTACGTTTTGCTTATTGATTCCTTTTTTTGTTATAATTTGTAACCCTTCCGACTTCTTACGGAGTGTATTATATCGACTCCACTTGTATCCATATTTATTTTATTTTATTTATTTATTTATTTATTTATTTTTTATATTTGATAAATTAATGGTTGGCTTGAATATGTGGAAAAGTGTCCTAGCGGCGTACCGTATAAGGCTACTTGTGGTATCATTTCTATAGATACAAGATATGAATGATAAAGGTATTTAAAACCGCGAGAACCGCTATAATCCAGTTCGGATCCAATATCACGAGTTGTAACTCGTAAGACATTGACACTTTCCTATTTATCTCTTATTCTACCAAACCGATTGACTCTGGGTGATAAAATATATTATTGGTTTTCTTAACGGAAAGGAATTCACACAACGAGTTAAGGAGATTGTTGATTTACACCACTCGAGTCAGATTATCATGTGTTGAATTCCATGTTTACTGATTTAGCACTCATAAAGCCTTTGAAAAACTCGGTAAGTGACAGTAAGGATTTTAACAGGATAGCCGTTATGAACTTGAAATGTACTAGTGAGTTAACGATACCTAGCCCTTCCTTGCCTATTACTGCAGATTTACTTTCAGAGGGCTTTAGTTTACGTGAAAAAAAAGCTATAGGAAAGAACTGTTTATCATATTGCTGAAGTAGTACCCCTCTTACCCCTTGGTCTGAGGCGTCTTGTTGCAAATAAAAAAAAAATCCTTATTTGAATCAGGGATTTTTAAGTTAGGTGAGCTGCATTATTCTGCTTTTTAAGATATCGAACGCCTGTTGATGCTTTTAAGACCATAATAAATCTACTCCCTTCTTCGTAAGATCTGTTAAAGGAGCTGTCATGATTGAAGAGTTACATATTTGCATACGATTGTAATACCCACTACAGCGCAAAAGTGCTGTATCCCCCTCTTTATGTTAATAGGTACCGGAAGTTATGAATAGCCGACACCTTACCATGGACTACTTTAAACCTTGACTAGACACATAAATAAACATGTTCGGTTTTTAAAAACTCACATTTAGATATTTTACTCTGAGATTATTTTTCTTTGTCTCTGTAGCACTAGCTCTACTTTATGTGAATGTACTTCTAAGGTATTAGAAAAGATTACAAGACCAACCAATAGGCATGTAGGGTATCCCCTAAAAGTCTCCAAACACTATATAGTAATTGGGGCGCAACGTAAGCCGGAGGCATACGTAAAAATTGATAATGTCCCCTGAGCGTGCTGAAAACGGTGTATGAGGTACAATCACTTAGGTAATGGTATCTGGTGAAAGCCTTTAAGTAAGTCCAAGCTGGGCTATTTGATTTCCTAATGACTCCTATTACTAACATTTTTCTCAACTTCATCATTTATCTCTATTTTGAAATTTTCATTGGGAGTCTATATGAAGGTAGGTATATAGCTTTGTGTTTGTCCTTAGACCGTATTTTGTGTTCGATGACATCCAATTCCCCAGAGATCACTCGCTACTGGAGAAACATCTTGGTATTCAGATAAAAGATAAAAAAAATTCTGCTGAATCACCTCTGCTTGAATGACTTTACGGATATTACTTTAGATAGAGTATAAGAGAGATTTATCTACGACTGGTTGGGCGGGATTGAAAATTAGCAACAATAAAAAATGCGATATTTATATGTATAGGTTTTATGGATTACTAGATTAACTTGTTGCTGTGATTCAACCGTGTATAGGGCTTTGTTCGCGGAAATCATTATATTTCAGAGTGTCGGGAAGGATTAAAATTTCAGATCCCAGCAAAGTCTTTTTACACGCACTAAGACATTCGAGGGTGCATGCGTCTCGAGATTTTGCGTGCAAACTGCGACTGCGGTTGTGGGAGAATTCTGTTGGGTCGTTGAACAATATCACGATTTATGAGACAAGTGATTTGTTCCTCTATATAAGTTATTATTTGATTAACTGTCTCTTTTTGTTCAAACGGATTTTAATATGTTTGAAGGTTTATAGAATTTTCCTTTGATAAACACGCCTTATTTTGCAGGAGGTAAGATAATATTTTGTATACCCCTAGATGGATATCTTACAATTACGCTAGATACAGATCAATGTTTTTTATAACTATAGAGGTATCTGTAAGCGCTCGCTTATCTGGACTTCTCAATAGGGAAGTTCGAACAACAGACGGTGAGTCCGTAAATACAGGATATTACGTGTACTAAAGGAATAAAACAAGATATTCTAATTTTTACGGCGCATACAGTCGGGCTTAATCCACCACTATTTATAATAACTTATTGTATTATAATTACGAGAACCTGCTCTGATTACTTGATACAGTCGTGTGATTCATAGGAAAATTCCTTTTTAAATTAAAAAGGTATTGGCATAAAAAAAGGTATGGCATACATGATCCAACATCGTTTTTCCTCTCCACTGAAGTCGCTTATGTGGAATGGGCTATGCTTTGAACACTTCGGGCAGATTTGACTGACCCTGACTGTTGACTAGATGACACAGTAACCAAGTTTGCTTAAGCATGATTTGTTTGATTCTGATATTTAGGGTTACTGTTTACCATCGGCAACGTATTGTGTGTTTTTAGCATTCTGTTGTTGGTTACGTATAAAGCAACGAACGTATGAATGACGAACTATTCGGAACTGAGCGATTACTATTAAGACAAGTTATCTTTACTGCATTCAATATTAACTGTTTGTACTTGCTGTTGTTTACTTCATTCTTTGCTAAAATTTGAAATAGTGAGGGATCCTGGTCAGCGCATTTAGCCTAATGAAAGTTTTTTATAGACATGTTATTCCTTACAATCCAGCCGTATTTTAAAAGTTAAGTTGAGTCATTAAGGTTCGATATTTTATGCATATAACTAAAAAAACTCAAGGCTAAAACTGCGATCGGGACCTTGCACAGGAGCATTTTATTGTCCTGACCCGAAATAGTGTTACCTCTAATTTATCTAGATTTGTACGAGTGTTCCACTTGTTTTTGTGTGTTTTCTTATCACTACTGTGCCTAACGACCCTATCCATGCATCTGTATAAATACAGACTTCCACTGCGTAAACGCATATTCACTGTTTAATATGATTTGTTACATAAAGGATTAATAATCACCCAAAATGATAAAATTAACACAGTATATGATTATGATATTTCAGTAGAACTTCTGGAAAAAGAAACTCAAAGATAAAAAACTTGCAGTAGCGAAATCTCAATGATGTAGATAATTTCTGTAAAAAAGTAAGATTAAGAATGTCTCGTAACTTCAGCCACAGGAAAAACGAAAATTCGACCTGTAAAGGAAACACTCAGTTACTCCAAATGAATAAAAAAAATTGTACTTAGCTTGATTTTGTGGGAAGTCACGGTGTTCCGATAATGACACGCCCTTGGCCCTCCTCTGTTTAGCGGATGACCTGGTTTGGCTTGAGTTTCCCTCGTGCGCATTGTTTGTTTGTTGGATGATTCGATTCCTTGAAGATCCGATGCTGAAGACGTGTTCGGTTTATTTCTTGAAGTGCTGGAAACGCTCACTAAACGATGATACTAAGTTGCTTGAAGAATCTCTTGCTTTCGTCGTCGTTGACTTCTGATATGATACATTATTCATTATTCTGGTTTTTCTTCGGAAGACGTTGTAGAGTTCTTGTTGTTTTCTGAAGTCGCTCACTAAACGATGATACCAAGTTGCTTGAAGAATCTGTTGCTTTCGTCGTATTTGACTTCTGCTGATACATTATTCGTTATTCTGGTTTTTCTTCGGAAGACGTTGTAGAGTTCTTGTAATAGTCTGCCACCAATATTAGGGCCGTTGACTTGTATAATAAGGCGCCCTATGAGGTAATGTTAGACTTGCGATAATCTTATGCTAAGTCGGTTGGTTATGCACTTCCATACTCATTGGAGTGTCTTGGGGTTTCATGATAACGAACGAAGTAAGTATCTTCTTTCTGATGTGAGGTTCTAGTAGAAAACACGAAGTATAAAAATACATATATTCTTCTGAGATTACATGATGAATATCAGACAAGGTTGTACAGGTCTGCCAATGACGATGGCTTGATCGCTTCTGCCAATGATGATGGCTAATTCTGTTCTGTTCTGTCTACCATCTCGGTTACAAGTCATAAAGGAAGCAGACAGTAGCTCGAACATATGACATCATACAATGAGACACATTCAGATCACGTAGGCCCGTTGTTTAATAAGGTCGCGGTAGTTGTCAAGCAGGGAGCTTGGACTAATGTTTCAAAACAAATGAATGACCACAGGTGACGGCAACGTCACCTTAGCCTACTTTATTGTATAACGTCATCTTAGCGTCTCTGGTCTGATCACATTCCTGCAAGCAATCTGGTTGACCTCTTTAGTTTTAGTTTTTAATATATATGGAATAACATTCCATATTTTTATTATGTAACTCTTACATATATATATATATATATATATATATATATATATATATATATATATATATATATGTTACGCAAAATGTGTATAATTGCCAATGTGTACATTTTGCAATTAATTTTGCCTATTGTGTACAATTTGCAGCGCTTGGTGCCGATTGTGCACAATAGGCAAAATTAATTGCAAAATGTACACATTTGGCAGTTTTTCTACTTTTTGCAAGGACATTTTGCCAAATGTTAACATGATTTTGCAACAGTATTTTGCCAAATGTTAACAGTTTTTTTTTGTTCCAGT
>NC_087213.1:42250436-42322727 GCF_015104395.2 Macrobrachium nipponense
TTGGGGGGGGGGGTAGTTGCATGGGTACCACTAGCCTCCCTCGAGAGATAGTGCAGGGATGGGTACTAGTGTATACCTTGGGAAGGGGTCCTCAGACACTGTCCATGGGGAGATGGGGATACTGCTGGTATGCCTCGGGCTGTTCTGCGCTTACTGAGGGGTTGTTCTCACGGGGGGGGAGAAATTTTTTTTTTCTCAGTGTGGGTGAACTCCCCCTTTTTCTTTTTTTTTTCTTTGTGTTGGGAGATGGATTTGACCTTGACCATGAATGCTAAGATGTCAGTTGATTGATAAGTTGATGAAGTGAAATGCCCGTAGAGTCTTTTTTTTAGAAAAGATATTTTTTTTTTCTCTCTTGGAGGAAGAGAAAAGGAAATAAAAAGAGATTTTTCTTTTCCGTGAATGCGGGGAAAAGTAGTTAACATGCACGGGATGTGTTATATGTTTCGTTGTGCCTTGAAAGACACAAATATAAGGGGGATACACAGATTATTTTTTTTATTGTGTTGGAGAAATTACTTTGAAATGCCGATGATTGGTGTATACCGTAAGATTCAGCATTACTGTTGTATGCTATTTTGAATTTCACCCTTACTTGAGATCTTTGCAAGAGAATTATTGCTATGAAGAGATATTATTATTGTTATTATTAATAATTGTTATACTTGAGATGTGTCACGGGGGGTTTGCTTAAGTATAATTATCATTACGGGAGAATTGTTTTACGAGAGAGTTTTGAGATATTTCATGGGAGATTGTTCTATAATTATTACAGGTAATTATTCAAGGAGAATTATTACGATGAATTAATGGGAGAAGTCTTGTGTTAATTAATTGTTGAGTTTTTGTAACTTTGGAGAATATTTCAGTGATTCACGGGGATGAGTTTTGCTGAATCTTGATGAATCTGACTGAATCTTGGTGAATTGTGTTGAAACTTGCTGAACTTTTGGAGAATGGATAAGCATTAACATTGGTGATATTTTTTGTACTGATACTGATGATTTTGAGGATAGTAATTTTTTTTTTTGGGTGATTTTGTGATAGTGATATTTCTGATACTTATTTTTTATATACTAATACGTGGGCGTTTTAATGCTATCAAGGGTGGTGAAATATTTTTTTATTTTGGGAGGAACTAACAACACATTAGTTTTTTTTATGAGTTCAGCAGATAATTGCTTGACATCTAGTGAGTTACGGAAGATAGTTAATGGTGCCGTTGATTTTTCTTTTCTCCTTTTTTGGAAATTAGCCATCGCTGACACAAGTTTTTTTTACCAAGGGTGAATTTGAGTTTATTTTTTCTCTCCAGTTAGTGTGAATATTATCTCAGTTCGTGACTTAGAGTCATTGTTCGGGAACGTGTTCGTGTTTTAGCTATTTGATGCTATAGAGTAATATATGGGAGAACTTTTTGCATGTTTTGAATGCATACGTAATGGCACTACATTTCTTCTCTGGATATTTGTGTTCCAGAAATTGTGAGTTTTCTTGCACAATACCCTTGTCGTATTTGTGACAAATTTGTGAGAGATAGGAAACTTGGTTAAGTTTTCTAGTGGCTTATGTCGTAGTGCATATGGAGAAGTCTTTGCTTAGACACTTTGAATTTGGAGTTCTGTTACAATGACTTGTGGCACGTTGGTGGTTTTTTCTAGAATTTTCTAGACAGTTTTATTTGCCGTTTTTTTGCCTTTTTTTTTAGCAGTTATGCTAAATGGAGAGAGTTTTTATAGTTTTTTACTATAACATTGAGTTATTCTCTGGAGAATTGGAGTTAGAATTGAGATATAATTGAGATATATTATTTTGGAGAGATAATTGGAGGTATATATTATATTGGAGTTATAATTTGAGATATAATATATGGGAGATATATTTTTGGCCATTTTTGATATTTGCCAATAGTGGTATGAGCTATGTTTAGTTCAATTATTTTGCAGCCATCTTTGTTGCAAATGGAGACACATATTTGGAGATTATGGGGCAATATTTGTGAGTATGTGAGTTAGTTGCCTTGAGTGCACATTTTTTGGAGATATATTTTTTGGAGCCTTGTTTTGTTCCACATGGAGTTATTGGGGAAATAGAGGTAAATATTTTGTATTTGCCGAAATAGAGGTGATTATTCTCTATTCCTGGAGTGGTGTCTTTTTTTTATTAACATGTGGCTATTGGAGAAATAAGAGAATAATATAAGGGGGTTGGTTATTAACCACATGGAGGAAATATTTTTATAACCGGAGTGGTGTTATTATTAATATGGTGTCTCATAATGGAGTTGGAATTAATCTTGGGCAGGTGACCTTTTTTTTTGTGGTCATGGAGTTTTTTCGAGACAAGAGGAGATTTCTGTAGTTCTTTCTCTTCTTTGGTTTCGTGACTATTTAGAGGCGAATGGCATTACTGCATTACGAGTCATATGGAGATGTGTGTGCATTTTTTTCATGTTCACAAGTGTGTTATTCTTGGAGAAATATAATTTGGGAAAAGTCATGTTGAGAGAATAAGTCTTCGAGACAAATTTTTGAACACATTAGTCATATCCTGGAGTTAATTCTGTGAAATGTGTCTGTTAGACGTTTTTTTTGAGAATCATGAGTTTCCAAACTTATGTGTCTGACTAGACAATTTTTGCGCTGTTGTTTGAGCATGCGTCCGCAGGCGATTTTTCTGCTGACAGGCGATGTGATGAGCCGTGTGCTGAGCATGTGCTGATTCTTTTCCTCTGATGGTGACAGATCAGAATTTTTGCAATATCTGGAAATGTTGGCTATAGCATTTCACGAAAGCGCATGTGTGAGAGTTTGCTTTCTGGCAAATTCTGGGGCTTTACATGGAGCATTTCTTGGGAAAAACGCAGGAGTTATGCATATTATACATGTATTATGTATTTTGTGATTGGGGAAATCTACTTGTGATTATCCTTTTTTTTTATTGTTTTTCTTCCTTTTCCTATGAGAGATATGATTTGGGGATTGAGCTTAAGTAGCATTTCTTTTTTGGACGGGAGATTTGATTTTACCGGGAGATGTGATTTTTTCTGGGGTTGTTACTTAAGGAATGGGAGTTTGACATTAAGTCTCATTGTGATTAGTTATTGAGCAGTAAAGGGGTTTTGCTGTTAAAAGTTGGAGATTTTTACTGATTTTGTGGGAGTTTGAGAGAACATTTTTGGGTCTGGGTGTTACGTGATTCTTTTCTTTTTTTTTCTTGTGAGCACATTTGAGTTCGAAATGTGAGTGCAGAATTCCATGGAGTTGCTGTGATTTCTGAGTTGTGTGTGTGCTGATGTGTGAGTTTGGAGAATTGAGTTGGAGAACTTGATGTTTCTTTTTTCTTAGAGAGTTGTGATGATGACTTGTGATTTAGTAGTCATATTAAGGGAGTTAATTGGGAGACGTTCAGTTAGTATTTCTGACTTTTTGAGATCATTGTTTGATAGAAGTAGTATATCTGGGTTAATTTTCTTAGATTGACCAGAGACTTGACTGACATACTAATACACACCCAAAAAAAGTCGTTCCCCGACACCAGCAAGACGTCCACCAGCCGTGAAGAGAGGTTGCTGCCATGTTGTCCAGGGTGATTACAAGTATTTCCATGATGGGTGATCGCGAGAATTCTACAGCGTAGCGTGTTTTTTGGGGATCTGCAGAAGCCGTGAGAGTCTTCTACGATGAGGGAGGCATTCCGTCTTCCTACAGTTGCTACAGCCTGCTATAGCCTGTTGCTGTCTGTTCAGCTACTTGCAGACAAGCGAAGAAGGATATTCAAGAAATCCTAATGCAGAAATATGAGAGAAAATAAAAGCGTCTTGTGTTATTGGGAGATTAAAGCGTGATAAGACTTTATTTTATAATGCCAGAGACGTGCAGTTTTACTTATTTTGTTTTAAGCCGGCCAGTGTTTTGTATTATATAAGCAATTTTGCTAGGCGGGGGCTAGCATATAGGTGGCCGAGCTATCTGTAAGGCCTAGGGATTTTGATTAATAATATATTGTTCGTGCGTTCTCTGTGACCTATGGAATGTGGAGAACAGTGCAGAGGTAACGACCTGAGAGTAGCTGATCAATGAGTTTCTAGGGGGTGGCGTGAGATAAAAGTGATTAGTTCAGGAAGTCAATGTACGACAGTTTATGAACTCTTCTCAAAGTGCCTTTGGGAAACTGGTTGTAGCCAGTAATATGAGGCGCTATCGAACTGTGTGTTCGTATGTGCGTGTGCGCCTCTTCTATTCATAATGTATCACTAGCCAAGTCTATGGGAAGACTTGCACAGAGATTCGGGGGAGGAAGGCGAAGCCATGATGGCAGATGCCAAGTGTTTTTTTTATTTATCAGTGTGATATTCCGGTTGGGAATGGGTAAGTGTTACCTTTACTTTAGCCAAAGGGATGGCTTGTTTATATCTTGTAAGATGTTCCATTTTATTTAACTTTATTTGTCTTTGAACTTGTTGTTGTGTGTACTTACCGGGATGTGTTCTGTATCTTTGGAACAGACGGATCTGGAAATGCCGGGGGGACAGAGTTCCCAGTGGGGTGTGGACTTTTGGGTGACTTGACATTGTAGTTTTGAGTTAGTCTGTAAGACTGGATTACTTAGTTAATTGATTTAGTTATTCTTGTAAATAAACGTTATGTTATGATGCAACTCTCTCATTTTCATTACCTGTTAGAATGGAGAGTAAGAAGTGGAGAGAGAGAGAGAGGGATTGCTGGATTCCTTGGAGAGAGAGAGAGGGGGTGATTGCCGGGAGAGAGAGAGAGAGCCTGTGTGTGTAATAGGGTGTGGGGGTCTGCCTTCCGTTTCGTGTCCACGCTTACCTTATGAATACTGGGGGTTCTTCCCCCCATTATGGTATTTATATATATATATATATATATATATATATATATATATATATATATATATATATATTCTTATAATGTAAGTTTTGTAATGCAATTATAATTTTGGTAATATGATTAATTCACCTCAGAACCTGTGTATCATATTATGAAATGTATGTTTTTGTGTTCAGATTCCCCCATTATAAGATAAAACATGTTAAGTAGTATAACTTTTAATTTTTAAACATACGTAAGGCAGAGAGAGGAAAGAGTAACATAAGACAGAGAGAATGAGTAAGGTTGTTATTCACTTCTTGAGAATACCTTACCTAAGCTAATTTTTTTATAGTTCCAATCTGGCCTGTAACTAAACAAGGGGCCTTGTTCATTCCTACTCGTAATCCCTATAGAGATGACGTAATATGTTTTCGTCTTGGACGTGTACACTCAACTACACCCGTTCACCCTGATACGCATAGTTACGCATATAAAAGATTCATTCGCTTTTGAGACGTAGCAGCGTGCGTTAGTGTGTAGCATTGCTCTCACATATCTCTCTCTCTCTCAAAATCTCTTCTCTCTCTTGCTCGCTCACTCGAGATTACCGTAACGTAATTCACGTTTATATATAAGGTGGTCACTCATTCATATATAATTCTTAGTAATATAGGTGTTGTTTGTGGAATCTGAACATAGTGTTATTAATATTATTTTTGTGAAGGCGCCCACGAAAACATTGAAGAGGTTGAAATTGTAACAGGCCTTGGCTTTTGATTGGAGTTGCAACTGCGTATACAGGTATTTTTCAAATGTTTTGAAGTGCACTTCGAGGTTTTATTTTACGTGTGAATAAAATCATAATTATGCAAATTTTCTTTTGCTTTGTTCTTTTGACATGTCCATTTCACATGCTTAATGTTTGTACTGCCAATGCTTTAATTGTTTTCATATTATGCATTATGATTTTTGCATTGTCTTTATTTTGTTTAATTAGTTTGAATAATATTCTATTGTGTAATTGTTTGAATATAACACTTGCAAATTAATTTGTATTTAATTAAATTTCATTTCAAATTTAATTATTGCTTTGTAATTTGATTTAATTAATTCTCCTGATAATTTTGATTTAATTTTGCTTAATAATTAATTCAAGAATTAATTAAACTTTTATTTTCATGTAAAAAAAATTTCCCTGAGATTGTGAATTTCCCTTATAAATTTTGAATTTAGAAATTAATTTTTTGTATTTAAAATTTATATGAGCATTTCATTTAACCACCAGTAGTATGTTTTATTTTCGTTTAGGTAGAAATATAGAGTGATAATTGTGCCGTTTCCCACAAATGAATCAGAATCAGGGAAATACTTAGATTTAAAATTGTAGAAGGAGTGATGCCCTTTAATTAAGATTATTTTAATGAACTTAGACTGATTGTTTTCTTGACTGTTCAGTCCTATAAGGGATCACTATTACCTTTAGAGTATTCAGTCGTTTAGTATTTGTGATGAAGGGTCAGGTGTCTGGCTGTAGTGAGGTAAGTAATAACCAGGTACTTGAACAAACTGTACCCTACGTACAAAGGGTGTCCCAGACCCAGGAATAAAAGGGTCTCTTGTACTAACAAGTACAAATGGTAAGTGAAATAACCAGATACTTGGCAATTTGGGTTTACAAATATTAATGGTGTCAAGACACAGATCTTTGGCTACTTCGTGCACCAAATATTAATGGCGTCCAGACCCAGATACTCTAGGCCACTTCGTCACAATATATATATATATATATATATATATATATATACATATATATATATATATATATATATATATATATATATATATATATATATATTCTTATTATGTAAGTTTTTTAATGCAATTATAATTTTGGTAATATGATTAATTCACCTCAGAACCTGTGTATCATGTTATGAAGTGCATGTTTTTGGTGTTCAGATTCCCACATATAAAGATAACACATATTAATTAGTGCAACTTTTCATTTTGAAACATACGTAAGACAGAGAAAAAGTAAACCCTTATTTAGCAAGCCTTTGAAGAGGGTTGTATTCACACTTTGAGAATGTCTTAGCTAAGCTGATTTCTTTATCGGCGCAAACATGTGCGTAAGACCTCCCAGGACGCATTGAGTCCTTGAGGACCTTCCCTAAAATGATGTTATTCATGGTTAACATAGAGATGACGTAGTGTTTTCGTCTTGCTAACCGCCCCACATGCCATGTACGCTTACGGGGATAGAGGACTATTCATTCGATCTCGAGACCTAGCCGCTGGCGTGAGGGATAGTCTCTCTCTTGCGCTCGCTCATTTGCGAGGCTGTTTCATTAACTTAACGTAACTCACATTAATTTTGTATTTGAGGTGGTCACTCTTATGATTCTTAGTAAAATATGTGTTGTTTGTGGAATCTGAATATAGTATTATTTCTATGTTTTGTGAAGGCGCCCACAAAAGTGTAAAAGTGTGTAACAGGCCTTTAAGCTGCAGCTGCGTATACAGGTATTTTACAAATGTTTTGAAGTGCACTTCGAGGTTTTTATTTTACCATTGGATAAAATTATAATTTTCAATACATTTTTCTTTTACTTTGTTCTTCTGACATATCCATTCTTATGTGCTTAATGTTTGTATGTCAATGCTTTAATTGTTCTCATATTATGTATTATGTTTTTTTGCATTGTCTTTATTTTGTTTAATTAGTTTGAATAATATTCTATTGTGTAATTGTTCGAATCTAACACTTGCAAATTAATTTGTATTTAATTAAATTTCATCTCAATTTTAATTATTGCTTTATGATTTAATTTAATTAATTTTCTTGATAAACTTTGATTTAATTTTGCTTAATAATTAATTCAAGAATTAATTAAACTTTTGTTTTCAAGTAATAACAATTTCAATGAGATTGGGAATTTCACTTATAAATTTTGAATTTAAAAATAAATTTTTGTATTTAAAATTTTTGGAAGAGTTTCACTTACTTCCACCAGGATATAACAATATAGTATTATATTTTATTTTGTTTAGGTTATAGAGTGATAACTGTGCCGTTTCCCACAAATAAATCAGAATCAGGGAAATACTTAGATTTGAAATTATAGAAGGAGTGATGCCCTTTAATTAAGATTACCTAACATCCATTTTAATAAACTTAGACTGATTGTTTTCTTGACTGTTCAGTTCTATAAGGGATCACTATTACCTTTAGAGTATTCAGTCGTTTAGTATTTGTGATGAAGGGTCAGGTGTCTGGCTGTAGTGAGGTAAGTAATAACCAGATACATGAACAAACTGTGCCCTAAGTACAAAGGGTGTCCCAGACCCAGGAATAAAAGGGTCTCTTATGTTAACAAGTACAAATGGTAAGTGAAATAACCAGATACTTGGCAATTTGGGTTAACAAATATTAATGGTGTCCAGACACAGATCTTTGGCTACTTCGTGCACCAAGTATTGATGGTGTCCAGACCCAGATACTCTAGGCCACTTCGTCACAATTGTACCAAGTATTATTAATCCCAGGAGACCAGGGAGGAAAACAATCACATTATCACTCTAGTTTATACTGGTGGTATTAGGAATATATTTTGTTAGAAGAGTGACCATATATTTGTTGTTGCATTTTATTGTAAGAATTGTATTTGAGAAAAATGGCTCCATTTGATACTCAGGAATTTTCAGCAGCCCCTTCCATCCAAGTTTTGTCTGAAACTACTCTGACTAAGGCACAGTGGAGTGCTCTAGCAGTAGTATGTGGTTGTCATGTGTCTAGTAGCATGATAAAAGCAGAAATCAAATGCATTACCATGCAAGCATTGATAGACTGGTAGAATAACTGATGATGATGAGTTAGAACTGGCTCAAGAGTTGTTGAATGTAGCACAGGCTGATCTTATAAATAAGCAAGTAGAAAAGAAAGAGAAAAGTGATGCACAGTTAGAACTCAGACGCATAGAAGCAGAAGAAAGTTTGATTAAGCTAAAAATGCAGGCTGAAAGAGAGAGAATAGATAGGGAAAAACAAGAAAGAAGAGAAAGAGAAGAAGAAAAGGCAGCAGAAGATGAAAGGCAAAGGATAAAAGAGGAAAGAGAAATTGCAAGACATTAAAGCGAGATGGAATTGATAAGAGCTAGACCCACATTACCTGTAACACCGTCTAACCCTAACCATGGTCATCAAGACCCTGCATTTGATGTAGTATGAGTGCAGAAGTTAATCGCTAAGTTTACTGAAGAGGCTCCAGATGAGTTCTTTGATCACTTTGAGAAAGTGGCTTCAGGTATGGGATGGCCAGAAGATAAATGGTCAGTTTTGCTACAAAGTGTCTTGATTGGTAAAGGGAGAAGCGCTTATTTAGCCTTGACAGCTGATCAGTGTAAAGACTACAAGGTGCTCAAACATAATGTGCTACAAGTATACCAGTTGACCCCAGAGTACTACTTGTTGACCCCAGAGTACTACAATGAAAGATTTAGAAACTTAAGAAAGGATGAAAAAGTAACTTTCTTGGATTATGCTTATATAGTGAGAAGGTGTTTTAAAAGATGGTTGGAGGCAGCTAAAGTTACAACTTTTGAAGAGTTAGAAGAGTTAGTTGTTTTAGAGCAATATTTTAAAGGTATTCCTGAGCATATAAGAGCCTATTTGAGAGAGAGAGAGGTTAAGAAACTTGACAAAGCTGCTACACTGAGTGAAGACTACAATATAATTAGTAGCAGGTGTAATTATAATGTTAAGTACCAGAATCAACCACACCCAGGTTTCAAGTCTCATCCAAGTTTCAGAAGCAATTTTATAAATGGGAAACCTACAAGTAATAATACTCCTCAGCAAGCTAATGTGAAATCCTCATCTAATTTTGCAAGACAGTTGCAAAAGCCTAATGTTGTCTGCTTTAAGTGTGGAAGAGCAGGACACTTCAGTCAAGAGTGTTATTGGAATTATCAGCAGTCCAAGCCTGTTGGTCAAATAGTAAGAGGTGACCAAGTGAAACCTGTTAAGAACAATGTGGGGAAGAATCCGACTACAGGGAGGACTGAACCTTAACAAGCTAAGTGTTTAGCAACCAGTGGAAATGTAACTTCAAGCAGTGAGTGGCTGAGCAGTTTTGAGGCCTTTAAGCCATATATCTATGAGGGTAAACTGGCAACTCAAGAAGAGAGTGTACAGGTACCAGTCAAGATTTTACGTGATACAGGGAGCAACCATAGTGTGGTGTTACGTGGTGCTCACCCAATGTTGGAGAAGAATCTCACTGGAGATTCAGTTATTTTGAAGGGTATAGGAGGAGAGGAAGTAACTCCTATATGTGTTGTTTCTTCCTCTTTGGCGAAAGACTGGTTGTTTTTCTTACGACTGTAGTTCGTAAGCATTACTAGTTCCTCTTTTCTTCTCTCCTACGTTGTATCTTAGTAGAGTGGTTCTTCTTAGAATAAGGGAGATGATTCAAACGGATAAGTTGATAACAGTACAACAACTTTTTATTTCTCAACTCCATTACAAGAGAGATAGTTCGGTCATGAGACCGTTCCGTTTGATCACTCGAATAGAACTGAATTCTTAAAGCATCACGTTGATAGCGAAACATTAGCTATCTCAGCGATTCACATAAAAAACATACGTAGTCCGCCGGCTCGGAAGTTACAAGTTTCCGGCGCAGGTTAACAGGTCAACCGCTTCCCATGGAAGGTGTTATGAAAAGTTGACAAAGGTAGGAATCGATGATGTTTTCAAACAAACTTAAACCAGGCTACTGCAGGCATTGCACAGCGTGATCTAGATTTGTGTTAGTCACGTAAGACCCTCCTAATTCACCAATGACCCCTCAGGTCATGGATTCTATTTACAGATATGTAATTATCTGTTTCAAAACATGTATTTATTACATTAGGCTCGGACAGCTACCATTCAAGCCTTGAATAACAAAAGTTACTTTAAACATGGTTTCTTAGGAGTGTGCTCGTAACATATATTTAGATATAATCATAACCAGTGATTAAATGCATAAAAAGGTTCTGTTACATACCCTTTTTGGACATATTCATAAATAAAGAGAAATGCATGGAAAATATAGATCCATGTTTGATAATAATGATTATTAGATACCAAAAAAAAATCAAAAGGTAAAAATCAAAAGGTTAACATGTATACATGAAGATTATGGTAATAGGTAACCTGATTAAGAATAGCGGTTACTGGTAAAATACAAACATGATCATGGATAATTGTTAAAGAGTACTTGTCACTCCTTGTAATATATAAATATAATTGTACAATTGTATAATAGTATAAGTGTGCACAGATACAGATTCCAGGTACGTACACGCATCAATAGTTTAATACTAGGCTTCAATATTTTATTAGGTGCCCGAAAAATACTTTTAGGAGTATATTAATATATATATATTGGGCTACAATATTTTATTAGGTGCCCGAAAGATACTTTTAACTGTTCAAAATGCAAAGGCTTGAAGTCTTTCTTGTCCTACATATTGCCAGCGTACAGACCGCTTTTCACACACAACACAATTCCAGACAATTTTCCTAGGCACCAAGTGAAATGGCCAGTTTCAGTTTGACGGTCCTGAATGTATCACGCTTTTAACGCAACAGGAATGTCGTCTGGACGCGGCAACACGTTTCCCTGAAGATCCTTCTGCGTACGCCTCAACCTACGCCAAGCAAAGATGTTAACGGCGATAACCAATATTGCCGTAACGCTAAACACAGCCTGCAGCACGTAGTAATGAAGATTCTCCTCCTGCTAGTAACGGTGATGCGTGTCCATCTCAGCAGTTGCGTCAAAACGATGAGCCACCCGTGCGTTGTATGGGAGAGGTAGTGATGGGATAATTGTAGTCGCCCAGGTATAGTTTGCGAAGAAAGACCTCTCACGTATTATCGTGTTGATTCCTCTGACCGTGTAGTTTGTAGATGTCCCTGTACAGCCATCAGCTGCTACAAGACTTGGGAATGGGCGGTGGTCCCGTCCGGGCATGAGACTTGAAAACCATCTTTGTCGTATCGGATCCAGGAGCCATTGTTCATTCTGTAATTGAACTTATTACTGTAAAAGGGATAAAGTTTCTTCAGACAACCTTCGCGTGTATGGGAGAGAGAGCCGTTTAGCACTATGCCTAACTCACATGAATACATTGATATAGGATAGAATTCAAGAGAGTCAGCTGTACAAACTTTATTATTCATGGCTTCTGAACAGTGAATGAGTTTATCTAAGTCTTTAATGACTGTAAATGATTTCCTATCAGGAGAAATCAGAACATGTTCCGTCAAATTGGATATTACTGGACTTGAGTTATTCGTCAAGAAAGTTGGAAACGGTGCTATTTGTATGATTGCCAAGCATCGGAAGAATCAAAAGGGATAGTGATCATAATCCTATAATTTTCAACGCTGACTGATATTAGGCTATAATAAAACTCTACTTTATGGGCGTCTAATAAAGGAATATAACCATAGTTTCTCTGTCCATTCTCTAAGGTTAAAGTCAGATCCTTAATAGGCATAAGGTGTGGAGATAACACACCTTTGTTGCTAACGTAATAGCTTCCACATAGTCCTTTTGATTTCTCAATAAAAATGTGATATTTTGATACGGATATAATCTATTTTCGAACTATAATAAGCTAACGTAGCCAGCAAGTGTTGAACTTCCATAATCTGATCAATATTACTAGAATGTTCGTTCACCAAACTCATTTTTTGATTGATTGAGGATAACTGGCTGCGAAGTTCGGACAAAGCTAATTCGGTTTTGAATTCCTAAGCCTAAACTCGCAACAGATCCAAGATGTTTAGTCCAGCAAAAATAAGCGGGTTGCGACGTTCGAGAGTATTGTGCCGCACAGACCACATCAGCAAGTCCCGAGCAAGTTCCTCTGCCTCAGCGGTTTTATTTTGCACGTCGTAAGATAACATTTCCGTGACGCTTAGGGTTTGAGCTAGCGAAATCTCTGAGTTAGCATGAAAATAACGTTGGTGCATTTCCCTTAACGAAACAGCAAACCTCAACAGGTCATTCTTTAGGTTAAGGACGTCATCTTCAGGCAAAAAAGATCGCCTGCAATCCACTTCTTCTATGACTATATTACTCGATGTAATAAAAATGTCCTGGGTTCTTTCGATAATCGAGCCATGATTAAATTCTATTTCCTTCGTCTTAGCGCTCTTTCCACACGACAAAGATGTCTGAACGAACAATATCACTCCTAACAATAACAGATTATTTTGGAAACCAGCAATGAGTAAAATATATGTAATAACTCATGTAAAGAAATATGTTTACATACAAATATGATTTTAATTTATATATCTATAAATTGATTATACAAGTTTCATAAATACAACCATTTTTCCCTCACTCCATCTACCTTTCTTTAGATTCTGATATGTTTGGGCCAAAGGAACGAATTCTCATATCAGTGGGTTGGGATACCATTTTGAACCAACCCGAAAATCTATTGGCCGTTAATGTTTCTAAAATGTTAAACGGGCCTTCAAACTTAGGTGTCAGTTTGTAATTTAGACCTTTACGTACGTATACTTGTATGTATACCTTATCGCCCACGGCATATGTTCTAGTTGGCTTAGCTATTTTATCATGATTTCTTTTCATTATAATTTGTGCTTCTTCTAGATTCTTACGAAGTATATTATATCGACTTGATGCTGCATCCACAACATCCTTTAGAGGATTTGATAAATTGTTTGTTGGGCGTTAATACATGGAAAATGTGTTCTAGCTGGGATACCGTAGTAGCCTCGTGCGGTGTCATTTTAATAGACACATGATATGAGTGATTAAGTGTGCTTAGTACCGCAGGTATGGCAATGTCCAGTTGGGGTCTGTTCCCCCATAAGGTGACCCTTAAAATGTTTAAAACCTTACGATTTGCCCTTTCCACTAGCCCATTAGACTCTGGGTGATAGATCATGGTATTGATTTTCTTTATGCAAAGGAATTCGCACAAGGAGTTAAGGAAATGATTATTGAACTCCCCGCCCGAGTCTGATATGATTGTGTGTGGAATTCCATGTTTACAAATGTAGCACTCGTAAAACTTCCTAGCGCACTCGACTGCGGTTTTTGTTTTAAGCGCTATCAGTTCTGTATATCGAGTCAAGGCATCTATGATTACTAGGAGGTGCTTATTTCCTCTGTCTGACTCGTAAAACCCTGTTAATAAATCTAAGTGTACTCTTTCAAAGGGTTGATTTGGCACGGGGTAAGCCCCTAGGCTGACAGGTGTCTTCGTGTGCCTTTGTATTTCTGACAAGTGCGACAATTAATTATGTGCTTTTTATATCTGTAAGCATCGTATGCCAATAAAATAAAGATTTGGCTTTCTGTGACATGATGGAAAAACCCGGGTGTCCATGCAGTGGATTTTCATGCAACCATTTTAAGACAGTGGGTATGAGTGAGATAGGTACCACACCTGGTTGTTATTCAACTGTGGTGTGTTGCGGGTTTTCCTTGTCACGGATCTACACAGGATATTATCTTTGATTATATAATTCTGCTGCTTATACTTTATATATTCCTTTTCCTTCGGATTTCCGTTTAACGCGTTTATGATTTTTTCTATTTGCTGATCTTTTCTTTGTTCCGTCTGTAATAGTTCAGCACTCCAGCCCAGATCTTCCGGTTCATATATAGTTTTAACAATGGGCGGGGAGGTTGAGATATCTATTAATTCAGCTAATGGCTCTGTACAAGATGATGAGGGGTTGCGTGATAATGCGTCAGCAATGATATTTGCTTTCCCAGGTAAATACCCGATCCTCACGCCAAAGTCTTGGATGATCACATGCCACCAAGTTCCCCCCCCCCCCCCCCCGCTTAGGGGCTGTGACTTAAAGCCTTTAAAAGAAGTCGGTTAGGGGCTTATGATCAGTGAGAAACCTTGACGGGATAACTGTATATTATGAACTTAAAATGCACTAGTGAATTACAATAGCGAGCCTTTCCTTGTCTATTACTGCATATTTAACTTTTTCGGAAGGTCTCAGTTTACGTGAAATAAAAAGCTATAGGGAAAAACTGTTTATCATATTGTTGAAGCAATACACCACCTACTCCTAGGTCTGAGGCGTCTGTTGCAATAAAGAATTCCTTACCGAAGTCAGGAAAATGATATTGTTATGATACAATAAAGTTTGTTCATACTTACCTCGCAGATATATATATAGCTGTATTCTCCGAAGTCCGACAGAAATTTCAAAACTTCCGGCACACGCAGTGTCGGCCAGGTGGTATACCCATCCCCATCCCGCCACTGGGAGGCGGGCGTAAGGAACCATTCCCATTTCTGTCAGATTTTTCTAGTCCACTGTCTCCTGAGGGAAGGTGGGTGGGCACTTTGATTATATATATCTGCCAGGTAAGTATGAACAAACTTTATTGTATCATAACAATATCATTTTGTTCATGAATCTTACCTGCCAGATATATATATAGCTGAATCCCACCTTTGGAGGAAGGGGGAGACATTCGATTTTGGGAAACAATTTCATATATATGATTGATATTTTGGTTCCTTAACTGTTAGCATAGCTGACTTCGTGAGTACCGTCACCCAAGTCTGCTTCTGCTTTACTAGAGACTCCAGCTAGGTAGTGACCTGTGAAGCTGTTGAGTTCTAGAAGATCTGTCAACGGGGGCGTGACCACAATGCCAACTAGATCCTATATTATAGACCTCCAATTTTGACTATGCATTCCTAGAGGTGCCAGCAAGGATGTGACCTGTGTAGCTGGTGCGCTCTAATGAACTGTCACGGGGAGCGTGACCACAATGTGACAGATCATATAGGTGTTGTTTAGACACCGAATGCTGTTAATGCTTCACTGGAGGTGCCAGCAAGGACGTGACCTATGTAGCTGGTGCGCTCCAGATGATTTGTCAACGGGGGCGTGACCAAACTGTGACAAAAAAAAAAAAAAACATTTTACCCTACTATGAGGGCGAAGCAAAACATTACCACCTGACCTAGCCTATCTGTTAAACTTCGTATAACCAAGGCTAATGGAGGGAAGTCCGCCTAAGGCGGCCTACCCAAGACCACAAAAAAAAACTAACACCTACATAAACATAATAAAAACAAAAAATAAAAAGAAATAAAATTAAAAAAGTCCGAACTAACATATTTATTTTCTAAATGATAGGAAGAGTGCTACTCTCTGTCCCCAATATAGTGTCTGCTGCGACATATGGCCCAAAGAGTAGCAGTTCTCGTATGTAATCCTCACCTCCCGAAGGTAGTGAGAGGCAAACACTGAATTACTACGCCAAAATGTGGCATTCAAGATGTCATTGAGTGCCATGTTCTTTTGGAAGGCTACCGATGTAGAAATAGCCCTCAGTCCATGCGCATTCACCTTCAACACTTTCATATCACTGTCTTGACAGGATGAATGCACTTCCTGATGGTGTCCCTCAAGAAAAAAGCCAAAGCATTCTTTGACATTGGTAACCTTGGCTTCCTGACCGAACACCACAAGTTATCAGAAGGACCTCTTATAAACCTTGGTTCCTATCTTTTTAGACGGAGGGTTGACTTCCTAGCTATTGCTTAAGAGTCTGCTTCGTCTCAAGAGCCTCAGCAAGGATTGTGACCTATGGGTAGAGTTCTTGTGGGTCTGCCGATGGGGTCTTATCCACTTACTCGGCAGAGCCTAACTGGCATTTGTCAATGGGTGCTATCCACTCATATGACCATATACCTATGCCTATTAGCATAATTAAGGAGCACAACACCGATCCCGATCACCTGATCCTACGAGGGTTAGCGCTTAATTTGAAAAAGAGTTATCCCCAAACTCCTTTCAAAAACCCCAATAAAAATCACTAAGTTAAACTAATTAACTCACTAGTTAAGGATCAGTGTCGGCTCCATATCCCAGCAACGTATCCACAGACACGAATAACCAAGAGAAAAGGATCTCTGTGGTTAAATTTGACATCCTTCATGTATGGGAGGTCAACACAGAATTGATCTCCCGTAAGTGACAGCTCATATGTCCTTTATGACATATTGTTATGGAACCAAGAAGAATTCATAAAAGCTCGCACTTCATGCATAGGTTCGAATGGACTGGACATGAGGAACTTCAGAACTACATCCAAGTTCCAAGACGGCAACTTGGGTTGTTGAACCTTCATCGTTTCGAAAATCTCAAGAGATCGTGAAGGTCTCTGTTGTCCGCCAAGTCCAGGCCTCTGTGCCTAAAGACAACTAAAAGCACACTTTTATAACCCTTGATTGTAGAGACTGCAAGTTTTAGATCCCTTCTCAGAAAAGGAAGTCAGCAATCTGGCTCACAGAGGTCGTGGTGGAGGAAATTGCCGTTCTTCTTGCAACCAACTCCTGAAGACTGTCCACTTCAATTGGTACACTGCGTTGGAAAAACGCTCTTCTTGCACTGGCGATAGCTTTCCGACCATTGACAGTATAAAAGCCAGCTTCGCGATCTGGCCAAACTTTTTGGGAATAGTCTGAATGCAGTCAGGACTCAGAGCGAGAGGCTTCTGTGGTACCTCTCGAAGTGGGGCTGTCTGATTAGATCTGTCCTTGACTGTGGGAAAGCAATCCCGGGGGGAAGTTCTACTCGAAGGCCATGACCTCTGTGAACCACTCTCTCGCAGGCCAGAACGGGGGCGAACAAAGTCATTCTCGTCCCTTCCAACGCCGCAAACTTTCTCATGACTTCCCCTAAGATCTTGAACGGGGGAAGGCGTACAGGTCCATCCCTGTCCAGTCCCAGAGAAGTGTGTCTATCGTCACTGCAGCTGGGTCGAGTGCTGGGGAGCAGTACAGTGGAAGCCTCTTCGTTCTGGACGTCGCAAAGATATCCATGAGCGGACGTCCCCATAACCCCCACAGCTCTTGGCATACCTCCTGATGCAGAGTCTACTCGGTTGGCAGAAGTTGACCTCGTCTGCTGAGGAGATCTGCCCAGACGTTCTCTACTCTGCTACAAACTTCGTAAGGATCATGACGTCCAGTGCCCTTGCCCAGAGCAAGATCTCCTTTGCCAGAGCAAAAAGGACCGAGGACTGTGTTCCTCCCTACTTCTTCAAGTACGCCAGAGCTGTGGTGTTGTCCAAGTTGACTTGGACTATTCGATGAGAGACTTTTTCTTGGAAAAACTGGAGAGCTAAAAAGATGGCTGCCATTTCCTTTAGGTTTATGTGCCAGGACACCTGTTCCCCTCTCCAGGTGCCTGACACTTTCTTTCCCCCATAATGATGCTCCCCATCCCGTGGCGGACGCGTCTGAGAACAACACTAGGTCGGGGCTCTGAAGCTTGAGAGACACACCTCCGACAGCTACACTGGATCCTAGCCAACATTTCAAGTGATGTTTTTACCTCTCCTGAAATTTCCAAGATCATGTGTAGATTCTTGTTTTCTTTCCAATTGTACTTGAGAAAAAATTGTAACGGTCTGAGGTGCAGTCTCACCAAAGAAACAAACTTCTCCAGCGAGGAAATGGTCCCCCAGTTAGGACTCATCCATTCCCTCACTGAGCACGAATCTTTCCTTAGGAAGGCTGACACTTTGTCTAAGCCTTGCTGCTGACGTCCTGGGACGAAAAGCTCGGAAAAAGCCACTCAATCCATCTGAATCCCCAGATACACGATGGATTGGGTTGGGATCAGATGTGACTTTTTGAAATTCACCAGTAGTCCCAGGGACTTCACCAACGATTAAGTTGTTTGAAAATCCTTCAGACACCGCGTCTGAGTGGGAGGCATGAATGAGCCAGTCGTCCTTCGAAGATAACAATTGCGGAGGGAGGAGACTGAGGGGCTGCAGGTTGAAACTATTCTTCAAAAGAGGCTCGAAGGCATCGAACCAAGACCTCTTCTTCTTCTCAAACTGACACACGTTCGGGAAGATGGTAACCGTGCTCTCTAGACAACCTCTGGAGAGCTGCATGAAATCTAGAGAGCAAGGCAACTGGCGAAAGAGCGGAACGAGGAGAAAGAGAAGGGGACTGCCTGGACTCTTGATTGGCAGCCTATCATCCTTCCTCTTGCGATGTGGCTTTGCCTTTCTCACTGCAATCAACGAAACAAGTTGTTTGTTGCAAAGACACAATCATCCTTTTCGATGGAGAAAAAAAAAAACATTCCTTTCTCAGGCAAAGGGCTGATCCTTTGAGAAGACGATGGGCGAGGGGAAGCCCTCCTCCTTCTCACATGGACCGCCCAAGGATATATCTTTCGGGAGCGACCGAAGCGCTCAAAAGCATACTCATCGGAAGATGTCCTCTCCGGTGAAGATCGCAACACAGCAAAAGAGAGAGACGTGAAGCGTACCCCCTCCCTGAGACCAAAGACGAAGGCCGCTTGTGCGACATACATCATACATCTTAGCTCTCTTTTACTGCGGAAAGTCTTCCAATGCCCAGGAGACGACCGCAAAGCAGAAGGAGCTGAACGGACGAGAAGCGTCCCCCTCCGAGGAACAAGACGAACCCGGCCAAAGACGACGGCCGCCTGTGCGACATATAGCGTCTTCGTTCTCCTCAGAGGGAGCGAGACCCTCCGAGAGTTCCAAAAACTCCTGCACAGGGAGGACGTCTCTGAAGACAAAAGTAATCTTTCAAGATTCGAATTCTATGAGATTATGAGCCATGACATCACCTATAGACGAATCTTGACTATGAGAGATGTTCAGAATCATTTCTAGATCATCTATGCTATTCCATTTTTTCTGCGGAGAGTTGTGAATTTCAGTCTATTCAGGGAAAACAAAACAAACTTCTAGCGAGGAAATGATCCCTGCAATTCATTCATTCCCTCACCGAGCATGTTTCCTTCCCTAATCAAGGCTGCGTTTCACTTAAACAGGAGTAATCTGAAGACACTGTAGAAGATTGTTCATTTGTTTCTTCCTAAAAGTCTCCTTCCTGAGATCCATTACTATTCTCTGATTCTCGGCGAATGTCTGAAGAAGCATTACGTTGTGCGTCCAGCCAAGCGTCCAGCCGAGCATCCTGCCGAGCGTCACGCTCGGCGCTGTCGTATTTGGCAGCGGAAGGAGTCCCCCTCATAATCGAGCGAGGGACGTCTCGGCGAGCTAATTGACTGCATCTCTTGCACATCATTCTTGTTTCGAGGGAAATCATGTGTGCTATGCCGCTGTAGACTCGGACAGAATTCTGTTACCTTGCGGTAAACAGAACCGAAAAAGGTCTAATACATATATATATACATACACACACACATTACATATATATACACATATATATATATATATATATATATATATATATATATATATATATATATATATATATATATATATATATACACACATAGATATATATATACACACATACTACATACACATATATATATTTATTTTATTTATTTATTTTTTTTTTTTTTTTATGAAAAAATTCTCGCAAAGTGAAGATGTTCAGTCATGTATGCTAGAATTCCCCTCAACCCGAGGCTAAGGCCGTGATTGTAGGGTAGAAATACGGTTAGTCCGTCAATCCCGCAGGAGAGAGAGAGACGTAACCTACCGCGCATGGCAGACAATCAGATGGAACTGAGCACTGGCATTAGTGACAGCAGACTCAGAGAACGTTCGTCGTTCTCGCACTGCTCTGCCTGAGTTGCCACCTACACCATTCTACGAATGAATAGGTTTACTATCATTCTAGAGGAGAAACAAAAAAACCCATCAAACTGGTTATTTAAGCCCCCCCCCCCGAAACTGAATTTGCTAAATATAAAAAGGCTAACTTGGTATTGTCATAACAATACCTAAATGTTTAAAAATAGGGAAACCGGCAACCCCTGAATAGTTGCAGGGAGAACCGATTAAATGTAATAAGAATAATCGTACTCTCGGTTGTCCTCCGTAGGAGTAACTATGGTATGAGTATATAACTTGAACCATACAACCGCTTGATAGTAATATGACGTAAGGGCAAAAATAATATTACTATGATACAACAACGCTTGTTCACCTTACCCGGCCAGATATAATTATATATATATAATAGCAATATATATATATTATATCTATATATATAATAATATATATATATAGATAATCTGACTGGTAAGTTTTATGAACAAACGTAGAGTATTTTAGACACTTGGACAGCTACCTCCCTACTACATTCTGCCTCGCCGAGGTAGGGAGAGCCATCACGCGGTAGTGTTTTGTCAATGAGAAATTATACGCTTACACGATAGAATGAACACTCATGGCATTATCACTATACTTCACTACACTACTAAAACTTTCCAATGCAAACATGATTCCAGGCTACGCAAAGATTTAAGAATCACAGATAGGGTATTACCCTCCAAAGACACTATTGTAGGGCCCGAAGGCATCACAGGTCTTTGGAGGGATAAATTCTACTGGACGGGTACTTGTGTTACACGCCTGGAGGAAGACCTACTTACACTATCACGTTCTAGTTTACGTACCTATGATTCATAAGCACTTCCAAGCAGGATCAGACATATTTTCACACTCGTTGCAGCGGTCATCAAACATACAAACATGTTTCCTACAATTCGCGCACACTGTATGAGGGTCTACCAAAGTTTTCGGTAGCCTAACCTTGCATTCTTCCACACAACATACCTTGGCCTAGTCGAACTAGATCCAGACATTGTAGTTTAAGAAGGAAAAATCAAGCCAAAATAAAAGCAATCCACAATTAGCGTATGCCTAACCACCGATCCAAATCAAATAACCAAAAATCAATCGGGATACTCAAGTGACCAAAAGAGTTCCAAAATCCAATGACGGAGGTGCAGAAAACACTTGTTGTCTGCACCGGCGACAGAAAATATCTGACAGAAAATGGGAATGGTTCCTTACGCCCGCCTACCAGTGGCGGGAATGGGTACTACCACCTGGCCGACCACTGCGTGTGCCGGGAGTTTTGAAATTCTGTCGGACTTCGGAGAATACAGCTATATATACATCTGGCAGGTAAGATTCATGAACAAATTTCAAGATAGGAGAACGCCTGTTGATGTTTTTCAGACCATATGAAATCTACGCCCTTCTTTATAAAGATCGGTTAGGGGAGCGGCTATGATGGAGTAGTTCCTAATGAACCTCCTATAGTACCCGCTACACCCTAGAAATTGCTGTATTCCCTTGACGTTTGTAGGTATCGGGAAGTTACGGATAGCCAATACCTTATCATGGACTACTTTAAGACCTTGACTAGACACCGTGAAACCTAAATAGACTAGTTCTGTTTTAAAAAATTCACACTTACTTATCTTTACCCTTAGGTTATGCTGCCTTAGTCTTTGTAGCACTAACTCTAATTTACGTAGATGTTCTTCTAAGGTATTAGAAAAGATTACTAGGTCACCCATATAGGCATGTAGGATATCTCCTAACAAGTCTCCAAACACAATGTTTATCATTCTAGTAAAAGTTATAGGAGCACAACGTAAACCAAAAGGCATACGCAAAAATTCATAATGTTCCCTGGCTGTGCTGAAGGCAGTGTATGGGACACTCTCTTCTTCCAACGGAATCTGATGGAAGCCTTTCAGTAAGTCCAAACTGGTAAAATATTTGTTCTGACCTAGTAGAGATAGAATATCGTCAGTACATGGCACTGGGAAATCCGCCAAGTTCGATCTTTTTTCTGTACTACTATTAACGGAAATTATAAGGGCTGTTTGATTTCCTAATGACTCCTTCTTTTAGCATTTTACCTACTTCCTCAGTTATCTCATTCTGAAATTTCATAGGAAGTCTGTACGAAGGTACATAGATTACTTTCTGTTTGTCCTTTAGCCTTATTTGATGCTCGATGACATCCGTTTTTCCTAAGGTTCCATCCGTAGAGGAAAAAACATCATGATATTCAGTTAAAAGATCAAAAATTTCTGCTGAATTTCTTCTTCTTGAATGTCCTTATTGATTTTATTTTTTATAGATTGCAAAAGGGATTCATCCGCAACTGATTGAGCGTGATTGATCTCAGCTACGGTAAGAATGCGATGTTTATAAACTTCCACATCCAAGATATGTTGATTTTTGTGGATTACTAAAGTGGTATTCAAATGATTACAGACTTCGATGTTACATTGTTGTTGTGAGCCGACTGTATAAATGGCTTGTGTGATGGATAATCCGTGTGTTTTCAGAGTGTCGGAAAGGATTAACATTTCAGATCCCGGCAAAGTTTTCTTTACACGCACTAATATGTTCGAAGTTACGTTCGGCTCGAGAGTTTGCGTGTAAGCAGATATTACGGGTGAGCGAGAATTCTGTTGGGTCGCATGGATTATTTCTTGGTTCATGAGACAAGTGATTGGTTCTTCGATATAAGTGACTACACTTTCTGTCTCCTTATTATCTAAAACTGATTTTAGGGTATTAGAAGACTTATAGAATTTTCCTTTGATATACACGCCGCGTTTTGCAGGGGCTAATGTAATGTTTTGATTGGCCATAGACGGGTATCCGATAATTACTGTGGGATACATATTAATGTTTTGTACAACGATAAAGGTATCGGGAAAACGTGCGCTTACGACCCTTGTACTGAACATGAGTTACTCCTACCACATTTAATTCATTATTTCCTATACCCGAGTCTTATTCCGGACTTCTCTATAGGGAAGTTTGAAAAGAGTAAATGATGAGTCCTCAAATCCATGATATTACGTGGACTACCAGAATCAAAGAACAAAGTAAATGACTTATGGTCCAAATTTACTGCAAGTAAGGTTAATCGTAACTCGTCTCGACTTATAATTGCGTGAATTTGTTGCAAATCTACGGGAACCTGCACAGATTTTTTGGATTCGGCCGTGTGTTTCATAGGAAAATTGATTGCCTCGCAATGATCTGATAAATGATTAAACTGATTATTTGATACAAAAGATGTTGATATGGATGACCCAACATCGTCCTCTCCCCTTTTGGAGCTAACTACGTGGTATTTGCTTTGTTTTGCACTCCTTGAAAATCGCTTGACCTTGCAAGTTCTGGCTAGACGGCCCAGGAACAGAGGTACCTGAAGCACGATTTGTTTGTTTCTGCTGTTGAGCAGCGTTACCGTTTGCTTGTTTCTTTTTATAGTACTGAGGACCCTTCTTTTTGTTTTCATTGGCAACTGTTTGTGTGTTTTTAGGATTCTGCTGTTGATTCCGCGAGAAGCAACGATTATATGAATGAGTGGAACTATTATGTATTGAACAAAAACGCGTCCGACAGTCTGAAATCATGTGACCTGGTCGTTTACAGTTATAACAAACCATCCCTGCAGCTTGATTCTTATTATGGACCACGTTTACTTGTTGTGGTTTATTCTCATTTTTTGCAAAAACTTGAGTAAGCGAGGGATCAAGGTCAGTACATTTAGACATGTGTTTTTTTATTTGTTTATACACATCTAATTCCGTACTGTCGGGCTGCAGCTTTTTGTCAAAACACCGCACTAAAGCTTCAGGCAACATGGCTGTAATGGTCGTGAGGTATATGAGACGGATAAAATCTTTCACGGCGATTCTGGCACTTGTAACCCACCCGGAGTTACTTAAACTATCTTGATATTCATTTAGCCGGTCGGCAATTAGCACCGTCCGCTCGACAACATTAAGCTGAGTCATAGAGGCTTGGCTAAGGATATTTCTTACAGCCAGTACTACGTCTAAAGCCTCTTCACCGCCATACACGGCACGTAACCTAATTTTGAACTCGTCCCATGTAGCCGCCTCTTGGAAAGAAACACCTCTTAGATATGCACTTGCGTCTCCTTTAGCAAAGTCTATGAAGCTTTTGGCTTCCTGTAATTGTACAGCTGGGTCTGTGATGCTTTTTGCATTTAAATGAGCTTCTACAGATGAGATCCATGCCTCAACATTTTGAGGCAGGAACCCATTGACCCGACCTTGAAAAGGGACAATTGCTGACCTCGCGCTAACGAGCGTCACAACATTCGGGTTGCCAGCCGCAGTAGTTGCCATGTTCACTTTTACTTTTTTCTTATCACTCCTATTCCTTGCGGTCCTATCAAAATATCTATAAGAATACACTCGACCACTACGTAAACGCATATGCAATATACTGTATAAATGTGTTGCAAGTAATAGGAAAATCCCCCAAAAAGATACTATTAATACAGGTAATTTGATCAAGATATTATACGGAGAACTCCTGGAAGAAAAAACGATTGGCAACAACGAGAGAAAAAAAAAGTCTGCGGGCGAGAATTCGTAGTTGAAGATTGATTCCTGTAATGAATGAAGATTAAGACTATATAACTCACCCCCAGAATACTGGACGATCGACTCCTGATGAACAACACTTCACTGAGAAAAAACCTGAATAGATAAAGTTCTACTTAGCTCTGGTTTATATGGGGATAGATTGTTGACATCCGATGACGTCACAGCCTCCCTCTCCTCTCTCGCGTCGGAAGTCGTGATGACGTCACAGCCTCCCTCTCTCTCTCGCGTTGCATGAAGAAGTCAATGTCGTGATGACGTCACAGCCTCTTGGCCTACTCTCCACGTCCTTGCTTGTGATCGCGCGTTGTTTCCTTTATTTGTTTCTTCTTTCTGTTGATGTTCGATGCTGCTCCGCGTCCGGTTTTGATTCTTGGAGATATGTGATAACAGTCACTCAAACGTCATGTTGATGCTTGTAATCTTCTCGATGAAGGACATATCTTCGTCTTCATAGAATGTTTACAGTTGCGTTGATTGAAGATCCTGTTTCCTCAGTTTATTATTGACTTATCGCTGGGCCCTGATGATTGAAATTCTTCGGTCAATTGATATGGTTCTTGTTAAAGTTAGTCTTCTTTATGGCTGCCACCATTGTTGTTTCTTCCGCTTTGGCGAAAGACTGGTTGTTTTTTCTTATGACTGTAGTTCGTAAGCATTACTAGTTCCTCTTTTCTTCTCTCCTACGTTGTATCTTAGTAGGGTTCTTCTTAGAATAAGGGAAATGATTCAAACGGATAAGTTGATAACAGTACAACAACTTTATTTCTCAACTCCATTACAAGAGAGATAGTTCGGTCATGAGACCGTTCTGTTTGATCACTCGAATAGAACTGAATTCTTAAAGCATCATGTCCGATATGTGGAAACATTAGCTATCTTAGCGATTCACATAAAAAACATACGTAGTCCGCCGGCTCGGAAGTTACAAGTTTCCGGCGCAGGTTAACAGGTCAACCGCTTCCCATGGAAGGTGTTATGAAAAGTTGACAAAGGTAGGAATCGATGATGTTTTCAAACAAACTTAAACCAGGCTACTGCAGGCATTGCACAGCGTGATCTAGATTTGTGTTAGTCACGTAGGACGCTCCTAATTCACCAATGACCCCTCAGGTCATGGATTCTATTTACAGATATGTAATTATCTGTTTCAAAACATGTATTTATTACATATGCCGCTTACACCTGTCCTGTGAATTGGTGACAGGGAATGTTGATTTTGCTGTAAAGGACTCACTGGCTGTGGAAGGTGTACATGTTCTGTTGGGAAATGAAGTTGGTGGTGTTCCATTTGTTCCTTGTCCTGTGGTGACAGACAAACCGTTGAGGATTAGTCCTACGGTAGAGTTGGAGATGAATAACACCCACCTGTTCACTAGTTGTGTAACTACCAGAAGTATGAGGAGAATTACGACTGTTGGTGAAGAAACTGAGGATTTGCATGCCCAAGATGGATCAAGTGAAGGATTTTTGAACTTAGAACAATTGTTCCAGGGGAGTGATGCCTCCCGTGAAGCTGACCGAGAAAGGATTTCCCAAGAAAATGAAGAATCTGTTGTTCCTGAAGAGACTTCGAGTAATCAATGTGTTCCTGAAGATAGTAGTGAAACTACAGTAGCTGAGGTAGCAGATGTTGATAGTTCAACCCTTGAAGTTGGACAGGTAACAAGAGAGAAGCTAATGGACTTGCAGAGGAGGGATGCATCGTTAGCTGATTTGTTCTTCAGAGTTGTTGATCAGGAAGAGATGCAACTAACTCCTACCTGTTATTATCTGAAGGAAGGTTTCCTGATGAGAAAGTATAGACCTTCAGATATACCCGGAAATGTTGAATGGGGCGAATATCATCAGATTTTGATTCCATGTCCATTGAGAAAGCAAGTGTGGCAGTAGCTCATGAATCTGGACATATGGGAATCAGGAAGACTGTGGAGAAGATCATGAGATATTGTTTTCTGGCCTGGGACTTCATAAGATGTTAGCAGGTTCTGTCGAGTGTCATACCTGCCAGATAGCTGTTATCAACTTATCCGTTTGTTCTTCAGAGTTGTTGATCAGGAGAGATGCACATAAACTCCTACCTGTTATTATCTGAAGGAAGGTTTTCCTGATGAGAAAGTATAGACCTTCAGATATACCCGGAAATGCTGAATGGGGCGAATATCATCAGATTTTGATTCCATGTCCATTGAGAAAGCAAGTGGTGGCAGTAGCTCATGAATCTGGACATATGGGAATCAGGAAGACTGTGGAGAAGATCATGAGATATTTTTTTCTGGCCTGGACTTCATAAAGATGTTACCAGGTTCTGTCGAGTGTCATACCTGCCAGATAGCTGGAAAACCTAATGAAACCATTCAGAAAGCCCCCCTACAACCTATAGAAGTTAGAGGAGAACCCTTTAACAAGGTGATTATAGATATGGTTGGACCACTTCCAAAGACGAAGAAAGGAAATGAATATCTGTTGACATTAATGTGTCCTGTTACCAGATATCCTGAGGCGATCCCTGTTAGAAACATATCTGCCAAGATAGTTGCTGAGAAACTAGTGGAGTTTTTCTCAAAGTTTGGTACACCAGAAATTGTACAAAGTGATATAGGAACGAACTTTACTTCCAAGTTGTTCCAGGGTGTGATGAACTTATTAGGGGTGAAACAACAGTTATCAACTGCTTATCATCCAGAGACTCAAGGTGCCTTGGAAAGGTTCCACCAGACATTGAAAAGTATGCTGACAAAGTATTGTTCTGAGTCAGGAAGAGATTGGGATGTTGGTTTACCCTTAATGTTATTTGAAGTTAGGAATGCTTATCAAGAAAGCATGGGATGTTCACCTAATGAGATGATTTTTGGAAGAGAAGTGAGAGGACCTTTGAAGATTCTTGCAGAAAATTGGGTAGCAAATCAAGATGGAAAATCATTCAAGCAAAGAGCTTATCGCTTATCACCTTATCATCGAGATGTTCTGAAGAAAGAAGTTGAATATTTGCTGCAACATGGATTAGCAGAACCCAGATCAAGTCACTTCAGTTCTCCATGTGTGTTAGTGAAGAGACCTGATGGCTCCTTTAGGATGTGTACTGATTATAGGAAACTGAATTCCATTAGTATGGCTGACAATTATCCCTTGCCTCTTATAGATCAGTTACTTGATAATATCGGGCAAGCCAAGTTTGTTTCCAAGATAGACTTATTGAAAGGATATTATCAGATACCCTCAGATGAAAATGCAAAGTTGGTGTCAGCTTTTATTACTCCTTTTGGATTGTATCAGTGTACTGTACTGCCATTTGGTCTGATGAATGCACCAGCCACATTTCAACGAGTGATGAATCAACTGCTAGGATCTATAGGAGGAGTAGGTGTATACCTTGATGACATCGTCATCTACTCTACAACGTGGGAAGAACATATGCACATCCTGAAGAAACTTTTCAAGAAACTACAAGAGGCAGGACTAACAGTCAACCTAGAGAAGTGAGTTTGGGAAGGCGACTGTTCAGTACCTTGGGTTTGAAGTTGGAAAAGGCCTTCTTGCTCCGGTGAATGCTAATGTAGAAGGTATCCGTAAGGCTACCCCCCCCCCCCCCCCCCTATTACTAGGAAGCAGCTACAATGATTTTTGGGCATGGCTAGATTCTATCGTCGTTTCTGTCCAAATTTCTCAGCCGTAGTAGCTCCCTTGAGAGACTTAACTAGTCCCAAAGCTAAGTTTGTTTGGACTCCAGAGTGTCAAGAATCCTTTGAGAAGGCAAAAGCCATTTTAACTTCAAGACCAGTGCTTCAAGCTCCAGACTTAAATTTGTGATACAAGTTGATGCCTCTGATTGTGGAATTGGAGCTGTTCTACTTCAAGAAGATGAAAAAGCATCAGAAAAACTTTGCAACTATTGAAAAGGAAACTAGCCTTAATCACAGCATTGAAAAAGTTTGAAGTGTATGTGAACAGACCTAGGAATGAAGAGGTTTTAGTGCTGTCTGATCACAATCCCCTGTCATTTATACAGAGGATGAAAAACCATAATCAAAGACTGACCAGGTGGTATTTGTGCTTGCAACAGTATAATTTGAAGGTTGAGCACATATCTGTAAGAACAATGTAGTTGCCGATTATTTATCCCGTTGTGAATTGGTGGATTCAACCCCGGAATAACTAATCATCTGGGGGGAGGAATCTTATAATGTAAGTTTTTTAATGCAATTATAATTTTGGTAATATGATTAATTCACCTCAGAACTTGTGTATCATGTTATGAAGTGTATGTTTTTGGTGTTTAGATTCCCACATATAAAGATAACACATATTAAGTAGTGCAACTTTCATTTTGAAACATACGTAAGACAGAGAGAAAGAGTAAACGCTTATTTAGCAAGCCTTTGAAGATGGTTGTATTCACACTTTGAGAATGTCTTAGCTAAGCTGATTCTTTATCGGCGCAAACACATGAATAAGACCTCCCAGGCCGCATTGAGTCCTTGAGGACCTTCCCTACAATGATGTTATTCATGGTTAACATAGGGAGATGACGTAGTGTTTTCGTCTTGCTAACTGCGCCCCATATGCCATGTACGCTTACGGGGATAGAGGACTATTCATTCGATCTCGAGACCTAGCCGCTGGCGTGAGGGATAGTCTCTCTCTCTCTCTCTCGTGCTCGCTCGTTTGCGAGGCTTTTTCATTAACTTAACGTCTCACATTAATTTTGTATTTGAGATGGTCACTCTTATAATTCTTGGTAAAATATGTGTTTGTTTGTGGAATCTGAACATAGTATTATTTCTATTAAGTTTTGTGAAGGCGCCCATGAAAGTGTAAAGTGTGTAACAGGCCTTTAAGCTGCAGCTGCGTATACAGGTATTTTACAAATGTTTTGAAGTGGCACTTTGAGGTTTTTATTTTACCATTGGATAAAATTATAATTTTTCTTATGCTTTGTTCTTTTGACATATCCATTTTTGTGTGCTTAATGTTTGTACTGTCAATGCTTTAATTGCTCTCATATTATGTATTATGTTTTTTGCATTGTCTTATTTTGTTTAATTAGTTTGAATAATATTCTATTGTGTAATTGTTCGAATCTGATCAAGATGTTAAGGCCTTCATTACCTACTAATCACAACCTTTCTGCCGAAATATAATTCATCAATGTATGTCCATTATGTTCTTTATTATTACCATTTATTGACTATTAAAAAACACAAACTCTTCTCTCGGTGTGCGAGCGATGGACACCAGGGTTGGGCACTCCTTTTCCATCTGCACACATAACGATAATGGCGACCAACATCTCCTGGCCCCCAGCAGATGGACCCGCCCTCCCTCGATGAAGAAGGCTTCCGAAAAGTGCAGAAAAAGAGGAAGAAAGTTCTGCAAAACATCATTAACATCCCTGGCCCCTCAACATAAGCACCGAACACGACCTCTAATATGGATTTCCCGTCATTATCGAAGTTCAAAGCAGTCACTACACAAGCCCAGATGCAGCTGTGTTGGCTTTAGAAAAGAAAAACCCTGAAGCAAAACTTCAGGCGGCCAGGCCCAATCTAAAAGGGGAATTCATCATTTCCCCGAAAGACCTATGTTCTGCTGAGCTGCTCAAAAACGACCCCTCATGCCTAATGCTAGATCCTGCTGAGAAAGTAATGAAGGGGATGATTTGTAAAGTCCTCAAGTAGTACATTACTATGGAACGTATTTTTCAAGTAAACGAGCATTGTGACTGCAACAAGATGTAATGTAAAGAAAGAAAAGGAAAAGAAAGAAGAAACCTTGAAGGTGGAGGCCACTTTCAAGTGGCAGTAAAAAGCAAGGAAGGGAAAGTAATAGAAAATGTTGAATAAATTAAAAGAGAATATGAACAATACTATAAAGATCTATTCAAATTAGATAAACCTAAAGATGAAATCAGTAGGCTAGCAGATGAAATTAACCTCCAGTACCAGAAATGGATGTCCATAAGTGGGACAGGAAAAACGGAAAAAATCCAAAAGTCAAGTATTCAAGATGTTGAAAAGCAGTAAAGAACCTGAAGAATAAATACACCCTAGACTGTCAAGATATAAATAATATAATTATAAAAAGTTTGGATACAGAAATGACTGAAAGTCTGGCACTCTTAATTGGAGACATTGAAGAGGAGTTAAACACTCCAGATGAATGGGAGAAAATGAAAATATTATCACTGCATAAAAAAGGAAGCAAACTGGAATTAGAAAACAAGAGAGGGATATTCATTACAAGTAACATAAGCAAGGTATTTGGAAAAGTGAGGATGGAAATAACGAAGGATGAGTCAAACCAGAAGATAAGCCGGTTCCAATGTGGTGGCATAGAGGGAAGATCTACAGTTGATCACCTGCTAACCTTAAACGCAGTGATTGACTACAACTCACTGTTAGGAACCCCAACGTACTATGGTTTGGGATACGTATAAATGCTTTGACAAACTGGATCTGAAGGACTGCATCAAAGAGATAGGGAAAATGATAGGATGGAAAGATGCATGGTTGATAAGGAAAATGAATGAAAATGGCAAACGCAGTCATAAGATGCCCAGCGAGAGAAAGTGACACAATTGACATAACAGAAAATGTGAGGCAAGGTACAATTTTTGGCCCAAGGCTATGCAGCATAGTGACTGACAGAGTAAATGATTTAAGCAGGAAGAATGTAACACATAAGAACGTAGCAATAGAGCTCCTAATATTTGTTGATGACATAATGTTCCCCCACAAGCAGGAAAGGAGGAGTAGAAATGGCAATTGGCAACTGCTGTAGCCTAGAGCAGCTTAAGAAACTTACATTTAATATGAAGCCAAGTAAGTCAGTAGTGCTACTAATAGATAAAAAAGCAAAGAAATCAGGTGTACAAAAAAAACAGAACTTAATAATGGCCCAATTAGTAGCATGAAAGAATATAAGTACTACTTAGGAGAATGGTACACACTGAATGGCTCATAGGAAGCAAGTATTAAAACGAGAAATCAAAAGGTTGAGTACCTACCAAGAGAAATCAGAAGATATGAGGATGTTAACAAAGTAGAAACATGGCACTAGAAGTGAGGAAAAAGATCTATGAAACAGTAGTTGTACCAACCTTATTTGCCAACATAGACGTGGAGTAACGTAATGGAAAATGAATTAAATGCGCTAGAGAAAATGCAGTATAGGATCCTCCGAGGAATGGATGAACATCCTAAGGGCACGCCGTATTGGGGAATTATAGCGGAGTCTGGCATATGGCCAGTAACCTACAGAATTGAGTATAAGAAGTTAATGCTTTTCCACAACATAATAAATTTGAATGAGAAAAGATTAGTAAAAGAAATAGTTGAAGATCAGTGAAGAGCCCCATATGGGTAATGTTGGACAAAAAGTGTGGTGAACATATGCACCAAATATGATATAGAAATTAATGGTCTAAGAGAATATCCCAAAGCAGCACTGAAAAAGGAAAAAAAGAAAAAAATTAATCAGGACATCCAAGAGACTGAGAGAAAAGAGAAAAGAAATGAAGAAGCTAAGATTCATAGACGACTTCGAGGAAAACAAGTACATAAGGAACTGGAAACGGTAGATCTAGTGTACCTATCCGCGGCGGCCCAGAGTATGGCAGTTTGCGGTTTTTCTATGCAGTTTTACCTCCTGAACAAGAATTTGAAGTAATATTTATTCGGACGACTCTACTTTACCTTTGAACTCAATCCTACGGTAAAGGGGATTCCCATTGGGAACCGGGGTTTTTTGGTGGGTGGGGACAAAACCCAACTCTATCCTACGGTTAAGGGGGACCCCAGTGGGAACCGGGGTTTTGGGTGGGGACAAAACCCCAACTCTATCCTACGGTAAGGGGGACCCCAGTGGGAACCGGGGTTTTGGGTGGGGAGAAACCCAATTGGGGGGTGATTTAGCCGTGTTATTGTGGTATTTCCCACATTTATCACTTTTAAAAACACGAAATACAGGCGGAAATAAGAGATAACAAAACTAGCGATAGTGGAGCCGTTCCACATCCATATTCGTCTACTGCTACTACTACCACAACACTGAATCCTACTACGCATGCGCTAATGCTACTGCGCATGCGCTAACTGTAAGGGAGCTTTTGGCCTAAACTCAGACTTCTTAGTGAGGAGGAAAGAAACGGGTGGGGGTACGGGAGGGATACATGTATTTAGCCAAACACGTTACAGTATGACCCCTACATTGCTACCGGAATGAGTGAAGGATTGGGTGGTAACAGGGTTCCCAGATTTGGCAGTTTCTCACCAAATTTGGCTTTTTTTTCCTAATTTGGTGGGTAAAAATTCACTTTGGCTGGTTAGTGGTATTTTGGCTGGTTTTCTAACACTTTTCTATTTGAGCTAAACACTGATCCCACGTTTGAGGAATCTCTCCCCAGATTGGGAATTTTTGAAGGTTTTCAGGAAAATCTGGGGGATTTGAATAGTTTTCAGTAAAAACTTGGTAACATTTAAGCAAAATATGTAGATGGAATTAAAAATAAAAATCACACACACACCAGACGACCATAAAACAGGCCGCCGGATTCTCAGAGAACGAGCCTCATTTCAAATTTCAATTAATTCTCGTTTTTTTTTTCCTGTATTCTTATATTAGTTTATATTATCTAACTAAAACTATGATGCCGCTATACAAGCATATATATGATAAAAAAATATGCATTTATAAAGATAAATATAACGCACATATATTTGCCGGTTATTTGGGTTGGTTTTGGATTTCCATTTGGCAGGATTTTGGCTGGTTTCATGTAGACTTTGGCTGGTTGGTAGTGGTGTCATCTGGGAACCCTGGCTGGTAAACCATACGTTGAGTTACATAAAAGCATTTACCTAATTTGTTTATTAACATGTTATGTGAATTCTAGTGTTTATTCCTTTTCCTTTTTCCATAGTATTTGTATAATAACTGTTTTGAAATATCCCCACCTAATCATTTCACCATATATAACTTGAAATATTATGTTATAATTGAAGACAGACACCTAAAAATGCCTACGTATTGATATAGAACCTCAGTTTTAGGACGTTTCGATACCTAACCTACCTACCTGTTACGTGAAATTGCACATTGCGTTGCATATTACATACACACTCCCTATATCATTTATACACAAGTCAATCCCTCCCCTTTCCAGTATTCACGACTGGGCTCTTTACGTTACACCATTTACAATGCATTTCTCACCGATACCAATACCTAGATTAAAGTTTGCCATTATTATTATAAAACCTACATTTAAATATATAACATTTAAAATATATAGTTTGCCATTATTTTTATAAAACCTACATTTAAATATATTCCATTATACAGTTTTACAGACATTACAATTTACACCTCCCTTCCAGTTTCCTTACTATTATGCAGTTATGTATGGTTACTTTTAATATTTTACAACACTTCCACACCCATCAAAGTTAGGTTTATATGTCATTTTACCTACTGGGGGCCGAATCCCCTCCCCCGGTTAGGCACATACCCTTAGGTTTAGTTGTTATATGTTGGTTTACCTACTAGTTTTACTTCCTTGAAGGGGTTACCCGGTTAGGCTAGGTTGGTTAGTTCTTCAAGGGTGGATACCGGGGGTGGGGTGGGGGGGGGGGGGGGGGGAGGGGGGGGGGGGGGGGGGGGGGTTTGGTTAGGGGGGGGGGGGGGGGGGGGGGGGGGGGGGGTTACAATTCCCTACTTTGGTTACCACTAGGTTAGGTTGGTTAGGTATTCTTACTAGGTTAGGTTAGGCTTTAAGGGGGGGTACGGGGGGCAAAGCCCCCCCTGGCAGCAATATTCCCTACTAGGTTAGGTAGATTAGTGTTTGGTTAGGTTACATTCCCTACTTGGTTACCTACTAGGTTGAGTTTGGTTAGGTTCATTCCTTACTAGGTTAGGTTAGGCCTTTAAGGGGGTACGGGGGGCAAAGCCCCCATGTTCAGCAATATTCCCTACTAGGTTAGGTTAGATTAGGTTGGTTAGGTTACATTCCTTACTAGGTTAGGTTAGGCCTTTAAGGGGGGGTACGGGGGGGCAAAGCCCCCTGGTCAAGCAATATTCCCTACTAGGTTAGGTTAGGTTAGGTTACATTCCTTACTAGGTTTACGTTAGGCCTAGTATTTCCCTACTAGTTAGGTTAGGTTACGTTCCTTACTAGGTTTAGGTTAGGCCTTTAAGGGGGTACGGGGGGGCGAAGCCCCCCTGGTCAGGCAATGTCCCTACTAGGTTAGGTTAGGTTAGGTTGGTTAGGTTACATTCCTACTAGGTTAGGTTAGGCCTTTAAGGGGGGGTACGGGGGGGCGAAGCGAAGCCCCCTGGTCAGGCAATATTCCCTACTAGGTTTGGTTAGGTTACATTCCTTACTAGGTTGCGTTAGGCCTAGTATTTTCCCTATAGGTTAGGTTAGGTTAGTTCCTTTATTAGGTTAGGTTAGGCCTTTAAGGGGGGTACGGGGGGGTGAAAGGCCCCTGGTAAGGCAATGTTCCCTACTAGGTTAGGTTACCTTTCCTTCTAGGTTAGCCCCTGGTCAGGCAAATTCCCTACTAGGTTAGGTAGGTTAGGTTGGTTAGGTTAACATTCCTTACGAGGTTACGTAGGCCTAGATTTCCCTACTAGGAGGTTACGTTCCTTACTAGGGTTAGGTTAGGCCTTTAAGGGTGGGGTACGGGGGGCGAATCCCTCCTGGTAGGCAATGTCCCTACTAGGTTAGGTTAGGTTAGGTTTACATTACTACTAGGTTAGGTTAGGCCTTTAAGGGGGATGTACGGGCGGGGAAAGCCCCTGGTCAGGCAATATTCACTTACTAGGTAGGTTAGGTTAGGTTGGTTAGATTACATTCCTACTAGGTTAGGTTAGGCCTAGTATTTTACCCTACTAGGTTAGGTTAGGTAGGTTTAGGCCTTTAAGGGGGGGTAACGGAGGGGCGAAGCCCCCTTGGTCAGGCATATTCCCTACTAGGTTAGGTTAGTTAGGTTGATTGGTACATTCCTTATAGGTTACGTTAGGCACTAGTAGTTTCCCTACTAGGTATAGTTAGGTTACGTTCTTACTATGTTAGGTTAGGCCTTTAAGGGGGGGTACGGGGGGCGGAGGTCCTGTTAAGCCCCAATGGTCTTAGGCAGGTTAGGTTAGTTAGTTACATTCCCTACTAGGTTAGGTTAGGCTTGGTTAGGGGGGTACGGGGGGGCGGAGGCCCCCCCTTTTGGGGGTTCAGGCACATTCCCCTACTAGGTTACCGGTTAGGTTATCCTTAGGATATTTCCCCTACTAGGCCAGGGTTATTTGTTACGAACCTAGTTCATTTCTTCCTACTAGGTTAGGTTAGGTAGGTTAGGCCTTAAGGGGGGGAATACGGGAGGGGCGGAACCGGGGGGGGCCAAACCCCCTTGGTCCAGGCCAAATTCCCTACTCGTTTAGGTTAGGTCAGGTTGGTTAGGTTACATTCCCTTACTAGGTTAGGTTAGGCCCAGTATTTAATACTAGGTTAGGTTTAGGGGGGTACGGTTGGCCCTTACTTAGGTAGGTTAGGCCCCCATTTAGTACGGTTGAAGGCCCCCTGGTTTCAGGGCAAAAAAAAAAAAAAAAAATATTGGGGTTCCCTACTAGGTTAGGTTATCCCTTTATAGGTAGCCCCCTGGCGTCAGGAATTATTTCATTAACTTAGGTTAGGCTTTAGGGGGGGTAGGGGGGGCGTGGTTAGGTTACATCGATTATAGGTTTACGTTGGCTAGTAGGTTTTCCCTACTAGTTAGGTAGGTACGTTTCCTTACTAGGTTAGGTTAGGCCTTTTTAAGGGGGGTACGGGGGGGCGAAGCCCCCCTGTTTAGGCAATGTTTCCCTACTAGTTAGGTTAGGTTAGGTTTATATTCCTTACTAGGTTAGTTAGGCTTTTAAGGGGGGGTAACGGGGGGGGGTGATTGCCCCCCTGGTCAGGCAATAGGCCCTACTTAGGTTAGGGTTAAGGTAGGTTGGTTAGATTACATTCCTTACTAGGTTAGGTTAGGCCTAGTATTTCCCTACTAGGTTAGGTTAGGTAGGTTAGGCCTTTAAGGGGGGGTACGGAGGGGCGAAGCCCCCTTGGTCAGGCAATATTCCTACTAGGTTAGGTTAGGTTAGGTTGATTAGGTTACATTCCTTACTAGGTTACGTTAGGCCTAGTATTTCCCTACTAGGTTAGGTTAGGTTACGTTCCTTACTAGGTTAGGTTAGGCCTTTAAGGGGGGGTACAGGGGGGGCGAAGCCCCCCTGGTCAGGCAATGTTCCCTACTGGGTTAGGTTAGGTTAGGTTGGTTAGGTTACATTCCTTACTAGGTTAGGTTAGGCCTTTAAGGGGGGGTACGGGGGGGCGAAACCCCCCTGGTCAGGCAAAACTCCCTACTAGGTTAGGTTACATTCCTTACTAGGTTACGTTTAGGCCTAGTATTTCCCTACTAGGTTAGGTTAGGTTACGTTCCTTACTAGGTTAGGTAAGCCTTTAAGGGGGGGGCGGGGGGGTACGGGAGGGTGAAGCCCCCCTGGTCAGGCAATGTTTACTACTAGGTTAGGTTAGGTTAGGTTGGTTAGGTTACATTCCTTACTAGGTTAGGTTAGGCCTTTAAGGGGGGGTATTACGGGGGGGCGAAGCGCTCCTGGTCAGCAATATTCCCTACTAGTTAGGTTAGGTTAGTTGTTAGGTTACTTCCTTTACTAGGTTAGGTTAGGCCTAGTATTTCCCTACTAGGTTTGGGTTAGGTTACGTTCCTTACTAGGTTAGTTAGGCCTTTAAGGGTGGTCAGGGGGGTGAATCCCCCCTGGTCTGCAATGTTTTTCCTACTAGGGTTAGGTTAGGTTAGTTCAATTCCTTACTAGGTTAGGTTAGGCCTTTAAGGGGGGTACGGGGGGGCGAAGCCCCCCTGGTCAGGCAATATTCCCCTACTAGGTTAGGTTACATTCCTTACTAGGTTAGGTTAGGCTAGTATTTCCCTACTATACTCTGTTTTTTTTCATCTGTCCATCCGCCAGTGGTGTTTTGTATGGTAACACTGCGTCCCGGGCTTGAAATAGTTACGCTATGTGTAAAGTTTTAGGTAAATAAAGGATATTTGGTTGTACATTTGCAACTGAAAAGTGTTTTGATAATTTACTGTATGCGAATTACACCGTTAATATTCGAAATAGGATATTGTTATTATTGTCGAATGTAAGCTCCCTTTTCGGGGTGGCGAATGGAACAGCCAGACGCAATTTCCATCAAACAGATGCTAAACCAAGTTACGTCATATCGTATCTGGCTGAAACGCACTTTATAAAAATTAACAGTACATACTGATATACTTACGTATAATGAAGTAATACGTTGACATCTTGCCGTAGTGAACAGCGAGAGAAGCAATTTTCTCCCGCCACTGCGTCTCCGGCTGTTCCATTCGCCACCCCGAAAAGGGAGCTTACATTCAACAATAATAACAATAACCTATTCGAATAATAATGGTGTAATTCGCATACAGTAAATTATTAAAACACTTTTCAGTTGCAAATGTACACCCAGATATCCTTTTATTTACCTAAAACTTACACGTAGCGTAATATTTAAAGCCCGGGACGCAGTGTTACCATACAAAAACCCCACAGCCGGATGGACAGATGAAAAAAAACAGAGTATAAGGTTTAGGTTATGCCTTTAAGGGGGGGTACAACGAGACCGGGGGGGCGAAGCCCCCCTGGTCAGGCAATGTTCCCTACTAGGTTAGGTTAGGTTAGGTTACATCTTACCTAGGTTAGGTTAGGTACTTTAAGGGGGGGTACTGGGGGCAAAGAAAACCCCTGTCAGGCAACATTGCCTACTAGGTTAAGTTCCCTACTAGGTAAGGTTACAAATCCCCTGCTAGGTTAGGTTATGTTAGGTTGGTTTGGTTCTTTAAGGGGGGTTACAGCAGGTCCAACCCCACCCCTGGTCAGGCAACATCCCCTACAAGTTTAATTAGTTTTGTTATATGCTAACCTATGTTTAATTTGGTCTTTTGTATTTATTAAAACAACTATAGGCCCTATTAGACATTTACCACCCAGGACTTAAATCCCACCCCCTCCTGGGCCCATTATATAGTATTTGTATTAATTCATATTTTGAACCCATCCCACATTTACATTTAGTTCCTTAACTACCCATTACTTTTATTACCCTTAACATTGCCAACTTATCTTGTTAAGTGCTTGTTCATTTACCTCAGCCCCACCCTGCCTCAACCAATAGCATCAAAGCATTTTTACTACTCCACCCCACCTCTCCTACCCTGTTTTCTACGGTCTGGCCTCCTGCCACCTCCTAACTGTAGAACTCCAATACTGTTGAATCTGCCGCCATGACATCCACTGCTGCATCTACTTCACGCTCGCCCCAGCCCCTCACCAGGAACTTTTTGCCAACTTCATGTAACAATTGTTACATGAGTTACAAAGATTTTTTACTGCCTTTTACTCAGGTAATTATGATCGACTAATCGGTTTTTGCCAGGACCACGGCCTCCTGAGAAAGCAGGTCTTTGCCCCCATTCAGTTACAAAGATTTTTCTGCCTATTACTCAGGTAATTATGAACGGCTGGTCTGTTTATGCCCAGGACCACAGCCTCCTGAGGAAGGCAGGTCTTTTGCCCCCATTGTGGGAATGAGTGCCGCTAGATCTGCAAAAAAAGTGCTTTAGGTAAATACCTTACGAACAGTTTTGTTGGATTCTACATGTAACTGTAATATGACCCGGCCCTAGATTCATGGCAATATATATTACACCTATACCATTTATGACCTACTCCATATTTTCATTGGTATTTTTCCCTCCACGTTTACCTTTAGGTGTGACCGGTCTTATCGACCGCATAGTAAGAAAGCGAAAAAACGCTGTTCTTACTACTTTTCATTGTTTAAAGGCACTTGGTTCTCTGGGTCCCACCTTGATGTTGAGACAGTTCTGTTCTTCGCATAACCTGTATGTGAGTGATTTTTTTTCTTACATGGTTGCGAGAACAGAACTTGGACTGTCGGACTCAACAATTAATGATTGGGAGGGCCAGCTTCTCCCAGGAAGTAAGTATTTTTACTTATCCTCTCACCATTTTCCATTCATACCCCCTCCTTCTCCCCCGCTCTCCCTCTCTCTTATACACAACCTGCCTTGTATTTTATTATGAAATTTTTACCCTACTTAATTACCTCCCCTAACACTGACTTTTATTTCCGGCATAGTTAATTGGTGCTTCCAACAGAAGAAGCAAATAGGTGGGCCCGGCACAATTGTTGAAATCGATGAGGCGAAGTTTGAGAGAAGAAAATACAACTTAGGTCGCCTCATCGAAGGCCAATGGGTATTCGGTGGTATCTGCAGGCAGACCCGGGAGTTTTTCGTTGTTCCCGTACCCGACAGGACGAGTGGGACTCTGCTTGCAGTTATCAAAGAATACATTGTGCTGGGTACCCACTATTATTTCTGACTGTTGGAGGGCTTATGACTGCCTGCGAGATGAAGGTTATGTCCACTTGACAGTCAACCACTCGATGAACTTTGTGGACCCAGAAACCGGTGCCCATACTAATACTATCGAGAGGAGGTGGAGGGAACTCCGGCAGTCGACTCCAAGATAGGGAGGGAGGAGAATGTATAACTTCGTCAGGTACTTGGCTGTTGCTTATTTCAAGCTGCATTTTGAGGAACCCAAGACCCGCCTCCACGCATTCTTAAGGCAGCTGCTGCTTTGTACCCTCCACCCCTTTACGGTAAGGTCCAAACATTATTCTTAATTATTATGTTTTAGGAAAGTGAGTGTTAGGCTTTCACCGAAAGTTGCGTCAAGGTATGTTACTATTCAGTGGGTGCTGCCTAAGACAACTCGTACCTTCCACCTTACCCCCCCCCCCCCGTTTGTGAACTAATGGGCTTCCCCGTGGTGGTTGGGGAATTTAAACATGGCGGCTGTGGTTTACATTTCCTTCACCGTAACGAATACTTGGTACCTTCCTATAGGACCGTTCTTCGGTGACTTAGACTATGGCAATTGACATTTTCTATGTTATTTTAGTTGCTTTACAAGGGTTTGTAAGGAATATTTTTTTCGTTGGTGGAACTAAACTTAAATATACCTTTGAGTTTGGTGCGGCTATTATGTAACTTTCAAAGGTCAATTACTGCTTAGTTACAGCCGCCGAATGGATATTACTTTTAAATCTTGTACAGTAACTAAAATAACATAGGAATCAGTCAATTGCCATAGTCTAAGCCACCACGGATTGCTTCTGTAGAAATACCCTGGAAACAAAGGATGAGTGTATCATTATGGAAGCCAGACTGAATATGTTGAACTTAAAGGCCAACTTCCGGGGCAAATTTAATGCCGAGGTCTGTGAAATATGTAGAGTGGAGGAGGGCACCACCGAACATCTATTCACGTGTAAATTACTACAAAAAGCAGATAAGGATATAAATTTAGGGACACTGTTATCCCCTAACAGAAAACTGGGAGAATATATAAGGATAGCCCTCAAAATTAAGAATGTTCTTAACCTGAAAAGCGATGGATGTCAAAGCTAAGTAACACGGCTCTGCCTCACTTATAAAGTAGAAGAAATGAAAGGGGAGTTTGGTAAAAGTAAATAAAGCTTTGCACCTCATAGTGTAGTGTGCCCGCAACTGTGTTTGTGGAGCGAGCACCTGGGAACCAGGAACCAGGAAGGGGAACACACCAGCCTACATAGACCTTGGGATCCTTGGAAAATACTGCACAGAAGCCTTTATTCCCAAAACCTCTGGGATGTTTTAAGTGCCAGAGGTTTGGTCACCACACGAGGGAGTGCATGGCCCACCAGAAGTTTTATGGCAAAGGGGACATATAGCCCAATGCCAAAACTACAAACAGTCACACCACGCATGGGTCCAAGGGATGTCCTTTAATGTGGTGGGATTACAAAAGCTAAAAAAAAATCAATACAAACACATGTACTCACCACTTACTCAGGGTGAGTAACTGTGCCACTGTCCGCTGGATGTATAGCTAGGCTAGGATAGCCGTTGTAACACAAAACACAAACAACCGAACAAGGACGCACACAACAATTCAATAACTATACAACAAAAGATCTCTGCACAACAATCACTATCAGCACCAAAAGCCAATATTAACACGACAAGTCAACACCACCTACAACATCAAGGAACCACAACAACAACACTCACAACTCACAACTCCAACAACTCAGCCATAAGACCATAACACAACAAACTCACAAGCACAACAACTGAACAACACAGGCACAACAACCTTCAAGCACACAATACCAACAATAATTCATCCAACGGCTTCAAGAACTACAAAATAGCTGACCACCAATAATACTGCTATCAAAACTCTAACCAGCAATGGCTCTTCTGGACCCAGACACGCTCACAGCTCACTCCTCCCAACGCTCGTAACCGACGCTTGCCACTGATAGTCACAACAGAGCGCCACAACAGACACATGCTTACGACCTCCATTAAAACCACTCCCATCTATTCCTCCGACAATCTCTCTCTCTTTCACGCAACCCTAGGAGACGTCAAATATAAACTACCATTATCCCTCCTCCATACTATCAGACTGGAGAAGATTTGGAGGATGAAGGGCATACCCCCCCTACCAGCATGACCTCAAGTACGCCAGCCATCACCGCCAAGAGGACCTCCAAACAAGCCCAGAATTGACCCTAGGACGAATCTGCCTCCTCCACCTAAAACTCTTCAACCTTCCATTTTACAACCTCCTCAATCCTGGCATTATATTCCCACCCCTCATCCTTTCCTTACCTCCACGTTCCTGCTCCCCAACCCCTAAAAACACCCCTTAGGTTATTTCCACGACCCCTGAATGAACTTCCCCTACCCCTAAGTTCATTCGACCCCACCCCCAAGTAGTTCCTGTTTTGCGAGTCGAAACAGGAACCCAGACCGAAGAATTGCCAACTGAAGAAAACATGAAAACTGTAACACCGACAGACACTCCTGTTTTGTGCGTCGAAGCAGGAACTCAAACAGAAGAGGTGCCAGTCCCATGGAGGGACATTAAAACCCAGACGTATAAGCGGCATCTGAGTGCTGATGGACACACTTAGACAGACGTCATTCTTGTGGGGAGAGTTCAACATAAATACGTTCCTGCTCACCTACGAAGAATTTTATGATTTATATATAGGAGAGCTGCTTTGGACAGGAAGAGGAAACATTAGCTGCACTCATCCAAGATATAGAGATTAGCCTCCCACACGATATCCCAGCACCGATATACCACTATAGAACCAGAGCCACCTGTAATTAGTTGTTAACTATTTGGTTGGCAATTAACCACTTCTTCTACTACTAAACTACCTTCCTTTCCCCTCCATTTAAGGCTCAGGCCCCACTGAATCCGTTGGCCGCGCGTTGCGTGCGCCCAACACGGCTAAGTGTTTTGTGCGTTTCGATCAACTGTCATAATTCGAATACAAGTGGCCCCACATGGCGCATGAGCATGGGTGGCGTCAGGTGCGTTACCGGACTGGACGTGCAAGGAACAAATAGTTTTGATTTTAGCTGGAGCTGGATGTGCGTCTCCGAGCTGGGGTCCACATGAAGGAAGAATTTATGGTAGACCTACAACCACCTGCATTTGAACCACCTGCCCAACTTTGAGTTATAATCAAATGTGATGATGTGGTTATGATAAAGGATTAAATTAAAGTAGTTTTTTTATTATATTCTAATGGGTACATTTATGTAAATACCTTTGTTTCAGAATTTACTGTAGCAAAGTGTTCAGTTCACACACAATCTATGCATCTGAATTTTTTAATTGAATAAAACAAAGTGCAACTTTACAAATTTCGAAATTAGTAATCATTAAATAAAGAGCAACTTTGCAAATTTCGAAATCAGTAATCCTCCTCAGTTGCTACATGTCTCTCTTCTGTTGATATTGATCTTCTGTAATTGGTATAAAATTTTGATATTCGAGATATAATGCCCTCTTGAATTAAGTCAAATATTTTCGGCAACATCTGACAATATTAAAAAAACTTGCCTGGAAGCTGTCGTAACTTATGAAGAATGAATGTTGCATATTTTCCACTCTCCTCAATCTAAATTTATGTCGTAAGTCCAGATTTTCCTACGGTTCAATGTCTCTAATATGGTTGACAGCAACGAGTCATAGGCCAAAACCTCGCTCGCGCACTCCCTTCATGACGGGTGGGAAGTGCTGCTGAAGTTTGAACTGTCCGTCTTGTAACCGTCACTCGTCGTCTGGTTGGGACCACACACACACACACACACAGAAGACAGACGAGCTGCTTTGGCAGTGTTGGACGCACGCGACGGATTCGGAGGGGCCTTGGCTTAAGGCTGCCTAACAACCGGAATTTTTTCAACTATCACTCAAACTACCACTTAAGCTGTTGCTAACCTCTGTTTTACTGTTTCTAAACAATCAATTTTCGTTTTTCTTTCATCGGATCTACCGCCAATGATCGATGCTTTTTTTTCTATCTTCGAGTAATGAAAAATGGTACTTGAACTACATGGAATTATGCTTTTTTCTGGTTTTGCTACGACGATAACTTTTTCGATTTCCTTTACTGCCTTCTCTTGACTTGCAAGAACTCGCTGCTATCTATCTTTTTCTCCTACTGATGGGTACCTTAGGGTTTTAAAAAGGGGTCAAAGGGGTTCAACCTTACCTGTTCACTTCATTACACTTTTTCAAAATATTCAATATGACCTATGGGCTGCTCTATAAGCAGAGCCCGTGCTGTCATAAAACCAGCTTAATCTCCAACAACATAATAAATTTATCAGTCCTAGTTCTGTATTCACTGGGTGGTAGTGATCCAGCTACCTAAAGCACAACGGATCCAGATGGAGGTTTTTAATGAGGAAATGTAGTGTGGTTATCAAATATTTCCAATACAGGCCTGTACCGAGGGGCGGGGGAAGGTCGAGGGTCGAACGACACCCAGCCCCCATCCCCCCGCCCCCCAACATTTCAGGAAGTTCTTGTTTTCTGTGACTATCCTTTTCATTGAACTGTACTTACAAAGTAATAAATAATTATTGTTTTTTTTTTTAAGTCAAAGTATATAACAAAACAACAAATATAGTAATATACATGTTATTGTTAACACAATAAATGAATCAATCAGGAAAACTGAAGAAATATTCTTGAATTTCAGTGCAAACTTTCTTTCAACATTATAAGAAAACTTCTGTTAACCAAAGTCAGTACAATGAATAACTTCTAATCAGGTAGAAGGGTATAGACCGCATACCCATTTTTTCTTAATATAACATTTTCAATTATTTCATCTTGTACATACCTTATATATGCAATGACATTTCTAGAAAAAAAATGTCCAGTTTTTGGGGTGAAACGACCCGCGCCCCATCCCCCCCAAAAATAACTCTGGGTATGGGTCTGCAATAGTACTTGTATATTTTATAATGATAAAACAAATTATGTTTCCTTTGTTTCTATATTTGTGTACAAGAATAATGCCTTGAAAAGCTGTAACGATTCATGAGTAATGCTTTCCATTAAAATTTCATATTATTTTGTTGAGCTGTAACGTGAAAGCTTGCTCATGAGTTGTGTTTCTATGTTGCAGTTAATGTACAGTCAAGTGTAGCCTATCATTGTATAAATCTGTTATGTTTTTATTTCCACAAAGGCCATTCATTGAGTGTGTGTGAGTAGTCGTGCAAGTAGGACGTGTCTGTCAAGTGCTCTATGAAAAGTGCAAGCCTAGTGCTATTTTCAAAATGAATAAGAAGAGAAAGTGTTGCAGTTTTAGCACAGGTTCATTGCCATAGCCTAGATGTTGAGTGTTGATGACACGATTGCAAAGGACCAAGGAGCAGCTACACAGGGTAGGGTTGAACAGACAAGGTCGACAATTTTCACAATTTTATTACAAAAATAAACCATTCAAGTTGAAAAAAGGAGACAGTTCTCATATACTACAAAAGTGTACATCTAATAATAAATGGGACGAAGATTCGGCCGCCATGCAGTCGGATAGCAAAACTAAGTCCCTGAAGGGAGTAATCCTCACAGATATAAAAGCTAGATGCCGCATTGGACGCTAGCTTAATAGGCCGGTGCACGTTATCAGGTCCGCCATCTTGGCGCGGCAATTCAAACAAATAATGCAGCAGGCTGCAGTATATGACGTTTTTTCGCCACTATTCGCTTAATATTGCACGGATTTTCTTGTCTGACGGCTCGTTACAAAGCTTACATAATTCCCTACAAGGATCTAATAAAATAAGTTGTTCCTTATTGTTTGAAAGTTAACTTGCAACGACTTCGTTTTAGCAGGTAAGGGGAAGGGGGCCCTAGTTGTATACAAATGGTAATATTTACCCATAACTATTGCTGTAAACAATTTGAAATGCTGTGATAAGACAGGTTACTAAAGTAGGCCTACAGCTATGGATCTGTGCAACTTAAGTAAAATCTTTGTCTCTCGAAGTGCTGTTAAAAATTTCCCCAATATAATTTTGGGCACAGGCCTACAAGTTTTAGGTCATAAAACTGTAGGGTTTGGGACCTAAAAATAAACTACAGTAGGCCCTAGAGTAACTAGGATTTCTGGGTTATCTAGCCTTTGCATCTCTGCCTGTTCCTTTGAGCCTGGGGGGGGGGGGTGTTCTTCCAATTTTTTGGAACGGGATGCTCCTCAGTGAATTCTGACCTCTAGACCTGGCTTTGAAAAATTTAGGGGGGATCAAGAGACCTCGTCTAGTGGCAAAAGTGACCTATCTCTAAACCTAATTTTATATGGTGAAATAATTATATAGAACTTAAAATTTTTCACAAAACTACCTTTAATTTGCTAATACTAGGATATATCATTATGGCAAGCATTAACACTTCAATATAGCTCATCTCTAGACCTGTGTTTGTCAAGGACCCATCAATTATTATACCTTATTTGTTGGGATAAGGGCCTGGGTCATCTCTATATTTCTACCCTTCCAGAAGGGGACCCATCTCTAGACCAAAATTGCCAAAATGAGCCAATCCTGACGAGCATCCCCGTATACCCGGTCATAGTAACCCCCACCCCCCCACCCTTTCAGCCTTTCAGCCTAGGCCACAATCATAAGGCCAGTCTAATTTCTTTTCAGCTAACTGTTCATTGGTTTGGTCAGGCATGTAAATTTAAATCTATGGGTGGCCTTATGGGTCATTAAGCCTATACTTTGAAGTAACAACTCTCAAAATGTATTGCACAATTATTTATTTTCATGTTATTTGTTACATTGAATATATATATAACATTTATTGTACATCTGTGCATTTATTTATAAATATTCCCAGCAGTTTAAACAAGTTTTTTTTTTCATTGCTGTTTCCAACAGTTTAATGATACTACATTGTAATGATAACCTATATACATTGATATGAAATTAGCAGCCTATATCAAAACATCAGCAAAAACTCGTTATGTGGCCTTGCTTAGCCATTTAGTTCTTATTACAAGGACCAGATTAACACTTTAATATTACATAGCTATAATGCAGTGAAAGAAATCTAGAAACATCAAATTAGTGTCCAACATACACGATTTACCCTATTGACCTAATGGCCCTTAAACAATATTGTTTTAACCATTTTTTTCGTAGGCTGCCACCTTGCAATTGCAGAGTATGTAATTTAGCTCGGTGGTGTTGTCTTACATGATAGAAACAAGAGACCGCCAATTCAGTCAGTTGAAACAGATGGTTTGACAGACCTTCTTGAGTTTCTAGAACATGATCACCAAGTTCAAATATATCATCTGTTCCAATGTTTGCTCGAACAGTTCTTAAGACTTGCAACAGTGTGAAGCTCCTTTTCATTTGGAAATCTACAATACATATTTAGATAAATAGATTAACAACAATACATGTACAAAAATCACATAGATCAGCAGAACTTTAGTTGCACTGACCTTGAAAGTGTGAAACTTAAACTTTAACACGATAGACAGATAGAGTGAGCAGAAAATATTCTAAAACCGCTCTGTATTACTGCTACAACAAATATAAAGAAACAGAGACCCTAGCAGATGGACATACTACATTCTGGCGATTAAAATGATGTATGACAAACCTAGTTTTCTATCAGAACAGGAAAGATAACCTGGGATTAACCATAACTACTTTTGCAACATTCAATTACATTGCAGAGATAGGACTGTTGCTGCTGTTCCCGACAAAAAATGAGATTGTGTACATACTACAATAAACTTACTTATGAAGTGTGATGCCCTGCTCTCGGCTACGTAAATTTCGTATGTTGTTACAGCCAAATGCAGCATTTTAGAAAAAACCACGTCTGAAACCACCTGTTTACGATTACCGCGCCAAGATGGCGGACCTGATGACGTATGTCCGGCCGGCCGATGCGGCATCTAGGCTTTTATATCTGTGGTAATCCTCACAAAATCGAACACATTACAATTAATTCTTTTGCAAAGGGGACGCCAATTATGTAGCTAACACATCTAAATTGATGACCTAGTCAACTCAAATATGAGACGGATGCACGATAAATCTAGCTCAAGCACATATCTTACAAATATTACCAGCTCAATCAGAGGAGTGTGTTGCAATCGCCTTACCTTGCCAAGTCGTGCCCTGGGGAAGAATATTCTTCCGAGGTGGTGCCGGCCCGATTTACAACTTGGCGACATCAAGACGCGGACTCATTTATTGCGCATCTATGTTATCATCATGAATTGAAAACGATAAATCTCTATTGCAATCAAGGGTCAATTGAAGTTTCATCAATTAAATTCAGTTTCTAGGCATTATCCCGGATTCGCTATAATTTCGGCGTTTTTGCCTTCGACAATTCTTGTGTTTCTTATACTGAATACATCGTTGTTGCTCCTGTGGCTTCAGTTGTCCGGCCTTCTTCTAGCCCGGGTTTTTGGGTTTCTGTGATAGCCCTTAGAGTTTTCTTTTTTTTATGGGTTCTGTAGACATTTGTTTGGAGTCTACGTTAGTCACAGGTGTCACGGGAATAGTCAACAGTGCAATTGGCTTTTCTTTTCCCCTTTTGGATGTTAACCATTGGTGCCATAAGTTTTTTATCACGAGCGAATTTGAATTTCTCTTTTTCTCTCAGAACAGTTTGTGTAGATTTTAATATCTTAGTCCGGGACCTGGAATCATTTTCCGGTGATGCATTTATAGTTTCAGCCATTTGATGCTGCAACGAGATTTCGGAGAGAATTTCGGCAATTTTGGATGTGTGAGTGAATAATGGCACTGCATCGTTTTTTTTTCTGAATATTTATTTTTCAGAAATTGTTGCATTTCCAAGGCTCTTGCACAATAATCTTGTTGTGTTCAGTTTTTCTGATAGTGTGAGCCAATAACTGGTGAGGTGTCAGTTTATATGTCACAAGGTACGACTTATATTGCACTTGTTTTTTTTCGCTTTTTTTTATTTAGTTTTTTTAAAGAGTTGGCGGGTTTCGGCAAATATCTCCAAGTGTCTATCACATGAGAATTTGGTTTTTGCTCATGGTTGTTTTTGTGTCAAGTTTGCCGGTAATAGGAGTCTTGATTAAGTTTCGGTGGCCTGGTGTGCTGAAGTGGATATGGGGAAGCTTTTGTTTGGACACTTCGGGTTGTGGTTTTGTTTGTAATGAGTTATGGCACACTGATGATTTTTCTAGAAGTCCTTGTCATTTTGGGAGTATTGATACTTTTATTTTGGCAGTTTGCCCTTTTCAGCAGTTATGCTAACCCGGAGATTTACACTTTTTGCCGGTAAACATGAGCTCCTTATAGGATGTTTTTCAAGGTTATTTAACTGGCTTTTAGAGTCCGATGAAGACATTGAGAAAGTAGTAAAAGAGTAAGAAGGAGGCAAACGAAAAAGATGGGAAGGAGTCACAGTCAGTGGAAGACAGAGATAGGTTCAGAGAGAAAAACACGGTGGTGAAAAAGGTGGTAGACCAAGCTAAAGCAAAGTCATATGATGATGTGTATAATGAGCTGGGGACAAAGGAAGGATTAAACAAGATGATCAAGCTATCAAAGGCTAAAAATAAAAGCACCAAAGATATTATATATATCAAACAAATAAAAGATCAAGATAGTGTAGCACTTAGAAAGGAGGAAGACATTGTGAAGAGATGGAAAGAATATTTCGAACAGTTGTTAAATGAAGAAAACAATAGACTAATAAAAGATGATGGGCAAGTGAACATTGGCATAGTAATGAGGTTTTCTAGGCAAGAGGTACTAAATGCACTGAAGAAGATGAAGATTGGGAAGGCAACCGGACCAGACATGATTCCTGTGAAGGCATGGAAAGCATTAGGAGATGAAGGAGTGGATAGACTGTACGATCTTATGATTAAGATCCTTGAGCAGGAAAGATACAAAATGAGTGCTGTGGGAGTATATTGATCCCAATTTTTAAAGGGAAAGGCCATGTCTAAGAGTGTGGTAATTATAGGGGTATTAAATTGATGTCCCACAATTTGAAGATACTGGAAAGGATGATAGATGCTAGACTGAGAAAAGAAGTACAAATAGGTAAAGAGCAGTTGGGATTTATGAAGGAAAGGGGAACAATAGATGGTATATTTCGTCTGAGGCAACTAATGGAGAAATTCGGGGAAAGACAAAGGGACCTAAATATGGTATTCATTGACCTTGAAAAGGCTTATGACCGAGTCCCGAGACAAGAGGTATGGAGGAGTCTGAGGGAGAAGATGGTGCCAGAGAAGTACGTTCGATTGATACAAGATGATGTAAATTTATTTGTACATATACATTTTCTAACCTTTAACGAAGTCACTGCTAAGAGCTACAAAATAACTATACCACATTTTCTTTAGTACAGGCTCTGCAGAAAAAATTAATATTATAATTGAATAATCTGATTAATTTTACTTAGCATTTAAAATATTTGATAGATAGATTTAATAAATAGATTTAACTGTCCCTTCAAATTAGTTAAGAAATTATTTAAATGATTTAGGGAGTGATAAGAACCATTGACCTGACATAGGCTTTTTCGGGGGGTAGCGAGAGGTCGAGGCCGTCGAGCGGGTTTTTTGGGGCTTGTTAAAACAGACAGCAACGGAGACGGACGAACTTGTTTCATAAACTTCGTCTTGAGTTTAATTTACGTAGTGTAGGGTTTTAGAAATTAATAACCCTTAAGATAATTGGTTTGTATGATCTCCTTTCCTGTTTGTACCTATCCTAACCCATATCCTATCCGAATCCTTATCTGCAACCAAAACTTAAAATGGCCATTCACACTGATCTGTCAGCGCTGCTGACATAATTCAAAGGGCAAGTGATGTTGAGTCCTCGACCTTGGAGGCATATCGTCTTAGGCTAGAGTCTCAAATAAAGAAGTATGAAAAACTCAACTTTAAGTACTTAGTTCAACTTGGAGAGGAAGGGTCTCTGAGCAAGACCCTGATAGAACACAACTCACTGCAAAGCGGCGTCATGCCAACCAAGTCGTCATGCAAAGCACTGAAGTTTTGCAACAGAGTTTAGGCCATTGCATAAGGTTAAGTTGCCGTCTTTATCACTACCAGAATTTGAAGGGATCGATGGAGAATGGCCCCCCTTTTGGGATGTTTTCGAGTCTAACGTTCACTCTCGTTGAGACTTGAGAGCTGTTGACAAATTTAATTACCTGAAGGGGTGTTTGAAGGGTGAAGCTCTAGCTCTGATTAAAAATATCCTTGTCACGAATGAAAACTATTTAGACGCCATTGACATGTAGAAGAAAACTTATGCTGATCCAGAGAAAATAACCTCATCTCTAATTTGTCAAGTAGCAGGCCTGCCTAAGCCTTCTGCAGATCTGGATCCACTATGTGGCTTCCGGGCTAAACTTGAACAATATGTTAGAGGCAAAGAAAGAAACAAACCTAATTCGGATCACTGTACCTGGATACTTGGTCCTTTAGTTTTAAAAAACTACCTGGCAAGGTGAAAGAACAAATCCAAAACAAGTGTGGACGGGACTACCCCTCACTCCTAGATATTAGAGAGGGGCTAGGAAAGATAATCCTGACCTTGTCTTCTTTGGATTTTGAACCCAGGGATAAGAATAAGGATTACTCCCATAGAATACCCAAGCTTAACCAAAGTTCTAATAGACCAGGTAATCAGACCAAAACTCAGGTTAGTTCTTACACCCCTAAGAAACATGATGTTATAAATCTGAGTATTTCTGTCACTCCAGGTCGGCCTAATAAGACAGCTAGAACTCAAAGTTGTGTATTCTGTGATAGACCAGAACATAAAGCCTACCAGTGTGACAATTACAAGACCACGCAAGAGTGCATTTCAAGACTTACCACACAAAATCGTTGCATGAAATGCACTTCACCCAACCATAAGACAACAGATTGTCTTGTAAAGTTCCACAAATGTCTGTCATGTAAAACTGGACTGCACCATTCAGCATTGTGCCCTGATTCCTCAACTGAAGTCTCTGCTGTGAACTATTGTGGAGACAATGACAGTGACAAAGACTTAAAGTCACAAACAAGTGGAATTCTCCCTACCGCCTTAATGAAAGTGGTGTGTCCGCCCTCATGCAACACCAAGGAACTTAGATCACTGTTTGATTCTGGGCCGCAACGCACCTTCATCACACAAGAGGCAGTGGAAGTGTAAACTTGTACGAGACAATCCTGTCCAACTGATCATCAGTGGGTTCTGGGATACCAAAGAACCTAGAGAATATAGTACGGTCACTGTACCTGTCAGGGTAAATGATGACAGCCCTGTAACTTTAAAGGCTATTGTCGTAGCTAAACTACCTCAGAGCGCTAGGCCTCGTGGACTCTGTAAGATAGTCTCTGAACTGAAGAGCCAGAATGTCACCCTAGCTAATCCTAACTTGTCAAGTAGTCAGATTGACCAGGTGAAACTGCTTGTTGGCATCGATCACTACTTTGACTTTATCCATTCTCCACAAGCAAACGAGTGAACCTGATTGAGTCCTCCTTAAAATATCTGGTCGCTGGTAAACTGCCTAGTAATGACACCCCTATCAGTACTCATTCTGTAACTGTAATGAGACTGGCAGTTGATGAACCTTCCAAAGCTGCTCTAGAGATACTACTTGAGATGTCTGATAGCAAATTTGCTGAAGACCCCATCCAACAGCTTTGGACCCTAGAATCAGTCGGAATTGTTGATCAAGATATGTCACCTGAGGATAAATTTGTACTGGAAGAATTCAAGAATTCCATCAATATGGTTGAAGGACGATATGAGGTATCTCTCCCCTGGAAAGTCGATAAGAAACAACTCCCTACCAACTTAGCACTCTCGAGGAAAAGCTGAAACAAACCAATAAATATCTGGAAATTTATGACCAGATCATTGAAGAACAACTGTCTCTCGGCTTCATTGAAACAGTGCCAGAAGAAGACCACAAGTTGACAAATGTCCATTATTTACCCCATTTACCTGTGATTAAGGATTCAACTACAACGCCCATTCGTATTGTATTTGATGCAAGTGCCCGGATGGATAAGCAGGCCCCTAGTCTGAATGATTGCTTATACTCTGGCCCATCCTTGACTAATCATCTAACCGACTTGTTGTTGAAATTCCGTCTCGACCCATTTGCGGTATCGGCAGACATCAGCAAAGCCTTCTTACGGGTAGGTCTCCAACCTAGAGATTGTGATCATACACGTTTCATCTGGCTAAAAGATCCTAACAATGAAAAGGACCTTCAAGCCAATAGGTTTAGATCAGTTCTCTTTGGAGCCACCTGCTCGCCTTTTCTACTCCAGTCGACCTTGCAACATCACTTTGAAACCTACCCCACTTCACCTGAATTTAGTTTCCTCATGACCAAATTTTATGTGGACAACTTAATTGGTTCCTTACCTACTACAGTCAGCCTCTACAGCCTTTACGAGGTTGCAAAGGAAGTACTATCAGATGCCGGAATACCTTTAAAAGAATGGATCAGTAATGATCCAACCTTCAACGAAATGGTAACACAAGAAGGTGATGGAACAACAGAAGGCTCAGATCTTGTCAAGTTCTAGGACTTCACTGGAACTACAAGACTGACCACTTAAGCATAAAACCCCCTACCTTTGAGGAAGCTCCGCTTACCAAACGGCTACTTTTGAGCAACCTTTCAAAAGTATTTGACCCTCTAGGATTGTTTGCTCCCATAACTGTACGAGCCAAAGTTCTTATGCAAAAGGTCTGGAAACTATCTAAAAGGTGGGATGAGATTTTGCCACCAGAACTTCAAGAAGAGTGGTCGAAGATCAAGAAAGACCTTGAGAACTTATCATACCAGGAATTCCCACGCTTTACACCCAACAGAGGGACTAACTACTCTCTTCACGTATTCTGTGATGCTAGTGAAAAGGCCTATGGGGCTGCAGCCTATTTGATGGACCTTGGTTCATACCAAAAGCGAGGGAGTAAGTTTAGCTGTGGTCACTGATAATTTTTGTAATGTTGCAAAGCTACCTCCAGCTGCTTCAGTATATACAGCTGAACTATCTGCTATTGTAAAAGCCCTGAATATAGCATATCATTCAAATAAGAAGTCTTGTGTCATATACTCAGACTGTAAGAGTGCTCTGGAAAGCCTGAATAGTTATAATTCTTCCCATGCTTTAGTACAAAAGGCTCAGGCGTGGCTGTTTCGCATTTCGTGTAGGCGCAAAACAGTACGTTTTTGTTGGATTCCTGGTCATGTTGGGATCCCAGGTAATGAAGAAGCAGACCGAGAAGCAAAGAGTGCCTGTTCCCAAGGAGAAATTGATACAAATAGAGTCCCCCATTTTGATATGAAAATCTGTATTCGTAACTATACACTAAGAAAGTGGCAAGAGCGATGGTCATCTCCCGTTCTTGCTAATAATAAGAAGTTAAAACAATTGGACCTCAAGTATGAATTTGGCAATCATCCTATCAAAGCGACAGGAGGACTGAAGTTATATTAACAAGGTTGACGATTGGTCACTGCCGAATGACACAGATTTCTTCTTGATGGTGGTAGTGCTCCAGTGTGTGTTCACTGTGATAGCCCTTTGACAGTTGAGCACATTCTGGTTCACTGCACCAGGTATGTAAATGAGAGGGTGATGTACGAATGTCTAGTAATTTTGTATAGATATAATTATTATTTTTTTTATTTTTATCATAAATGGTCATTTAACTTTGAATTCCATTAGAAATTTAATCTCGATTTTACCGTTTTAAACACTGATCATCAGAGTATCTATTTTAAACTCATTATTTATATAATTCCCATTGAACTCATTATGTATATTTCCATTTCTATTCATTATCACTATAGCACTGAATGACTCTATGGGTCCCAGTGCTTGGCTTTATGCCAAAATCACATATTCCATTCCATTCCACAATAATTGAGTGGGCCCCCAAACCAGAATTCCTTATCACAAAAAAAGGGAACCAATAGAATTATAAAACCAGAAAATTCTAAAGCAAGAAGATCAAGTGCTTCGAACAAAGAAGCTGAACCAGTGGCTAACATCTCCAAACATGCTTCATCTTGTGGTAGTAATGAGTGCTTCATAAGTACTTACAACCTACTACCCACCAAGACAGAGGACTCAATACATAATTGTATAGAAAATTTTACTAAATTACGAAGTTGCCCATTATCACACCAACTTGAGTAGGAATAATGTTCTGAATCTTTAAAATACAAAAAGGAAATTATAAAATCAAAGATACTCTTAATATTTAATTATGAAAAACGAACAACTGCTGAATCTAATAATCAGCATACAAATACATCAATGAAAAGTCAGAAACCAATTCAAATGCATATAAACTTCGAGACAAAGTAAAATCAGCAGTCAACTTATAGAATTTAACACCAAATCCTCCCCCCCCCCCCATCATGGAATGTAAAATTATTCGGTGGAACATAAATGGACGGACCTCTAACAAGAATTCGTTTAGACAAACTACAAAGAATTGTATGAGAACACAGTCCTATGTGCATATGTCTACAGCATATAGGAAGTAACCCTACAAATATCCAACACTATAAAATTGCCTATTATTCACCAACTGACGGTGGAAAATTAGGCACGGCTATTTACTTTCATACTGGCATAACATATGAACCTTTCAACATACCATCTATGCCATATCAAATAACAGCTATTAAACTGTATATGGCTGACAAGAGTAAAATCACCATTTGTAATTTATATAACCAACCAAATTTCAATGCAAATTTCAATGATTTTTCTGAACTTATTAACGATAGTATACACAAACCCCTACTTATAGTAGGAGATTTTAATGCACATAATCCTTTATGGGATACTAATAACCTCACTGACATATCTGGAATCAACGTAGAGGAAACTATAATGAAACACATCCTGTGTTGTCTCAATGAAAGTGAGGTTCCAACATATTTTTCAAATGCACACTTAACTTTTCCTCGATTGACATTTCATTATGTTCAAAAGATGTAGCCGAGAAATTTGAATGAAATGTCCTAGACGACTCATACACAAGTGATCACTTCCCAATTGTTCTGAACTAATTAGTAATACCAAAATATTGCCATCTACAAGATATAATAACCAAAAAGCTAATTGGGATAAATATTCCCTATACACTCGAAACATACCACCATTCCCACATAATGAAGATCACAATACATGTGAATCCTTCTCAAACTTCATAATAAATGCTGCAGATAAAAGCATTCCAAAATCCAAAACACATTCCATAAAATCCCCTGTCCCGTGGTGGAATCCAACCTTAACAACCTTAAGCAAAATAAAACATATCGCAATCTTAACAGACTCAAAACGCCTTAAATCACTGAACAAAATGCCCTAGAGTATAAACATATTAAACAAAATAGTTATAACAAACATAACAATTAACCACATTAAACCACTATATAACAAATATACAGCCAAATTTAGAAAAACAGTAATAGCTGAAAAAATTGCATCATGGAAAGAATGTCTCCAACATATCATCAAACAGATCTGGGAAAACAAGGAAAATCAATGGAAAACATATAAAACCTCCAAGAAGTGCAATACATCTAAATGGAAAAATATACCACGATACTTATGAAATATCAAATATAATTGGAAAACATTTTAAATACATCACTGCTTACTCTAGCCTAAATATACATTTTCAAATTATCAGAAAACAAAATGAAAATATAATACTCAATTTTGAAACTCTTGAAGACCTGGATTATTATTATTATAAAGGATTAGTTTATCCAGACCTCTGAGCCTAACAACGGCTCTTCTCGGGCTGGTTTTCAGGAATTAATCCTGAAAAAAAATTAGATTTTATTTAGGAAACCGGTTTTACTTAGGAACATGATGATCCTATTAAATACAAAATCTTTGCCTTCAACAAGAATGCCTTTCAATGTCGTGTTTTGTAAATATGTGTTTCTTTGATGGTTCCAAATTGGACAATCAATTAATAAGTGTTGGACAGTCATTGGTGTCTGGCATGTACTACATTTCATTGAGTCTGGATGTGGATTTGACATCAAATGACCGTGTGAAAATCTAGTATGACCTATACGTAGTCTTGTTAGTAACACTTCTTTCACTTATTCTTTTTGAGATGATGACATCCATGAATTAACTTTGCTTTTTATATTTCTGTTTGTTTGTAGTTGGCACTGATGTCCAATCTGATTGCCAGTCTTGATATATTAGAGGCTTAATTGAGGTTATCCCGTCTGATACTGGGACATGTGTCATTGTTGATGGAGTAGTGCAAGCTAATTTGGCAGCTGTATCTACTTTTTCGTTTCCTTCAATTCCCACATGTGCTGGAATCCAACATATTTTTATTAATAGTCCTGACCGAATAAGTTGGTGTATTTTTCTTTGGATTTCTTGGACAAGGTGATTTGTAGACTTGTACTTGTTTAGTCACTAAAAATTATGGTGGAAATTGCTCTCTTCTCAGATATTATGTCTAGTGAGTGCCTCAGTGGCGTGGTTGGTATGGTCTTTGCCTGCCACCTTGGTGGCCGCAAGTTCGATTCTCGACCATGCCATTGAAGGGTCAGAGATGTGTATTTCTGGTGATAGAAGTTCACTCTCGACGTGGTTCGGAAGTCACGTAAAGCCGTTGATCCCGTTGCTGAATAACCACTGGTTCCATGCAACGTAAAAACACCATACAAACAAACAAACAATTATGTCTAGTGCTTATCTTAAGTAACTTATCTTTTGAGAATGCTGAAGCTCCTACTCCAGTGTTGCTCTTTGATCCATTGTATAGATCATAAGTTGATCTCCCTTTCTTCTGATGTGCTCCAACGCATGTTGGGGGTACATTTCTGTGTTTGCCATATTTCTTTTTAGTAGGTATGATAGACTAGTACATATTTCTACTCTTTTCAAAGTCCAGAGTGGTGGAAATTCCATTGCTGGATGGAAAATTGGTTTAATATTATGTGAATTCATTAAATATGTTTTTTTTTTGTTTCTAATCTTTGGTTATAATTCAGAAATCAGGCAGCACTACACATAGTTATCAAGTTGCGGTGATGTTTCAGGGGTAATATGCCTGCTTCTGCTAACAGGGAGTTTATAGGTGATGATCGAAATGCTTCCGTGCACAAACGTATTCCTTCATGATGCAGTCCATCTAGTGTTTTTAATGTAGCTTCTGAGGCAGATGAATATTGGGCAACAATAATCTATTATAGATAGTACTGTTGCTTTGTATAAGATAAGCATGGTGTTATGTCCAGTTCCCCATTTGGTATCTGATAGTTTTTTCAATATGGCTAGGGCTTTTATGCCTTTAGTTCATCCACAAGGACGTTAATCCTTCCAAGCTGTTGTATTGTCCACATTACTGCCACTATCCTCCCCGTTACCAAATGTCAAAAGTGTTGGAGACTAAGAGAAATTGCTAGTAATTCCTTCATATTTTTATATGAAGATCTTTTTGAACTGTTGACCACAGTCCTGACATTTTCCCGTCTCCCAGAAGGGGCCCCCATCCCAGATCCGAGGCGTCTCAGCAAAATCTGAGGTCAGGGTTCAGAGGTTGAAAGGACTTCCCTTCCTGAAGTTTTTTTGTAGACAACCACCACTTCAGGTCTGCTTCTATCTCCTGAGAGATGGGGAAAACAAAGGAGCCCAGTTGCGTTTTCCTGCGCCATGACACTTTTAGATCAAATTGAGGAGAGTGCATGTGAAGTCTCCTAAGTCTTGCGAAAGACTCTACCGAGGCCAGACTCCCCACCAGGCTCAATCATTGTACTGCTGAGCACTCCTTCAGGGCGAGGAACTCTCAGACTGTCCGCAGGCACAAGTCTGTTCTCTTGGGCGAGAGAAAAACCCTAAAATTCCGAGTCCAGAATCATGCCCAAATATAGAATCCTCTGAGTGCATGGGGACTAATTGTGACTTCTTGATGAAACAATTCCAAATTCTTTAGTCAGTGGTCCTCGTAAATTTATTTTAAGTCCTATGTGCCGAAGGAGACCAGAGATGCCAATCGTTGAGATAGAGGAACACGTTCATATCTAGAAGATGTAGCCATTCCCCAAGTGGAGCAAGAACTCTTGTAAAAACACAGAGCCCGAAACTGATACACCTTGTTTTGGAAGACAAAACAAAGAAACTTCTTGAAATCTGGGTGAATTGGGTCCTCATCCAATCGTCCTATTGTAGAGAAGACATTACTGAGACTTTGGTTTGGTTTCCATACGAAACTTTGTCTTCACCACAAACCTGTTTCACCCTTAAAAGATGGATTGCTCCTCAGGAGTAGTAATAACAGGTTTGGGGTGGTTGACAGATTGATCCTGTATATAAACGATTTTATGCGCCATTGATTTCGAAAGAATCGGGTGGGAAAGAGGTGCCAAATTCCCTATAGCTCATATATTCACTAATGGCAACTTTACACCGGTTAATATCACAAGTCGGGCCTTTAGTTCGCTTGACTTCATGGGAGAATGTACTGGGTTTCTGTCTCACGTGACATCTTTATGTAAATTTGCTCATGAATATATCAAGGGGTGCTGTTGGTTTTTTGGAAAGAAGATTGCTAAGAAATATTAGAAAAAACTTGTACAAATTAAAAAGTTACTGAATCTTTGCTCTCGGTAAATTTATGTAAATATTTTTCAACAAATATGCTAAGAATTTGTTACTGATTTTATTTCTTATCTGTTTTGATATTGTGTGAGCTATAATCATAATTTTACAAAATAAAATAAAATTATTTATTAGAAAAAACATACATATGTTAGTAAAATTTATGACTGTCTTGTAAGAGGCCCTACTAGGGGTTGTACAGTCCATTTTTCAACTTCTCGTGGAAGGTAGGGAAATTTTTTAGAACTTTTTTGTCTTTCATCATACGCATTTGCACATCTTCTTCTTTCCTTTGATATGTTTTTTTCGTAAATTTTGCTAACCTCAAAGTTTTGCAGTATGGGGTGCTCCATATCGATTTATTACCCTAGCTCCTACGAGTTGAAAAGCTGATGTTTAGGACTGGTCTCCAGCCCCACGATAACTTGAGGACTACAAAGAGCCAGTTGTAAAACCCTTCTGATGTGTGATTTAAAACTTCTAATATTACCCCTTTCTTAAGAGAGCTGCCACCTCCTGGGAAAGGGCCGAAAACCTTTCGGACCCTTGCAAGTACGCTGTCAATGCTATAGGTGAAGATGATAGCGGAGGCTTCTCTATGAGAGGAACTGGGTAACCCTCTTTCAATACCTGGACAACCCAGGGTTCCGCCCCTCTCCAGCTTCATTCCTTCCCAAACAAAAGGAGCCTGACACCAACTAGGCCGAGGATGTAAAGAAGGTCTTGCTGTGGTCGAGACGGAGTCCTTCAGTCTTATAATAGATTGTGATAAGTTGGTCGTGGATTTCTTCTGCAAATCCAACAAGATTTCCATTACCATGGACTGAGGGGAAGAGATGGGACTTATCCAGGGGAGCAAACATCAGCGCTGATTTCTGGATGGAAGTCACTCCTTTCAATGCAAAAGAGTACCAAAACTCCCTCTTTTTCAAGATACCTATAGAGAAGAGGGAGGCCAACTCGTCAGACCCATCCCTCACCGCCTTGTCAGCACATGACAATAATCCAAGCCAGTCTGACGAGAATTACTCTGCAAGAGCTGGGCAGTCCTTGACCTTTCTGGCTATCACTCCCATGGTCCAAACAAAAAACTCATTATTTCTAATATCTTGAATAAGTTATTCAGAAGATGGTCCATCTCCGAGGAAGAAAAATACGTCTTCGCTGACGCGAAAGCTGAACGTCTCGAGGCAGAAAAGTCTCCCTGGGAGGAGGAAGAAACTCCCAGGGAAGGAGTTTCTTCTCTAGCATAGAACTTATGTCTCTTCTTAATCAGCTTGGAAGGAGGAAAAGCAAAAGAGGCTTTCCCTTGCTCCTTCTTGTCAGCAAGCCACTCATCCATCTCCTGAAGCACCTTCTTAGAGGAGGACGACAAAACCAACTTGGGAAGGCCTAAGGTATCTGGTTTTTTCCCCCATAAGGAAAGTCAAAGCTGGAGAAGCAGGAGACGCAGGCTCAATGAAGTCGAAGAACTTGGACAGGAAAAACTTAAGCAAAGACGAATAGGCATGAGGAGCTAGATCCTGGTCTGTTTCTTCCTCCTCACATGAAACTGGAGGCAAGGGATCTTTCATAGCAGGAATCTCCAAAAGGTTTCTTCATAAGAAAATCCATCAAGTCCTTTAGCTGCTGCTTGATAGGCTAAAGAAGGGTCTTCTTGTGCAGAAGAAGCATTAGTAGACAGGTACTGCTCCACCTGGTGCCAAAAGGATAGATGCGGGCGCCAAACAGCAGCTGATGCTTGGACCGAAGAAGTGGGCACTTGGAAGTAGGAAGCAGGCACCCAGGTCCCAGAAACAGGCACCTGGGTGCCAGAAGCAGGTGCCTGAATAAGGGCTGCGGACACCAAGCATACAGAAGAGATAGTCATACAAACAGGAGTGGGCGTCGATTAGTATTTTGAAGTAGAAGGGGACTTGGGAGAAAGAGCCGGGTGCTTATGAGAAACTCCAGAACTCTAGTAAGATCTCAAAGGGCGATTCAAACCCGAAAGAGACTCGGGACAATCCCAAGTCTTGGGATAATGAGCTGGACTTGGTCCATGGACAGTCTCTTGAAAAACTACATGAAGGCTGTGGGCTGGGACTAACTTCTCTGTACTTCTTCACAGGGTAAGGAGAAGCATCAGCAGGTGCAGCAAGCCTCTTCAAAGGATGAGATACTGATGAGCATCGTCACTGGCTCTTCCTGTCTGGAGAAGAGTCTTCCAAGTCTTGACAACAGACAGTTAGCATGAAAGAGATGCCTTTCCAATGGCACTCTGTTGACACCTGAGACTGATCACCAGGCTCATAAAAGGGGGCAACTGCTAATGAGCAAATCCCACTGGCCTCCCTTGGACCTCCAGTACAGTAGTACCTCAGGATACGAAATTAATCTGTTCCGAGGTGGCCTTCGTAACCTGATTTTTTTCATATCTTGAACCACATTTTACATGTAAATTGCCTAATTCGTTCCAAGCCCTACTAACACACCCAAGTAAATTATTTCCAGACTAACAACACATGTTCTACGGTTACAACGCCGATCCAACGGAAGAAATACGACTCCAAAAAGGCAAAATACTGTACATACTTGAGTAATTTTCAACTGCATGTAATGTTCAACCCCATTTTTACTGCATATATTAGGACTTTAGCATATGTCCCTTAGCAATAAGCCTAGCCTATGTTAGCAGTTAAGCTAGAAGCTTAGAATATGCCAATAAAATGTATAAATAATCAGTATGTACTCATTTCAAATAATTATTAATTAATCATTAACTATAATACACAAACAAACAAAAAAACGCTTCAACCTTTTGTTTACGTTCAGCACTATGTGTACCAAACGATCGCCAAGCAACCAGTTTTACCTAGCACACAGTTTAGTAATCATAAATTTTCATTATCTCTCTTCAACTACTGAAACTACCAAACAGTATAATAACCATTCATTTTTATTCTTTATTCTATCTTTACCTAATGGAGATACCGAGTTACTGACAGCTATAATGAAACATATAATATCAAAACAGAAGAATTCTAGAAAATATTTGTTGGCTTCGATGATAGCAGTCTGATTTATTTTATATTTTATGATATCTAATTCACAATTTTTTTTATTAAATGTATTGCATGTACTCATTTCAAATAATTATTAAGTAACCATTAACTATAATAGCAAACAAACAAACAAAAAGCTTCCAAACTTTTTTGTTTTCGTTCACACTATGAGTAGCGAATGATCGCCAAGCAACCACTTTTATCTAGCACACAGTACAGTACGTAATCATAAATTTCATTATCTCTCTTTTCAACTACTGAAAACTACCAAAAAAACAGTTATAATAACCATTCATTTTTCTATTCTTTATTCTATCTTTACCTTAATGTTTTTTTTTTTAATTAAATGTATTGCATGAATATGATTTTCAATTTACAGCATCCTTTTACCAATACAATACATAGAGCACATGGGGTAGATGCTGACCAATAGGAGAGCAGGATCTTATGGGCAGTGACTAGCATCAGGAACCAATGGAGTGGGAGGATGGTGGCGAGTCTACTCCAGTTGGCGGCGCGGGAGTTTTAAAATTGTTCTCTGTGGTCCGGACGAATCTCGGGACTTTACAGCAACAACCTTTCGTAACCTGAACTATTTTCGTATGTAGAGCCAAAAAATTCTTCGTATTTGCTTTTGTAACTTGAATTTTTTCGTAAGCTGTGACTTTCGTATGTTGAGGTACCACTGTATGTTTCTCCCAAGTGTAGGGGAGCGGGACAGGGACCTTCATCTAGGAGCACCAGTGGGCAAACAGCCACCTTTTCCCCTCAGACAGCATTACACCATCACTAGGCACTGCACTGACATTATGCACTTCAATCACATTAGGAGCGCTGAAAGATGATTTCTCTATGAAAGACCTGAAAGAGGAACCTAATTCCATTATAGCATTTGCAAGAAAATCAAATTTCTTATTAAACTTTGACTCTAGACCGGCTATGGTGCTGGGGTTAGAATTATGGGAGCTGGAATCTGAGACTTAGGCAAAGGAGTAGGAGTAAGGATTGGAGACATTGCAGGAAGAAGTGAAGAAACAGTAAACCTCTTCAGCTACTTCAGGAACTACTAAAGAAGCCCTACTTTTACCTCTAATAGCTGCCTTCCTTATCATATCCCTGTTAAGCTTATCTAAACGAGCTTTCGAGGCCTTCCATTTGTCCTCTTCTCAATCCTTACATTCTGGACAGGTTAAGTCTAACGAACAAGCCTGGCCCCTACATTTAACACATTTAGTATGGGAGTCATAAGGAAATTTGATAAGTCTGGTCTTACAACCCTCCAAAAATATCTAATACCTGAAGCACTGAAATCAGACATAATGATGTCTAATCCAAAGATAAATAAGCAAAAAACCATCACAAACAAAATGAACGCATCACTAATGTATGGGATATCCACCAAAAATTGACGAGACCCCTGCCAAAAACTACCATTGTTACGCGGGAGCTGGCATGAAAAGCAATGATGGAATTCGTCAGTTGGTACTGATCGTTCCCGAAAGTGGGCAGGTCCTGTTCACCTACTCAAGCGATGGCAGCGCCACAGCAAATTTGAATTTTAGTTAGGAAAGCTTACAGCTAATTATAAGTTCTTGGTATGTCACATGTAAAACTAACGTTGTATGGAATTACTGAGATGTAAATACAATTGGAGATGACCTCAGTCAGAATTAATAATTGTCCTTTTATCACTGAAACAGGAAATACTCCATATACAAATTGCTAAACACTGGGGATAGAGGGTTCCCCATCACCAGTTCAAATCTAATAATACTGCTGGTAAATAAAAGAACCATAAATGATCAATATGAAATCTTATTTACAAAAACAAGGAAATAAATTAGCAATAAAATCCATAATTCACAAAATATCAGCATGGTCTCTTCTATGTTTCACTTTCTTGAAACTCAGATGGATTACTTGTAGATGAACAACTATTTATTGCAATAAAAGAACATCTAGTCGTTACTATAAAACTCAATAGTAATGTCACTTTGAATGTCAAATTATAGTGAAGAGCAACTGGGGTACTTTTTTGTCACAATCTGAGTGTCAGAGCCAATGTATTTTTAAGTCAAATTAAAATACAAAACTATTCATGAAAGAATAATCGTTCAAATCCACATAATGATTAATACTTGGGAAATATCTTTTATTTATATTAAGCTAAGTTATGCTACACAAAATCCACAAAAGATTTTACACCCCTGATTCATTGACTTTTCGTATTTACATGTAATAAAGGTTGGCAAAAACATATTTAGATTATAAGCAGAAAGATAATCTTTAAAGCATGAAAGAAAAAATATTAGGATGCACATTCTCATAGGAAAGTAAAATAACCAAGATGTTACGGTAACTGTTTGCAAATGAAAATGGCTGAATCAACCTATTAACCCTTAAAAGTATCTTAACAAAAATTGTTTTGCCTTTCAAGAGAACACTTAGCATTGCAGGTAATCATACTGATGTCACTCTTATTCTGTTAGTCATAAATAAACTTATCTTTTGCAATTCTTAATCCATACAGCGGCAGTGAACTAATTTTTCACATAACTAATATTTTCTTTTATTCCTAAATCTACTGGTCACTCAAGTACATATATTAATACAATTAGTTTAATGGTTGTTTCTTTATAATAGTAACTTCAACTGTACGTAATTTTCGTCTTTGTTACACAGTGACAGCTAAAACATAACTGGCTGAGAGGTGTAAAAATACCTCAAGTATAATGGTAGCTTGCCTTTCAGTAATTTGACTTATACCTATCACTATTTAACAAAAAACAGATTTCCATTAATGTGTCAGATATTTGAAATACCTTTAATCTGTCAGATATTTGGAATACCTTCAATCTGTCAGATACTTAGAATGCCTTTAATCTGTCAAATGTTTGGTATACCAATGCCAATGTGTCCAATTCTGAGCATCTCTCAGATTGTCCCCTTAATCCAATCTCTCCTCTTTGAAACTCCTTGTTGCTTCCCCCAACTATTGCTCCCCAAGCCTGTCAGATGTTTGAGTCTCCATAAGGGGTTATGCTTGAGTGTGCATTACACAGGATATGGTAGCTAATTGCTAGATACAAAACTTCCATAAGGGGTTGTGCTTGAGTGAGCATTACACTGGATATCGTAGCTAATTGCTATACACAAACTTCCATAAGGGGTTTTGCTTGAGTGTGCATTACACAGGATATCATAGCTAATTACTACATACAAACTTGAGTTGTTTAATTAAACTTCCCATTCAAGTTTTATTTATCATTCATCTGGCTACCAATGTTCAATGAGTTCATCCTTAGCATTCAGATCTTCTCACATTAAGTCATCCACCATATAATGCTATACTTATAGACAATCAGTCCAAAAAGTCTTGCCATTTTTTCTATTTTGCTAAGGGAAAACACAGTTACGTAGAAGTTTTGTTTTGACTGTAACCAAATTATGGAATGATCTTCCAGCTCATTTTGTTGAATTATTGGAACTGAAGAGATTTAACTTCTATACATGCTTTCATACTAGGCTGGCTGAAATGAGTCTCCCTTTTATCTTGTTTGGTGTTTGTTTTATATTAACCCTTAAACGCCGAGCCGGCATTTCCGAAAGTGTCTCCTGTATGTCGGCAACGTTCGCGAGTGACCGCCGAACCGAAAAAAGTTTAAAAAAAAAATCACAGCATGCTTAATTTTCAAGATTAAGAGTTCATTTTTGGCTCCTTTTTTTTATCATTGCCTGAAGTTTAGTATGCAACCATCAGAAATGAATAAAAATGTCATTATCATATATAAAATATTGGAATATGTATATGACAGCACAAAAAAAAATTTCATATATAATTGTATACAAATCGCGGTGAGCAAAACGGATAAAAGCTAACGAGTTATTTATTTTTTTGTTGTATTGTACACTAAATTGCGATGATTTTGGTATATAACAAATTGTAAAACGATCAAAGCAACACAGAGAAAATATTATCACAATATGATGCATGAATTCGTAACACGCTGATGTAAAAAAAAAAAAACTTTCAAAAATTCACCATAAATCGAAATATTGTGCTAGAGACTTCACGTTTGTTGCAAAGTGAAGGTAATTGATTGAATATTACTAGACTGTAAGTGTTGTGAGCTTATAATTGCAGTTTTCGACCATTTCGGTCGAGTTAAAGTTGACTGAAGGTCAAATTTTTTTTCTATTTATCGTTATTTATATGAAAATATTTCAAAAACTGATAAAAGCTACAACCATGTGTTGTTTTTCGTTGTATTCTACATGAAATTGCGCACATTTTCATATACAAAACTTTATGTAACGGCTATTTAAAATGGGGCAAACATTACGACAATCGGACGGAAAAATTTATGATTTTTTCGGAAGTTACCGCGCACGTAAGGAAATTTTTGTTTCTTCATAAATTCACCATAATTCGAAATATTGTGCTAGAGACTTTAAATTTGTTGCAAAATAAAGGTAAATGATTGAATATTACTAGAATGTAATTGTTTTAGTTTACAATTGGGTTTTTTTTACCATGTCGGTCGAGTCAAAGTTGACCGAAGTTGAAATTTTGGCACTTATTGTTATTTATACGAAAATATTTCAAAATTGATAAAAGCTACAATCATGGTTGTTTTTCGTTGTATTCTACATGAAAATTGCCCACATTTTCATATATAAAACATTATGTAACGGCTAATTTAAAATGGTGCAAACATTACGACAATCTGACGAAAAAATTTCTGATTTTTTTCGGAAGAGTTACCGCGCGGATGTAGGAAAGTTTTTTTTTTTTCTAAAATTCACCATAAATCGAAATATTGTGCTAGAACTTTCCAATTTGGTGCAAAATGAAGGTAAATGATTGAGTATTACTAGAATGTAAGAGTTTTAGCTTACAATTGCGGTTTTCGACAATTTCGGTCGAGTCAAAGTTGACCAAAGGTTGAAATTTTGGTACTTATCGTTAATTATATGAAAATATTTCAAAACTGGTAAAAGCTACAACCATGGGTTGTTTTTAATTGTATTCTACATGAAAATTACGACATTTCCATTTCCATATAAAAACTTTATGTAACGGCTAATATAAAACTGTGTAAACATTACGACAATCGGATGAAAAAATTTCTGATTTTTTCGGAAGAGTTACCGCGCGGACGTAAGGAAAAAGTTTTTTTCCATAAATTCACCATAAATCGAAATATTGTGCTAGAGACTTCCAATTGTTGTAAAATGAAGGTAAATGATTGAATATTACCAGAATATAAGAGGTTTAGCTTACAATTGCGTTTTTCGACCATTTCGGTAGTCAAATTTGATCGAAGGTTGACATTTTGGCACTAATCGGTATTTATATGAAAATATTTCAAAACTGATAAAATCTACAACCATGAGTTGTTTTTAGTTGTATTCTACATGAAATTGCGCACATTTTCATATGTAAAACTCTATGTAACGGGTAATATAAAATAGTGCAAAAATTATGTCATAGTGACAAATAATTTCTGAGATGTGTTACTGATGTCTTTTTAGTGCGAGAAAGAAAGAAATTAGCGCTTGCGCGCCTGGGTAACGATTGTAAACAAACAACAGCTTGATCCGTGAACTTCCCAGCATCCCCCAAGGCGTGTGATTCAAAAGTTTTCGCCTAGTAGGCCTATAACTATTTTTCCGCGAATTTTAAAATAACTCTTTTCGTCAACGTTTCGTATGTCGGTTTGGCATCCAACAGACAATTTTTCGTCGACGCTTTAATACGTCCAATCAGCATTAAAGGGTTAACTGTTTTTAATTTTTTATGCTCCAATACAGTTTACTCTTTAACTAACAATTAACTTATTTTCCCATATCCCAGTGCTTTCTCTGCTGAAGTCCTTTTGTCTTGGACCATTCTGCTTTTTCAGTAGGAAAAAAGAGTGGGTAATAATAATAGTACTAATGCCATGATCATCCAAAATGACTTTCATAATGTTTTTTTTAACTGTCAGAGTTTGCTTACACCTCTTTCATTTCTGGTTTCCCTCACATTCTTCTACCTTTAATTGTACCTCATATGATAATCAACTCTCATCTATTAAAACTGTGTTACATAGTATATAAATATGCAAACCACCAAAGGGGAAAATGAAACATCAGTCATAATTCCTGACTGTTTTACCTTATTTAGTAAGACATCTTCAAGGGCCTGATATATAATCATAGAATTTAACATTATATGTATATGCTAGGTGACAGTATCAATGAATATGCAAATAATAGATAAAAAATATCAGCACCTGAGAGGAAGAGGATTTTACACCTTTGCTATGACGATTTCTTTTATAAACGGGATTCGGTTATATTTCTTTCTAAACATTTTTAGGCCAAGCAAACTTCTATTACTGGCCCAACTAATTGCATGATTGTTTTCAAGTGGCTGAAGCCCAGATAATAAAACAAGTTATTGTCCATGGTGTGTTCCAGGACCCCATGGTAACTAGAATAATATCAAAGAAACATCTCTTAGCCTGGTCTTATAGCTGGGTACGTATTATGTCGTAATGATAAACGCTATGACACGTAACATAGTATAATGGACTCAAAGCCAAGAAGGCATCTTCTCTCGTCTTCAGCAAAGCTGTACCCAGGTTTCCTATGTCAAAACTGCAGAAGAAATGACAATTATTGCGCATGTGTGCCAGTCATCTTGCTTTACTATCGAGCTGGTAAAAAGACCAGGAACCATTACTCTGTTGGTCAATGCAGAATGAACTTTTCCCCAAATCCCATCCCCTTTCATCAGGGAAGTGGGAGAGTTTTGAGGACTCAACAGCAACTATTAAAAATGAGTTTTTCGTACATCAAAACCTATTTTTTTATAGCATAGTCTCTGTTTTGTCCTCAAAGGAGCATTACAAAGAAATTGGCAGTGTGACAAAAAAGCTTAAGCTCCCAAAATTTCAATCCCAACAATACCAAAAATAAAACTAAACCATTTCTGGACCAAGGTCAGCCACAGGTTTTGGTAACAAAAACAAGAAACTAAGCAAGAACTTCAAGTTTTAAGTGTGTAATTCTAAGTATGCTGGGTAAGGTTGCAGTCTTGCCGCACCTTTCCCAGCAATAGCCAGGATACCCACCCATTAGGAAGAGCCTGGTTTTCCTCTGTGGAGCCTATGGGGTCAGGATTAACCATACCACCTACTGATACATAGTGTAGTCGAATTTGTTCAAGCTCACGGCAGTAGTGTTTTAAGAATACTCTCTAATGACCACCTTGTACATTTGGAGACCTCTTCGAAAGAGACATTTCTAAGGAAGGCCAATGATGTATGTACTTACTTTCTTAACATCATGCGATTTTGGAAAAGTGTGTGGGTTTGTCTTTTTAATGAGGGACACTAATAAAATTATTCTTAGCCCTGGTAAAGAGAGTGGTTAATTCATGGTAGGGTGTAGGAAAATCGGACCTTCTGGGATATTTGCCATGACCTCTAGGTAAACCTAAAGTGTTTGTACTGGGCATAATGTTTTGTCTGCTAAATTGAGTTTTCTTATAAGAATAGATTTCCTTCTTAGAGGATTCTCATTCTTGGCCAGGGATGATGGACCAGGGGACAATAATAACTGATTATCAGTAGTGTGTGTGATATATATTGTCCCCTGTTTAAGAGAGCCTAATTCACTAATATGGGCTCCTGATGCTAATGCAACTAGGAAGATTGCTTTTTGCAGCATGTGAGTTGCAGTTGTGTTGGATACACTGAACTAAGGGATACATAAAAGTCTAAGAACCTTGTTCAGGGACCAAGTAATTGGAGGTCTTTTGGGTGTGGGTCTTTGTAGAGCAAAAGACCACAGAAGGGACATGAACTTCTATGCTGGAGTCAATCCCGAATCCATAAAGCAAGGGTTCCATTTTCACTTATCCTTAGCGAATGCTAAAACCCAGTTTACCTATGTCAAAACCCATAAGAAGTGACTGTATATGCATTGTCGTATTGTAAACATACGACCAAACGTGGACCATGAAGCCATTCCATTCTGTTGGTCAATGGAGGCTGATCTCTAACCCAAATCCCATGTCTTTTGTCAGGGAAGTGGGGTCTTGAAGACTCAACAGTGACTACCAAAAATACGTCTTTCCTAAATCAAAACCTGTTTTTTTTATAGTGTAGTGGCTGTCTTGTCCTCAAAAGAGCTTTACAAAGAACTTGACAGGTGACAAAAAGCTCTTGATTTTAATCCCGACAATCCAAAACATTTTTGGTCCTGGATCAAGCCACCAATTTCAGGGCCCATTCTTTATTCCAAATACCTTTAGGTTTGGTAGCAAAGAACAAGAAACTAAGTGCCACTCATGTTTTTTTAGAGTGAAGTTCTGTGGTGACTTACCTAAGCATGCTGGCTATGGTTGCAGTATTGTCAAACCTTCCCCAGCAATAGCTAGCATACCTGCCTGTTAGGAAGACCTGTGGTTTGCCAATGTAGCGCCTACGGGTCAAGACTATCCATGCCACTTACTGATACACCCATGCCACTTACTGATACACAGTGTTGTCGAACATGTTCGAGCCTGTAGCAAGTCTTCCTGGAGTGTAGGAAAAAATGAGTCTTTTAGGATGTCTCCCATGAGCTCTCGGTAAAACCTTAAGTACTTGAACTGGGCATAATGTTTTGTCTGCTAATTCTAGTTTACTTAGAGTAGGAGATTTCCTGCTTAAAGGAATCCCATTCTTGGCCAGGCATGACAGGCCAGAGGACAATAATAATTGATCATCAGCTGCTTGCGTGATGCATTGTCCTCATCTAAGAGAGCCCAATTTACTAATGAGCGCACCTGATGCTAATGCAATCAAGGAGAACACATACTGCAGCTTGTGAGTTGTGGTTGAATCGGGGACACTGAATTGAGTGGCTGATCAAAGTCTATGCTCGTTGTTCAGGGACCAAGTAATTGGAACCCTTC
>NC_087213.1:42323227-42365571 GCF_015104395.2 Macrobrachium nipponense
CAGAGATGTGTATTTCTGGTGATAGAAGTTTCACTCTCGACGTGGTTCGGAAGTCACGTAAAGCCGTTGATCCCGTTGCTGAATAACCACTGGTTCCATGCAACGTAAAAACACCATACAAACAAACAAACAATTATGTCTAGTGCTTATCTTAAGTAACTTATCTTTTGAGAATGCTGAAGCTCCTACTCCAGTGTTGCTCTTTGATCCATTGTATAGATCATAAGTTGATCTCCCTTTCTTCTGATGTGCTCCAACGCATGTTGGGGGTACATTTCTGTGTTTGCCATATTTCTTTTTAGTAGGTATGATAGACTAGTACATATTTCTACTCTTTTCAAAGTCCAGAGTGGTGGAAATTCCATTGCTGGATGGAAAATTGGTTTAATATTATGTGAATTCATTAAATATGTTTTTTTTTTGTTTCTAATCTTTGGTTATAATTCAGAAATCAGGCAGCACTACACATAGTTATCAAGTTGCGGTGATGTTTCAGGGGTAATATGCCTGCTTCTGCTAACAGGGAGTTTATAGGTGATGATCGAAATGCTTCCGTGCACAAACGTATTCCTTCATGATGCAGTCCATCTAGTGTTTTTAATGTAGCTTCTGAGGCAGATGAATATTGGGCACAATAATCTATTATAAGATAGTACCTGTTGCTTTGTATAAGATAAGCATGGTGTTATGTCCAGTTCCCCATTTGGTATCTGATAGTTTTTTCAATATGGCTAGGGCTTTTATGCCTTTAGTTCATCCACAAGGACGTTAATCCTTCCAAGCTGTTGTATTGTCCACATTACTGCCACTATCCTCCCCGTTACCAAATGTCAAAAGTGTTGGAGACTAAGAGAAATTGCTAGTAATTCCTTCATATTTATATGAAGATCTTTTTGAACTGTTGACCACAGTCCTGACATTTTCCCGTCTCCCAGAAGGGGCCCCCATCCCAGATCCGAGGCGTCTCAGCAAAATCTGAGGTCAGGGTTCAGAGGTTGAAAGGACTTCCCTTCCTGAAGTTTTTTTGTAGACAACCACCACTTCAGGTCTGCTTCTATCTCCTGAGAGATGGGGAAAACAAAGGAGCCCAGTTGCGTTTTCCTGCGCCATGACACTTTTAGATCAAATTGAGGAGAGTGCATGTGAAGTCTCCTAAGTCTTGCAAAAGACTCTACCGAGGCCAGAGTCCCCACCAGGCTCAATCATTGTACTGCTGAGCACTCCTTCAGGGCGAGGAACTCTCAGACTGTCCGCAGGCACAAGTCTGTTCTCTTGGGCGAGAGAAAAACCCTAAAATTCCGAGTCCAGAATCATGCCCAAATATAGAATCCTCTGAGTGCATGGGGACTAATTGTGACTTCTTGATGAAACAATTCCAAATTCTTTAGTCAGTGGTCGTAATTTCTTTTAAGTCTTATGTGCCGAAGGAGACCAGAGATGCCAATCGTCGAGATAGAGGAACACGTTCATATCTAGAAGATTTAGCCATTTCCCAAGTGGAGCAAGAACTCTTGTAAAAATGATATTGTTAGTATACAATAAAGTTTTGTACATACTTACCTGGCAGATATATACTTAGCTTAGGTCTCTGACGTCACGACAGAAAATTCAAAACTCGCGGCACACGCTACAGGTAGGTCAGGTGATCTACCTTACCCGCCGCTGGGAGGCGGGTGTAAGAACCAGTCCCCCTTTCTTGTCAGGTTATTTTCTTCCACCTGTCTCCTGAGGGGAGGCTGGGTGGGCCATCAATCGTATATATCTGCCAGGTAAGTATGTACAAAACTTTATTGTATACTAACAATATCATTTCTGGGCTCAGTTCGTGTCGCTGCGCGAAATATCCTTTAATCCATTATTTCTAAGGTAAATGTACTAACACATACCAGAGAATAAATAAAATAAAGAAAAGGTCAGTACAACTGACTCGCTCACCCTCCAAGAGGGTGTCGGTATGAACACTATGGCGAGTGAGACCACTACCACGAACCGCTTGCCAATAGAAATCTCCCACTACAAAATCCCCACAAGAGGGGAGCCGACCCACAGAGTGGGCAGCAACTACTACTACTCCATCCCATGCTGCCGACTGCTGCGCCTCTGGTGGCCATCCTTTCAGTTAGCGCACCGCGTACACACGTGCCCTTTTTTGCTCTGTGTTTTTGTGCCCTTTTTTCTGGATTTATTCATCATGGAGCGTACAGCCATTGCAGCAGCTAAGTTAAGTAATCAATATTTATTGCTATTTGGTTTTTTCCGGCCTTGAGTCAGTATTTGCCGTTTTTTAGGTATAAATACGAGCTCTAGGTCGGAAGCATGGCAGCATGGTTCTGCCTCGTGGCGGGTTCGTTCTTGGTCTTCCATACCCAGAACCTTCCCTTACATTTTACGCTCTGATTATTATTATCTATTTAATTTAAGGGTACAACCTACGAAGTTTATGTCATGCATGCATGTCTTTTCACCTTGCGTAGGTATCTTCCATCCAGACCCTAGCCACAGCTCTTAGTATCGGCCCCGGCTAGCTTTGAGTGGTAGACTTTCTTCGGGTTAGTCGTACACTCCTGGATTTTTTCTCCTACTATTTTACTTTTCTTTCCTTATTTAGTGAATTTATTTATCATGTATTATGTTTACGTTAGTGTAGCGGCGTCTGGCTTCACCTAGCCTAGGTTTTGTCCACTTGACTCATGTGCTCCCGCTCTCAGTTCGGTTGCTTCTCTATAGCATCTCTCTGATCAGTCGGTTGTGTATCCTAGGCTTTATTGTTTTTTATTGTATCTCTTGTTACCGCTCCGTGGTCACTACGTAATCACGGAGCAGCCAGAGACGCCTGTCCAGTCATCTTTCCCTCCTCCCGCTCCTTCCATAGGCCGGGGGGAGGGTTGGTCTGCCACGCTCACGTCTACATACCCGAGCCCTGCCCTCCCTCTCCCCTAGGGCGGAGGGAGTAGGGGGACGGTACAGCCCCAGACTGACTCGACCTCTCCAGGCCTCTCGGTACGCTCGGATGACAATGGGGGGGGGGGTGGGGGGACTGGCCTTTCCCCCCCCCTCCGTCGTTACTCCGTCGCTCCGTTGCTAGCTCGAGCCTGTTTGCCCTCTCGCCCTTTCCCACCTTACTGGGGCTCTTTATCTACCGGAGCTCCGGCATCCACGTGGGAAAGGTGCTAGTCCACCCTGACGGGCAGACTGCGGCATACAGTTGGTCTCCACTAAACCACTCCGTCGCGCTGATATCGCGTCACGCTCCGCCTCGCACCGGACTTAGTCCGGTACGTCCCATATTTTTAGGTTTAAGTTTAGTTTTAATTTTTTTAAACTATATTAAGTGTAATTTTAAGCTATATTAAACCTCCCCTCCATTTGCATGCTCACACCGGATCTCTCCGTTGTTATAGCCTATTCAGGCGTAAGGTAAGGGAGGGGTTTATGCCCAAAAATTTTTCGCGCTCCGGCATGCAACGGAGTTCTTTTAACCTTTAGCCTGTAAGTGATATCTTTTTTTAGGATGCTCATGTGTCTTTTCACTTACAGACCACCAAACTGTGAGCATCCGGGATGCAATGCCATGCTCCAGGACCCCTGTGGCATGAAGTCTGTCGGTCCCATGCTCCATGCGCGACTTCCGCACGGGAACCTCCAATTGTCTGGTATCACGAGACCTGCACGATTTGCTATGATCTGGTGAGCCAGCTCTTAGACGGGGTAAGTATTTCCAACTCCGTTAATCAATCCCTACAACTCTATAGTTCTTAAGTTTAATTTAACCTTATCTTAAACTTAAACTGATTGTATATGGGGTTTTTGCATCCGCTATAATTTTAAGCTTGTACTTAGGTTTTAATTTTAAGTTTAATCTTAAAAAACTAACAGTACCCTCTCTTCCAGGCTCCGGCTGTTAGAGACACCGCACTGGCTACCCTGCGGGCCTGGGTCAGAGGTTTTGGGAAGAACGCCGCCAAGTCGTCAGCCCTACATACTTGAAAAGAAGTTGGCGGTCCTGATCTTCCCCGGCGGCAAGTCAACGGGCTACGTCGACCCGCGGAGGCGGGCCCGACTATTGCGCTGATTCAACAGCACTCGCCGCTTCGTTGACTGATCCAGGCCAGGACTCCTGTCGGAAGTCGCGACGCTGGATTTAAACATTGAGCCCATGGTTAGGTGTTGACGACCTGTGGTCGAGGTGAGTACGTTGGACGCCAAGGCTTCCCTTGGGCGCCACTGGATCTTCTACTCCTGCACAATCTCCAGCTTCCTTCCAAGGCTTTACAGGAGCCGAGCTTTATACTTCTCCTGATGCTTCGGTTAAACCTAAGGTTAAAGGACAAGCGGTAAAAACCTTGACTAAGACGTCGTCGTCGTCTAAAAAGACGTCGTCGGCGTCAACATCTCGCAAGTCTCCGGCTACAAACCCGGAGCAGAGAGGTCTAGAGTTCTTCGGGTCCGGTCCCAAATCCTCGAGGAGTAGATCCTCCAAGGAGAGATCGCCACACTCCAGCGGAGTCAACCGTTCAGTCACTTCCTTTGGTTCCTGTTCAGAGCTACCCATCCACCTCCGCAGCAGCTCCGGCTTTGGATCCCAATGCTGGTCTGTTGCAACACATGGGGGATCTGGTTGGTCTCTCAAGAACAGTATGGAAACAGATGTTCTCCCGGTTTGTCTGATAGGATCAACTCCCAGGACAACATTATCGCCGGACTGAGCCAAGCTCCGCTAGCTTCTCCCCCACCTCTCGCACAGGGATGCCTCAGTTGCCTCCTTATGACTCTCTGCCTCCGTTCAGCATGAACAATCCCTGGAGAGTGGCGTCATACGCCCCCTTCCAAGACGGGCACTATTACGACAAACAAGTCAGCCTTGAAAAAGATTTTTCAATTCGGTTTCAATATAGACTTGACAGACTCCTACTTCTCGTCTATCCCCAAGGCTTGTGCTAGACTTAGACCTTCTGTTAGGCCTACGTCAGTATCATGGTTCCTAAATGATGTTCTAAAGCTGGCTTCAGAAACTGATAATGACACATGTTCATTTATAATGCTCTTAAGAAAAACTCTATTTTTATTAAGCTTGGCTTCAGGAGCTAGAATTTCACGAAACTGTCGCATTATCCTGGGATCCGGATCATGTGAATTTCTTCCCACAGGGGAAGTGCTACATTTCTCCGGAACGTAGTTTTATAGCAAAGAATGAAGATCCTTTGATGAGGTGGGAACTCCATGGAAGTTGTACCCCTTCCACAAGATATTTCTCTTTGCCCAGTATCGACCTTACGAGCCTTTCTGTCCCAGGACCTCCTCATCCTCATCAGGTCCTCTCTTTAAGAGAGAAAAAGGTGGTACTTTTATCTATTAAAGGCATCAGGCAACAGATCCTGTACTTTATTAAGCAAGCCAATCCTGACTCCTTCCTAAAGCACCATGATGTCAGGGCAGTAGCCACCTCAATTAACTATTTCCAGCATATGAATTTCGATGATTTGAAAAAATATACTGGATGGAAATCGCCGACAGTATTTAAACGACATTACTTAAAGTCCTTGGAAGCTCTGAAATTTTCAACAGTTGCGGCGGGTAACATAGTTTCCCCCGACTCTGCTTAATCTTAGTAGAAGATCCAGTTCCTCCTTTCTACCTGCCTCACCCAACAGTTCGTCTATACTGCCATGTTCATCTACGTTTACTTGATCTTAGCGCTGCTTATGATGATATAGTGGGTGCCCCTTATTTTTTTTGCTAGGGTGGGGCACTCACAATTGATTGTATATAATGATCTCTTTCATGTGATCCCCTTATTTTTTATGCTAGGGGACACATAGTATTTACAATGGTTAGGGTTTTGTTTTGATATTAAGTCATATACATTCCCTTCTATATTATTATTGAAGTTTGTGTTCTATTCAAGTTATTGTTATAATTGCTTTGAGTTCTTTGTACATATCTATACACAGATACTGTTTTCAACATATATTCCATGTAAGCTGTATATATGTTAAGTTTAAGTTAATTTTTAAGAAATATTATTAGCATTAAGTTAAATTTAAGTAAATATTTCTAACTTTGTATCATTGTGTATATGTATATTTATTAGCAATTATATTTCTTTATTTTATGTTATCTTTTATTGAGACCCTTTTTGTTTATTTGGTTTTATTCTTTACAATCTTGTGCTATTTCTCTGGTACGATTTCGCGCAAGCGACACGAACTGATCCCAGAAAAGGGATTTTGACGAAGGAAAAAACATCTATTTCTGGGCGATTGGTTCGTCTGTCGCCAGCGAAATCCCGCCCTGCCCATCCCATCGCTCAAGATTGTCTGCTAACTTCAGGATGGCCACCAGAGGCGCAGCAGTCGGCAGCATGGGATGGAGTAGTAGTAGTTGCTGCCCACTCTGTGGGTCGGCTCCCCTCTTGTGGGATTTTGTAGTGGGAGATTTCTATTGGCAAGCGGTTCGTGGTATGGTGGGTCACTCGCCATAGTGTTCATACCGACACCCTCTTGGAGGGGGTGAGCGAGTCAGTTGTACTGACCTTTTCTTTATTTATTTATTTCTCTGGTATGTGTTAGTACATTTACCTTAGAAATAATGGATTAAAGGATATTTCGCTGGCGACACGAACCAATCGCCCAGAAATAGATTTTTCCTTACGTCAAAATCCCTTTTTTGTACATGAACTTCCCTGCCAGATATATACTTAGCTGATTGACACCCTTGGTGGAGGGAAAGAGACACATACTTACTTAGAAAGTGGGGACAACACATGTTAAAGGAATACATAATATAAACCTCTGGTTCTTACCTGATTTAGGCAGAAGACTTGATAGTTACTGTCTATTAGTCTGCGTTGCCTAAAGAGTCTCAGCGAGGGCGTGACCTATGGCCTGAAGAACTCTTTGGGTCAACCAATGGGAACTGAGTCCACTTACTTGGCAGAATCGAAGCAGGATCTGGTCAATGGGGATCAACCCGCTTACATGCCAGAGCCTATCACTACCAATTGCAAGGAGCCTCAAGCACAACCGATCACCTAACCAAATACTAACATTAGTATACGAAAGAAGGAGCTGCCTCCTGCAACCTCCTTCGTGCAACCAAAAAACTCAAACTTAAAACTAACAGGGAAAAAGGATTAAAAAGGATGTGTTTCAGCTCCCTGCCCCAGCACTGAATCCGCCGATACGTAAGGGCCTAGCCCAAAACACTTATCATACATAATCGATACGTCCCTTAGGTTATGATTAGAGAAGACTGATTCACACCTCCAAAAAAGTGGCCTTCATAAGGTTTGTAATGACAAATTCTTCTTGAAAGCCAAAGACGTCGCGAGGCCCGTACTTCGTGCGCCTTGACTTTCAGAAGGTTAAACTGTTGCTGATTGCAAGAAGTGTGTGCTTCTCTAATATATTCCTGATAAAGAATGAGAGTGCATTTTAGATAAGGGCCTACTGGGGTCCCTTACAGAGCACCAGAGATTGCTCTCATTACGCGGCAAGTCTTTTCTTCCTCTGAAGATAATATTTTTTTCAGGCTTCTCACCGGGCAAAGAGATCTCTCCTCTTCTGTCCCAACTAAGGAGGATAGTCTTTGATTTCGAAGCTCCTGGGCCACGGCGAAGAAGGGTTTTTCATTCTTGGCTAGGAAAGCCGGAAGAAAAAAGAGCAAAACCGCGGAGCCTCCTTGGAAACCTACCTCACCTTCTAGAGCCTGCAGCTCGCTGACCCTCTTCGCTGACGCTAACGCACAGAGAAAAAGAGTCTTCATCGAAAGGTCTCTGAACGAAGCAGCATGGGGAGGTTCGAACCTTGAGGACCTCAGGAAGAGCAGCACGACATCAAGATTCCAGCTAGGCACTAAGGAGGAGGTTCTTTTAACCGTTTCAACGATCTGATTAAATCATGGAGGTCCTTGTCCTCAGATATGTTTAATCCTCTATGAGAAAAACTGAGGAAGCATGCTCCTGCTATCCTTGATGGTGGAGACAACCAACCCGCATTTTTTCCTTCAGGAAGATAAGGAAATCTGCAATCTGAGTCACAGAGGTACTGGAGGAGGAAACTTTATGAGTCCTGCACCAGCGTCGAAAAACTTCCCACTTCGACTGGTAGACTCTAGATGTGGAAGGTCTACGTGCATTGGCAATAGCCCTTGCAGACTTTGCCGAAAAGCCCTTAGCTCTGAGAGACTCTTGATAGTCTGAATCCAGTCAGACTGAGAGCGGGGAGGTTTTTGTTTTTTGTGAAACCTGTCGAAGTGGGGCTGTTTGAGCAGATCGACTCTTAGAGGTAGGGATCTTGGGACATCCACCAGCCATTCCAGTACCTCTGTGAACCAGTCGTGGGCGGGCCAGAACGGAGCTATCAACGTCATCCTTGCTCCCTCTGACGCTGCGAATTTCCTTAACGTTCCCCTATAATCTTGAAAGGCGGGACGCGGTAAAGATCCAGATTCCTCCAATCCATCAGGAATGCATCTATTGCCACTGCTCTTGGGTCTGCAATAGGGGAGCAGTATAGATCTATCCGCGCATTTCCTGGAGGTCGCAAATAGATCGATGATGGGCCTGCCCCACACCGTCCTCCACAGCTCCTGGCATACGTCCGCGTGCAGAGTCCACACCTCTGAGGGAATCGGACTTGATTCCTTCTGCTTAGCAGATCCGCTCTGACATTTCTTTCTCCCTGTACGAACCTGGTGAGAAGCCTTATGTTTTCCTTTCCTCTGACCACAAGAGGAGCGATCCTCGCTGTCTCGTACAGGGAGAAAGAGTGAGTCCCCCCCTGTTTCCGAATGTAAGCCAGGGCTGTAGTGTTGTCGGAGTTGATCTGAAATATTTCCCTTTTACGAGGGGTTCGAAGGTCTTGAGAGCTAACCAAATCGCTGTTAGCTCCTTCTTGTTGATGTGCCAGGACACCTGATCCCCCATCCAGGTGCCTGACACTTCTCTCGACCCGAGAGTAGCTCCCCAACCTTTGTCCGAAGCGTCTGCATACAACACTAGGTTGGGGTTCCGAACCTGCAAGGAAAGGCCTTCCTTGAACAATAGAGGGTCTAGCCACCAACGTAGATCTCCTTTATCTCTTGCGAAATCTGAACGCAAAGTCCAGACCTTGAGATTTCCGATCCCAGTTCCTCGTCAGGAAGAACTGTAGGGGTCTGAGGTGCAACCTTCCTAGAGAAAACGAATTGCTCCAGCGAGGAGAGTGTCCCCAACAGACTCATCCCACTCCCTCGCTGTGCATACATCTTTCTCTAGAAAGATTGCTACCTTCTCCAAACCTCGGGTTATCTCTCTGGGACGGATACGCCCGAAAAAACCTGAGAAGCCATCAGAATCCCCAGATAGATACGCTCTTGACTGGGGATTAGCTGTGACTTCTCGAAATTCACTAGCAAACCAGAGAAGCTGCTAGATCCAACGTCACTCGTAAGTCCTCCAGACATTTCTCCTTGGATTTGGCCCTGATAAGCCAATCGTCCAAGTAGAGGGAAATCCCTCACTCCCCGAGATGAAGCACTGGGCAACGTTCTTCATCAGCCTGTGAATACTTGGGGGGCCGTGGAAAGGCCGAAAGCATAGGGCCCTGAACTGAAAAACGTTCCCTCCCCACATGAATCTGAGAAATTTGCGAGAAGAAGGATGGATCGGCACATGGAAGTAAGCGTCCTGAAGGTCCAGCGACACCATCCAGTCCCCACCGGGACGAAGAGCTGCTAAGACTGATGACGTCGTTCTCCATAGCGAACTTCCTCTTCTTCACAAAGACATTCAGGGCGCTCACGTCCAGAAAACGGTCTCCATCCTCCTGAGTTCTTGGGAACTAGGAACAGACGGTTGTAGAACCCCGCTGAAAGAGGGTCCTGAACCATCTCTATTGCCTCTTTCTAAATAACATCAGCTCTACCGCTAGAGCGAGGGCTTGATTTCATTAGTGGGTCTTGTATTTGGCCACCAGTGCCCTTGGAGTGGGTGGTCAAGGGGGTGGTCTCGAAATAAAGGGAATGAGGTTATCCCCCTCTTGATGATCGCGAGGGCACCAGTTGTCCGCCCCCTTTCGTGCCAGACATCTGCAAAGTTCAGAAAAGTCTGGCACCCACAGTTGCCCTGGAGTGGTGGTCAAGGGTGGTACTCGAATAAAGGGAATGAGGTATCCCCTCTTGATGATCGCGAGGGACCAGTTGTCCGCCCCCTTTCGTGCCCAGGACATCTGCAAAGTTCAGAAGTCTGGCACCCACAGTTGTCTGGAGGACACCCGAACTACTTCTTGGCCCTAATAGACCGGGAGAAGGTCCTTCCTCTTCTAGGTGGTCTCGAACCTCTGGAGAAGAAGAGCGAGACGAAGGTCCTCCTCGAAAGGGTTCTTGCCTACTTTGAGCCTCTTTCTTCGTCTTCTGGGCTGAAACGAAGGTTTTCGGAATTCCTAGTCCGAGCGAGCTAGCAATCTCCTGCGTCGCTTTTGCTGATAACGAGCTGGAGATATCATTAATAGTCTTCTTGGGGAAGAGTTGCGGGGAAAGCTGTGAATACAGCAAGGAAGCTCTCTGTGCGTGAGAAACCGCCTTGGTAAGAAAAGAGCAGAAAACGGCCCTCTTCCTTTACCACACTCCTGCACCAAAAAAGGTGAAGCAATTTCCCCGGAACCGTCTCTCACTGCCTTGTCCATGCAAGACAGAACTGCGTGGAGGTCTTCAGGCGAAAGAGTGTCTTGCTCTTGAGTCCTCTTAGCCAACACTCCCAGGGTCCAGTCAAGAAAGTTAAAAACTTCTAAGACTCTTTTTAGGAACATTTCCTTCAGAAAGGTGATCAAATCCGCTCGCCATACCCCACGTCGTCTTCGCAGAATTCAGCGCCGAGCGACGTGCGGAAATCGACCAACGAAGAGAAGTCCGAGTCTGCAGAAGAGGGAAGAGTTAGACCCAAGGGCTCTCCTGACTCGTACCAGAACCCATCTTACCCGTCAGCTTGGACGGGGGAAAAGAAAAAACTGTCTTGCCCTTCTCTTCTTTGAAAGCAACCAGTCGTCAAAGTTCTTCATAGCCTTCTTCATAGACACTGTAGGCTTCATCTTAATGACTGAAGACTTCTTAGCCGTATTGGTCGTTGAAAATAAGGACGGAGGAGACGGAGGAGCAACGGCCGAAAGAGACTCCCCAAAATCTCTTGCAAGAGGAGGTCTGTAAGTCTCTTATACGAAGAAAACCGAAGCATTCCTTGGGCAAATCTTCCTCCGAATCAGCAACAAATTCTTCCGAAGAACTGACGTCATGAAGCTCTACTGCCCGGAGGAGAGCTAATCCTTGGAGAGCGCCTGTTCGGAGAGCGCCTACTAGGCGAGCGCCTACTGGAAGAAAACCACTGGAGAGCGCTTACACGGGGAGCGCCTACCAGGAGAGCGCCTACCAGGAGAGCACCTACCAGGAGAGCGCCTACCAGGAGAGCGCCTACTTGAGAGCGCCTCCCAGGAGAGAGCCTACTAGGAGAGAGCTAGTTGGAGAGCGCCTACTAGGAGAGCGCCTACTTGAGAGCGCCTCCCAGGAGAGAAGCCTACTTGGTGAGCGCCTGCTAGGAGAGCGCCTACTTGGGGAGCGCCTACTAGGAGAGCGCTACAAGTGGAGGCCCGTCTGTCGGAAACAGATTCTAACTCCACAGAAGAGCGTCTGGATAGGGAGAGCGCCTATCAGGCTCTCTGCGCCTGCTAGGCTCTTGGCGCCTGCCATCCTCAATACGCCTGCCAGGCTCTTGACGCCTGCCACGGGGAGAGAAAACCATCCACAGATGAATCCCTGTCAAGAAGCAGAAGGCGGCGCGGCTTACAAGGCTCTGAGCGCCTATCCAATCGGGAGTGATCTAACGGAGGAGAAAACATCCGTTGCCGCCTACCAGGCTCTTGGCGCCTACTAGGCTCTTGGCGCCTACTAGGCTCTGACGCCTACTAGGCTCCGAGCGTCCGTCAAAAGGAGAGTGGCCACCAGGCGAAGAACTCTTCCTTCGCTCCTGACGAAAACGAGGCTCTTGACGTCTGTCAAGCTCTTGACGCCTAACTGAAGAGGAGCGGAAATCTGAGGAGGGAGAGCCTGTCTGGCTCCTTACGCCTTACATGCTCACAACTCTTGCTGGAAGAGAGGAGAGCCTACTCGGAGAAAGATCCCGAGCTCCAGCCTGCACTTCTGACCTCCTACTAACAGGCTCAAAAGCTCTTCTAGCCAAAGAGATTTAGCCGAAGGAACGTTCTTAGACTTCTTCACCGGAAGTGAGGCGTCCTTCCGACGATGAGAAGTCCCGGCAATAGACTCCGCTAAAGCCGCAATCTGCGCCTGCAGACCCGCAGGATACGCGCAGGAGATCTCTTAAACTCCTCTACAGGGGACGAAGTCCGAGAACGAACAGGAGAAGCGTAACTGGACGAAATCTTGGTTCTCTGCGTTCCACTTCTGGCTCTTCCGCGAAGGATTCGGGGGCTGGAAGGGAAAGGTCGCAAGGTCCTTCCCAGAGCCTCTTGAGAGGGCGAGACGACTCCGATGCGCTCCATCTACGCTGAGGAGAAGGCGACGAAGATGACAGAAGCACTGGCGCAATAACTCCTTCTTGGTTCGATCCAAGGCAGCCTGGGAACGAGCAACAGGAACTGCCGAGGGGACGCCTGACCGGTGGGGGTTCTCCCTAACCTTCCTGCGGCTTTCGACTTTCCTCCTCCCTGGGTCTGGGAGTCTGGAAGAGGTCTAGGCCTGGAAGCGTTAGTGAGCCGGTCAGACGCACCCTCCACTGCTCTAGGGCACTGCACTGATCACTTGCACTATCATCATCTTACCTTGTCGAGAGCGAGCGAGGCTCTCCTTACTCCTGATCGAGGCTCTCCCAGAAGCAACTTCCGAAAACGAATCTTCGGGTTCAAAGCTGGGCGCAGGGGCTGAAACTGGAGAAGGAACTACTTCTACTACAGGATTCTCAGCGTCAACTTCACTCACCCTCGATCTACTAGAACTCTTTGAAGAAGCCTTGCGCACCCTATCCTTCTCTAACTTTCTCACATAAGAAGAGAGAGCCTTCCAACCATCCTCATCCAAATTCTCACATCTCTTTGCAAGGGAAGGGTTAATAAAAGAGCATTCATTCCCTCTACACGACTCACATACCGAGTGAGGATCTAATGCAGCTTTAGGGAGCCTAACTTTACATTCCTTCTCTGAACAAACCCTAAATAAACTAGGTTTCTTAACTTCAGAATCATCCATGATTATAGATATGTAAGAGAAATCCAAAAGAAAAAGAAAAATCCAAAAAAACAGTCCAAAAAGCGTATGCCAAGCCAACAAACAAAGGGTACTTCACCAAAATCCAAATCGTCGGCAACGAGAACGAATTTTAACTATCGTAAGGACTGAACAACAGGTGTTGTCCAGCCGGCGACAGAAAATAATCTGACAAGAAAGGGGGACTGGTCTTACACCCGCCTCCCAGCGGCGGTAAGGGTAGATCACCTGACCTACCTGTAGCGTGTGCCGCGAGTTTTGAATTTTCTGTCGTGACGTCAGAGACCTAAGCTAAGTATATATCTGGCAGGGAAGTTCATGTACAAAAACACAGAGCCCGAAACTGATACACCTTGTTTTGGAAGACAAAACAAAGAAACTTCTTGAAATCTGGGTGAATTGGGTCCTCATCCAATCGTCCTATTGTAGAGAATACATTACTGAGACTTTGGTTTTTGGTTTCCATACGAAAACTTTGTCTTCACCACAAACCTGTTTCCCCTTCCCAATTAAAAAGATGGATTGCCTGTCCCAGGAGTAGTAATAACAGGTTTGGGGTGGTTGACAGATTGATCCTGTATATAAACGATTTTATGCGCCATTGATTTCGAAAGAATCGGGTGGGAAAGAGGTGCCAAATTCCCTATAGCTCATATATTCACTAATGGCAACTTTTACACCGGTTAATATCACAAGTCGGGCCTTTAGTTCGCTTGACTTCATGGGAGAATGTACTGCGTTTCTGTCTCACGTGACATCTTTATGTAAATTTGCTCATGAATATATCAAGGGGTGCTGTTGGTTTTTTGGAAAGAAGAGTGCTAAGAAATATTAGAAAAAACTTGTACAAATTAAAAAGTTACTGAATCTTTGCTCTCGGTAAATTTATGTAAATATTTTTCAACAAATATGCTAAGAATTTGTTACTGATTTTATTTCTTATCTGTTTTGATATTGTGTGAGCTATAATCATAATTTTACAAAATAAAATAAAATTATTTATTAGAAAAAACATACATATGTTAGTAAAATTTATGACTGTCTTGTAAGAGGCCCTACTAGGGGTTGTACAGTCATTTTCAACTTCTCGTGGAAGGTAGGGAAATTTTTTAGAACTTTTTGTCTTTCATCATACGCATTTGCACATCTTCCTCTTTCCTTTGATATGTTTTTTTGTAAATTTGCTGACCTCAAAGTTTTGCAGTATGGGGTGCTCCATATCGATTTATTACCCTAGCTCCTACGAGTTGAAAAGCTGATGTTTAGGACTGGTCTCCAGCCCCACGATAACTTGAGGACTACAAAGAGCCAGTTGTAAAACCCTTCTGATGTGTGATTTAAAACTTCTAATATTACCCCTTTCTTAAGAGAGCTGCCACCTCCTGGGAAAGGGCCGAAAACCTTCTGGACCCTTGCAAGTACGCTGTCAATGCTATAGGTGAAGATGATAGCGGAGGCTTCTCTATGAGAGGAACTGGGTAACCCTCTTTCAATACCTGGACAACCCAGGGTTCCGCCCCTCTCCAGCTTCATTCCTTCCCAAACAAAAGGAGCCTGACACCAACTAGGCCAAGGATGTAAAGAAGGTCTTGCTGTGGTCGAGACGGAGTCCTTCAGTCTTATAATAGATTGTGATAAGTTGGTCGTGGATTTCTTCTGCAAATCCAACAAGATTTCCATTACCATGGACTGAGGGGAAGAGATGGGACTTATCCAGGGGAGCAAACATCAGCGCTGATTTCTGGATGGAAGTCACTCCTTTCAATGCAAAAGAGTACCAAAACTCCCTCTTTTTCAAGATACCTATAGAGAAGAGGGAGGCCAACTCGTCAGACCCATCCCTCACCGCCTTGTCAGCACATGACCAATAATCCAAGCCAGTCTGACGAGAAATTACTGCTGAGAGCTGGGCAGTCCTTGACCTTTCTGGCTATCACTCCCATGGTCCAAACAAAAAACTCATTATTTCTAATATCTTGAATAAGTTATTCAGAAGATGGTCCATCTCCGAGGAAGAAAAGGGATTTTGACGAAGGAAAAATCTATTTCTGGGTGATTGGCTCGTGTCGCCCTATGAAAGTATCCTTAATATCATTCTTTCTAGGTAAAATTAGCCTAAAATTACCAGAGAAAAACAAAATTAAGAAAATGTCAGTAAAACTGACTCCGATCAACTCTTAAAAAGAAGTGTCGGTTATGATATAGGGGCGAGTGTGGAACACTACCACGAGACAGACACCAATTAGAACTTCCTATCAGAATCCCCCCAAGAGAGAGCTGATACTAACGGGCGATGCAGCCTCTACTACTACTACTAGAGGACGCCACGGACAGCAGCGCCCCTAGCGGACATCCTTAATCAAAATAGCTAAATACATCTTGTCCTGCAAGGGGGGGAAAACAAATCATCAAGGGGGGGTTTCATAGGGCGACACGAGCCAATCACCCAGAAATAGATTTTTCCTTCGTCAAAATCCCTTTTCTGGGCTCAGCTCGTGTCGGCCTATGAAAGAGTACCAGAGAAACAGACAAGATGGTAAAAAAGGAACAATGAAAAACAGTGTAAAATGATGGATATAATATAAGCAAATCAATTACAGCATACAGATTAAGCACTTAAACTAACTTATATTAAACAGTAAAATAATAGAACGTTAGTAATCTTAAAGTACTTAAATGGTAATTACAGAAATTACAGAGCTGCATGTAATATAAAGAAAAAAAGGAGATTTACTTAACAAAAATACAAGATATACACATTCATGTGCCCTACCCTAGCATAAAAATAAGGGTAGGTACACTGAAATCCATCATTAATACAAATAGTGCAACATATATACAAACACATTGTGACTGAAGTTCATCATAATACAAAAATGGTGAATATACAAACATATTGTGTCCTACCCTAGCATAAAAATAAGGGTAGGTCACCAAAGTACATTATTAGTACAAATGTGGATGTCCCTAGCAAAAAAAAAAATAAGGGACAATCCACTATATGAATCAACGGCTAAGGCTATGATGTTGAGTAGCCTGGCGATAGGGTGAGGCATGTTGGCTGATGTAGGTAGAAAGGAGACCTGGATTTAAACTACAACTACTATACAGTATCAGGGGAAACTATGTTTCCCGCTGCTACTGCTGAAAACTTTAAAGATTCCAAGGACTTTAAATAATGCCGTTTAAAGACTGTCGGTGATTTCCATCCAGTATACTTTCTAAGATCCTCAAAGTTCATATGTTGAAAATAATTAATGAGGTGCTACTCCCTGATATCATGTGCTTTTGGGGAATGACTCAGGGTTGGCTTGTTTAATGAAGTAAAGGATTTGCTGTCTAATACCTTTTTACTGATAAAGTACCACCTTTTTCCTCTCATGAGAGAGCACCTAAGGATCTAGAAGAAGTAACGAGATAGAAAGGCTCTAAGAGTTGATACTGGGGCAGAGAGAAGGATCCTGTGGAAGTGGGATAACTTTCCAAGGAGCCCACCTTGCAAGAGGATCCTCATTTTTGGCTAAAAAGCTACGATCCGGAGCAAGTAGAACTTCTCCTGATGGGAGGAATTCACATGACCCGAATCCCTGGATAGATCCGACAGTTCTGAAATTCTAGCTCCTGAGGCTAGGCTTAATAAGAATAATGTCTTCCTCAGGAGCATTATGAATGTACAAGATGAGTTGTCAGTATCTGAAGCTAGTTTGAGGACATCATTTAAGAAACCATGAACTGTAGTAGGCCTCTGAGAATGTCTAAGTCTAGCGCAGGCTTTAGGGATAGATGTGAAATAAGATTCAGTCAGATCTATTGAAAACCTACTTGAAAGATTTTCTTCAAAGCCGATTTATGAGTGGTAATCGTGCTAGCTGCTAAGCCTTTTTCAAATAAGGATCTGAAAAAGGATATAGCCAAATTAACTGTCATGGTTGTAGTGTTCGATTCCCTCAAGAAAGATGCTAATTTTTTAACAGCAGAGTCATATTGTCTAACAGTTGACTCTCTCTTATCTGATTCTAGGAAGAGAATATTTTGTGGATCAATGTCAGCATCTTTATTAGCCGCAAACTTCATGAAGTCCATAAAGTTAGGGTCTGGAGAGTTCCTGAGGAAGCGAACACAGTCCTCATTTGTACTGATTGTGATAGCTTGGGATTGGGGATCCGTTGAGGTCGGAGACCCAATTCCAGAAGAAGAGGATACCAGTTGCTCTTGGGCCAGTCCGGTTGCAATCAGAGCTACTATCTTTCTTGAAAGACCTAGTTTGTTTCGGACTTTCAAGAGAAGATTCACTGGAGGAAAAACATAAATTCCCCTCCACTGATTCCAATCCAACGACAGGGCGTCCGTGGCATAAGCCAGAGGGTCCAGGTTGGGGGCCACATAGCAAGGAAGCTTGTGGTTCGCTTGTGAGGCGAAGAGCTCCACTTGGAGACCTGGGACCCTCCGGCTTACCCACTGGAATGACCCGACGTCCAGAGACCACTCTGATTCTAGAGGAACTGACCGGGGACAGGGCGCTGCTATCACATCCTTACTCCTGCAGGTGAGTGGCAGACAGATGCCATTTGTGTTTGTTTGCTAATGCAAAGATGGCTATCATGACATGATTCACATGCTTGGATTTGGACCCTCCTCTGTTGATGCAATGAACTACCACTGCACTGTCCAAAACTAGCCTGAGATGAGACTTCTTCAGGGGAAGCAGTCTCTTCAGAGTAAGAAATACCGCCCATTGCTTCAAAACGTTTATGTGGAGCTGGCGAAATTGAACTGACCAAGTCCCCTGAACCTGTTGAACTGAGAGTATCCCCCCACCCGGACAGGGATGCATCCGTGTGAATGGTTAACAGTGGGAGGGGATATTGAAGGGGTACTTTCTTGCTAAGTTCTTTACTTTTGACCAAGGCCGTAGTTGGTTGCGGAGGATCTGTGGAATTACTGACAACTTGTCTCGATATTTGGAGTTTGCTTTTGACCGCCAAATTCGATTTATATCTTTCAGCCTTGCTTTCAGAAGGATATCTGTTACCGAAGCAAACTGAAGAGACCCTAGGATTCTCTCCTGGTTTCTTCTTGACGTTTGTTTGCATTTGAGAATTGCCTGACAGATTTTGCTATTTCCTTCCGTTTGACCACTGGAATTGACAGATTGTGGGAAGACAAATCCCATTGGATTCCTAGCCACTGAAAACGAGATTCCGGATAAGTCTGGATTTCGTTTTGTTTATCTGGAACCCCAGATGTTTTCCAGAAAGTGAACTACCTTTTGGGTGGCTTTGAGACATTCCTCGACTGTTGGTGCCCAGATCAACCAATCGTCGAGGTATGCTGCTACCATGATTCCCTGAGCTCTCAATTGTTGTACAACCACTTCTGCTATCTTTGTGAATACCCTGGGGGCTACATTCAGACCGAAGGGCATCACTTTGAATGAGAATGTTTGATTTCCTAGTCTGAATCCTAGGAATGGGCGGAAGTGCCTGGCTATAGGGATATGATAGTATGCGTCTGTAAGATCGATGGAGCATGTGACGGCTCCACGCGGAAGTAAGGTCCTTACTTGCGAGAGGGTAAGCATCTTGAACTTGTCGCAGCGAATGAAAGAGTTTAGCTTTGACAAGTCTAAGATTACCCTTCTTTTTGTTGAGCCTTTTCTTTTGGGTTGGCACGCTGAATAAGCGACCTTGAAATTTTTAGATGTTTGACTCTCGCATAGCTCCTTTTCGAAGGAGTTCTTCCGCGTATACTGTCAATTCCTTTGACGGCAACTGATGAAATGATTTGATTGGAGGAGGGATCTTTGATCCAACTCCAGCCTAATCCTTTGGACACTATGCTCTGTGCCCAATTGCTGAACCCCCACCTGTGGCGGAAGAGGAACAGCCTCCCTCCTACCTGGGGAGCTCATTGTTGATGGGCGGGTTGGCCCACCACGCCCTCCTCTGAACTGCCTGCTCCTCGTTACCCCTTCCTGCGCCACGCTGACGAAAGTAACCTCTCGCCCTACTCTCGGCTGAGTGTAGCCTTGAGTCTCATAAGTAGGGTTGAAGGCCGGCGAGATAGCGTAGGAAGTGGATGGCTGAGATTGCGGGGGCAACAGGAGGATAGGCTCGTTCTGCTTCGAGCTGGCAGGTTTGTCCCTGTTGGGTAACCGGGACCGCCTGCACAAATTGCTGCTGTTGCTGGAGTTTTTTGTATGGTGGAACCTTTGGGAACCTCTTAGAGCTTCTTTGGTTTCTTGCCAGCAGTGGGAACGGATTCCTGTTTCCTCTTTGAGGAAATACCCCACTAGCTCTAAGGCTCTGGTTGAGTCTAGCAGCTTCGTGTGCACCTCGTTCACCGCGGACTCTGGGAAGAGATCCGCTCCCCACATGCTGGCGGCCAAGAGTCTATTAGGCTCATGCCTGATGGTGCATTCTTGTAGACATGCTTCCGGCAGTTCCTCCTAGCCTGGAAGAAGTCAAAAGCGTCCGTTAGAACCGTCTGAAACTGAGATTTCGCCAGAATCTTGAACAGTGGTTCCGTAGCGTAAGAGAGGGCAGCCATTTCTGTGATTATGAGGGAATTGAGGGACCTGCCAAACCTAGTTCGCGCGTCAAACTCTGCCTGGATTAGGGAATCCGGCAGCCTAGGTAATTCTCGCCGAACTGGTCCATGGCGCAGTCCGGTTTGAGCTACCAAGCGTGAACGTAGCTGGCAAGTTCTCCCACAATTCTCCGAAGGCCGGAAGAGCGGAGAAAGTAGACTCCGCCTCCCTCAACTGTGGGATGGGCTCATCCTTGAGGACTGCCTGAAGGGATTTCTCCACTAATTTCGTGGCGAACGGAAGAGAAACCTCCTCTTCCGTCGCAAAAATAGTGAAGGGACTCTTGTAGGCCTGGAGTTTCGTGTTTGTACACTCCCAGTCCTCAAGGCAGTGAACCCATTCCCGCTGAGCGTGATCTCTACTGTACAGGACCGACTCCTTCGAGATCTTGTCTTCCCTCGTCAGAGCCGTTGGCGTCAGCCTAGCATATCCGATGAAAAGGCTGCGTCAGGCCCGGAGGGTAAAACTCGAAGTCCTCAATCCTTCGAGTTCCACACTCCGAGATAGAGATCATTCATCTTTGAACGGAGCGTAGGCAGCTACTCTCCATGGGTTCTCCATAGAGAAAGCTGGCAAGGAGTCATATGGCGGGAGTTGAAGAATCCCCGTGCTAGATGCTGGGGAGACTGGGGGAGGAACCTGAGCTAGCCCAGCTACTCGGTCCTCATTTTCTCTCATTCTGTTAGAGAGATCCTGGATTGACTGTCCAGATTGAGACAGACTGTTTGATAACTGCGCAAACATCTGCTCGAACCGTGTCCCTAGTGCGGAGATTTGCGAGCCTACCAGCGCGCCCACCTGTTCCATCACCCCTGCTGAGAAGTAGAGGATCAAAGGTGCTAGTGCCTGCCACCGCTACCGCGTAGCCGGAGTGGAAGCGGTGGAGGCGGGAGAAGGCAGTGACTCGGCGGGAGACGCGAGCCTTCTCCTTCGAAGCTTTGCTTCTGGAGCTCTTTGATTGAGAAGAGCTCGGCTTTGCCTTCACCGCATCGGCATAGGAAGTCGACGACTTCCTAGCCGAAGAAGACGAAGACGACTTCTTAGAAGTCGTCTTGGCTAGAGTCTTCGGTTCTCTCTTTCCCTTCTCCTTAGGAGGTACAGAGAGAGCGGGAGGGCGAATAGGGATCTCAGATCCCGAAAAGCCTTGGAAAGAAGCGGAAGAAGAGGGGACAGGAGAAGATCCAGGAGCACCCAAGGAAAGACCTTGGGCGCTCGACATACCTACCTCAACCAACAAATCCTCCCCCCCTACCGCCATAGGTTCAAGGTTAAGGTCCAAGGCAGCGACGTCCGGGACCGACTCCTGGGAGGCTACGACCCAAATGATTGCTGGAGGTCTTGCGGATGGAGGCTATCAGCGGGGCAGCGGACAAGGGGTCAACATAACCCGTGGACTTGCCCGCGGAGAAGATCTGGACGGCCAGCTTCCTGTCCAAAATGTAGGGCTGGCCCTTGGCGGCGTTCTTCCCGAAGCCGCCCACCCACGCTTTCAGGGTGGCAAGGGCGACTTCCCTCACACCGGTAGCCTGAAAGAAAGGTGAGATTAGCTGCCAATGGTGGAACGGGGTTAACAAACTTATGACTAGAAGTTGTTAGTAAAATGATAATTAAGCCTATAGTGGACTTACCCCATCTCCCAGCTGACCGACCAGGTCGTAGCATATGGCGCAGGCTTCATGGTGCCAGACGATCGTCTCGTTGAACGACGTGGGCACAGGGGTCGTTGAGACCTGCACTCATCAGTCCACAGGGGTCGAACAGCGTCGCGTTACACCCTAGGACCTGGCAGTTGGTAGCCTGTAAGTGAAAAAGTACATGAGTACCAAGAAACACTTACAGTCTAACATATGCTCCGCTGGTGCCGGAGCGATAAAGTTAGATTAAACCAGAGCCCCGCCAAAATACGTGTGGTAACTAGGTTGGTATCTAGGCTATGGCTCCGCTGATGGCGGAGGCACAAAAGACAACCAACCAGGAGTGGTGGTAATGGAAACCACAACGGAAAAAGGCGGGGATGGTTGATAAAATAATAATAATACACAATTCATTGTAAAATAACGTACAATTAGGGTATATCCTTAAAAATAATAAAACAACCTCTCTCCGCCCGTCTACTAGAAGAGTGCGTAGGTAAGGAGTAAGCTCCCTTCCGGTAGCGGGGGAGAGATATAAGGATATAGTAGGCAAGCAACCGACCACTCGTAGTACCCACCCCGCCCGCTAGCGGAGCCAGTAACCTATAAACAAGGGCCACGGCTGCGACGGAAGGCTCCTTTCGTATAGCAAGGGATGGTGGCTAAGCAACCTGGGGAGGGGGGGAGGAAGGTCTCGGCGAAACACGGCGGGAGCGAGAAAAGGGGGGAGGGGGGAGGGATGGCCTACTCCTCCCCGCCTCACCAACTACCCCGCATGGGAGACCCTCCGGTAGCCTCATGAGTGGTCGCCCTATACCCCCCGCTGGAAGGAACCCTTGGTCACCTCCGAGAGGAAGAGAGAAGGTGACTGAGTTATAACAACCAAGGGGTCCCCCCCAGCCCCCACTCCTCCCTATACCAGAAAGGGAGGGTAGGGGCAGGGTAAGGTGCTAAGGAACACGTGACCGCAAGTGGCCTAGGCCGCGAGCAACACAACCGTGAGAGGGCCAACGTGAACCAAGCTGTACCAATACAAGGAACAAGCACCTAGGCTAGCCTAACACCCTAAATAACATAAATATATACATCGAAAAAGGCGGAAGAGACACTTTTAGTGAAAGAGAAAGAAGCCCAGGAGGAGGCAGACTGTTCCAAGAAACAGAGGCCTACTCGGAGCCAGCGATAGCCGATGTAGAGCAAGAGCCGGGATGCTGGGACAGAATAAAATAATAGCCCTAAATACCAAGCTAAGAGAATGGTAGGAGGGCTAAACTATCTAAAACTCGATGTAAAACAATGAACGTGATAAAGTAAGCCCATAAGAATAAGAAGTCCCAGTATGGAGGACCGGAATTCTTACGAGGCAGCATGGCCGCCACGAGACAACCGGGGAACCGTATATGACCTATTAAGAGGAAAATACTGGTACCCGGAAGATAAAACTGTGGTAAAATATTACTTATGAGTTACTTAACTTAGCCGTGGCAATTGCAGAGCGTTCCATCGTGGATTACAAGGAAAAATCCCAAAAAGGCACAGCACAAGAAAAATGGCGACTTGTTGCTAGTGCTAAAATTTAAGGATGTCCGCTAGGGGCGCTGCTGTCCGTGGCGTCCTCTAGTAGTAGTAGTAGAGGCTGCATCGCCCGTTAGTATCAGCTCTCTCTTGGGGGGATTCTGATAGGAAGTTCTAATTGGTGTCTGTCTCGTGGTAGTGTTCCACACTCGCCCCTATATCATACCGACACTTCTTTTTAAGAGTGAGCGAGTCAGTTTTACTGACATTTTCTTAATTTTGTTTTTCTCTGGTAATTTTAGGCTAATTTTACCTAGAAAGAATGATATTAAGGATACTTTCATAGGCCGACACGAGCTGAGCCCAGAAAAATACGTCTTCGCTGACGCGAAAGCTGAAAGTCTCGAGGCAGAAAAGTCTCCCTGGGAGGAGGAAGAAACTCCCAGGGAAGGAGTTTCTTCTCTAGCATAGAACTTATGTCTCTTCTTAATCAGCTTGGAAGGAGGAAAAGCAAAAGAGGCTTTCCCTTGCTCCTTCTTGTCAGCAAGCCACTCATCCATCTCCTGAAGCACCTTCTTAGAGGAGGACGACAAAACCAACTTGGGAAGGCCTAAGGTATCTGGTTTTTTCCCCCATAAGGAAAGTCAAAGCTGGAGAAGCAGGAGACGCAGGCTCAATGAAGTCGAAGAACTTGGACAGGAAAAACTTAAGCAAAGACGAATAGGCATGAGGAGCTAGATCCTGGTCTGTTTCTTCCTCCTCACATGAAACTGGAGGCAAGGGATCTTCATAGCAGGAATCTCCAAAGGTTTCTTCATAAGAAAATCCATCAAGTCCTTTAGCTGCTGCTTGATAGGGGCTAAAGAAGGGTCTTCTTGTGCAGAAGAAGCATTAGTAGACAGGTACTGCTCCACCTGGTGCCAAAAGGATAGATGCGGGCGCCAAAACAGCAGCTGATGCTTGGACCGAAGAAGTGGGCACTTGGAAGTAGGAAGCAGGCACCCAGGTCCCAGAAACAGGCACCTGGGTGCCAGAAGCAGGTGCCTGAATAAGGGCTGCGGACACCAAGCATACAGAAGAGATAGTCATACAAACAGGACTGGGCGTCGATTAGTATTTTGAAGTAGAAGGGCACTTGGGAGAAAGAGCCGGGTGCTTATGAGAAACTCCAGAACTCTAGTAAGATCTCAAAGGGCGATTCAAACCCGAAAGAGACTCGGGACAATCCCAAGTCTTGGGATAATGAGCTGACTTGTCCATGGACAGTCTCTTGAAACTGCATGAAGGCTGTGGGCTGGGACTAACTTCTCTGTACTTCTTCACAGGGTAAGGAGAAGCATCAGCAGGTGCAGCAAGCCTCTTCAAAGGATGAGATACTGATGAGCATCGTCACTGGCTCTTCCTGTCTGGAGAAGAGTCTTCCAAGTCTGACAACAGACAGTTAGCATGAAAGAGATGCCTTTCCAATGGCACTCTGTTGACACCTGAGACTGATCACCAGGCTCATAAAAGGGGGCAACTGCTAATGAGCAAATCCCACTGGCCTCCCTTGGACCTCCAGTACAGTAGTACCTCAGGATACGAAATTAATCTGTTCCGAGGTGGCCTTCGTAACCTGATTTTTTCATATCTTGTACCACATTTTACATGTAAATTGCCTAATTCGTTCCAAGCCCTACTAACACACCCAAGTAAATTATTTCCAGGCTTACAACACATGTTCTACGGTTACAATGCCGATCCAACAGAAGAAATATGACTCCAAAAAGGCAAAATACTGTACATACTTGAGTAATTTTCAACTGCATGTAATGTTCAACCCCATTTTTACTGCATATATTAGGACTTTAGCATATGTCCCTTAGCAATAAGCCTAGCCTATGTTAGCAGTTAAGCTAGAAGCTTAGAATATGCCAATAAAATGTATAAATAATCAGTATGTACTCATTTCAAATAATTATTAATTAATCATTAACTATAATACACAAACAAACAAAAAAAGCTTCAACCTTTTGTTTACGTTCAGCACTACGTGTACCGAACGATCGCCAAGCAACCAGTTTTACCTAGCACACAGTTTAGTAATCATAAATTTTCATTATCTCTCTTCAACTACTGAAACTACCAAACAGTATAATAACCATTCATTTTTATTCTTTATTCTATCTTTACCTAATGGAGATACCGAGTTACTGACAGCTATAATGAAACATATAATATCAAAACAGAAGAATTCTAGAAAATATTTGTTGGCTTCGATGATAGCAGTCTGATTTATTTTATAATTTATGATATCTAATTCATAATTTTTTTTATTAAATGTATTGCATGTACTCATTTCAAATAATTATTAAGTAACCATTAACTATAATAAGCAAACAAACAAACAAAAAGCTTCCAAACTTTTGTTTTTGTTCACACTATGAGTAGCGAATGATCGCCAAGCAACCACTTTTACCTAGCACACAGTACAGTACGTAATCATAAATTTTCATTATCTCTCTTCAACTACTGAAACTACCAAACAGTATAATAACCATTCATTTCTATTCTTTATTCTATCTTTACCTAATGTTTTTTTATTAAATGTATTGCATGAATATGATTTTCAATTTACAGCATCCTTTTACCAATAGAATACATAGAGCACATGGGGTAGATGCTGACCAATAGGAGAGCAGGATCTTATGGCAGTGACTAGCATCAGGAACCAATGGAGCGGGAGGATGGTGGCGAGTCTACTCAGTTGGCGGCGCGGGAGTTTTAAAATTGTTCTCTGTGGTCCGGACGAATCTCGGGACTTTACAGCAACAACCTTTCGTAACCTGAACTATTTTCGTATGTAGAGCCAAAAAATTCTTCGTATTTGCTTTCGTAACTTGAATTTTTCATAAGCTGTGACTTTCGTATGTCGAGGTACCACTGTGTTTTCTCCCAAGTGTAGGGGAGCGGAGACAGGGACCTTCATCTAGGAGCACCAGTGGGCAAACAGCCACCTCCTCAGACAGCATTACACCATCACTAGGCACTGCACTGACATTATGCACTTCAATCACATTAGGAGCGCTGAAAGATGATTTCTCTATGAAAGACCTGAAAGAGGAACCCAATTCCATTATAGCATTTGCAAGAAAATCAAATTTCTTATTAAACTTTGACTCTAGACCGGCTATGGTGCTGGGGTTAGAATTATGGGAGCCTGGAATCTGAGACTTAGGCAAAAGAGTAGGAGTAAGGATTGGAGACATTGCAGGAAGAAGTGAAGAAACAGTAACCTCTTCAGCTACTTCAGGAACTACTACAGAAGCCCTACTTTTACCTCTAATAGCTGCCTTCCTTATCATATCCCTGTTAAGCTTATCTAAACGAGCTTTCGAGGCCTTCCATTTGTCCTCTTCTCAATCCTTACATTCTGGACAGGTTAAGTCTAACGAACAAGCCTGGCCCCTACATTTAACACATTTAGTATGGGAGTCATAAGGAAATTTGGAAATAAGTCTGCGTTCGTTACAACCCTCCAAAAATATCTAATACCTGAAGCACTGAAATCAGACATAATGATGTCTAATCCAAAGATAAATAAGCAAAAAACCATCACAAACAAAATGAACGCATCACTAATGTATGGGATAATCCACCAAAAATTAACGAGACCCCTGCCAAAAACTACCATTGTTACGCGGGAGCTGGCATGAAAAGCAATGATGGAATTCGTCAGTTGGTACTGATCGTTCCTGAAAGTGGGCAGGTCCTGTTCACCTACTCAAGCGATGGCAGCGCCACAGCAAATTTGAATTTTTGACTGCCATAGTTAGGAAAGCTTACAGCTAATTATAAGTTCTTGGTATGTCACATGTAAAACTAACGTTGTATGGAATTACTGAGATGTAAATACAATTGGAGATGACCTCAGTCAGAATTAATAATTGTCCTTTTATCACTGAAACAGGAAATACTCCATATACAAATTGCTAAACACTGGGGATAGAGGGTTCCCCATCACCAGTTCAAATCTAATAATACTGCTGGTAAATAAAAGAACCATAAATGATCAATATGAAATCTTATTTACAAAAACAAGGAAATAAATTAGCAATAAAATCCATAATTCACAAAATATCAGCATGGTCTCTTCTATGTTTCACTTTCTTGAAACTCAGATGGATTACTTGTAGATGAACAACTATTTATTGCAATAAAAGAACATCTAGTCGTTACTATAAAACTCAATAGTAATGTCACTTTGAATGTCAAATTATAGTGAAGAGCAACTGGGGTACTTTTTTGTCACAATCTGAGTGTCAGAGCCAATGTATTTTTAAGTCAAATTAAAATACAAAACTATTCATGAAAGAATAATCGTTCAAATCCACATAATGATTAATACTTGGGAAATATCTTTTATTTATATTAAGCTAAGTTATGCTACACAAAATCCACAAAAGATTTTACTCCCCTGATTCATTGACTTTTCGTATTTACATGTAATAAAGGTTGGCAAAAACATATTTAGATTATAAGCAGAAAGATAATCTTTAAAGCATGAAAGAAAAAATATTAGGATGCACATTCTCATAGGAAAGTAAAATAACCAAGATGTTACGGTAACTGTTTGCAAATGAAAATGGCTGAATCAAACCTTTATTGCCCTTAAAAAGTATCTTAACAAAAATTGTTTTGCCTTTCAAGAGAACACTTAGCCATGCAATGTAAATAAAAAAGGTTCCATTTAATCTGGGAATGAAGAGGCAACACAAGCTGTTGTATGGTCTTCTAAAGAGGTGCTGACAATAAAATCACCACACACAGGGCACTCGTCCATAGCTTCCTATAAAGATAAACATGATCATCATTGCAGGTAATCATACTGATGTCACTCTTATTCTGTTAGTCATAAATAAACTTATCTTTTGCAATTCTTAATCCATACAGCGGCAGTGAACTAATTTTTCACATAACTAATATTTTCCTAAATCTACTGGTCACTCAAGTACATATATTAATACAATTAGTTTAATGGTTGTTTCTTTATAATAGTAACTTCAACTGTACGTAATTTTCGTCTTTGTTACACAGTGACAGCTAAAACATAACTGGCTGAGAGGTGTAAAAATACCTCAAGTATAATGGTAGCTTGCCTTTCAGTAATTTGACTTATACCTATCACTATTTAACAAAAAACAGATTTCCATTAATGTGTCAGATATTTGAAATACCTTTAATCTGTCAGATATTTGGAATACCTTCAATCTGTCAGATACTTAGAATGCCTTTAATCTGTCAAATGTTTGGTATACCAATGCCAATGTGTCCAATTCTGAGCATCTCTCAGATTGTCCCCTTAATCCAATCTCTCCTCTTTGAAACTCCTTGTTGCTTCCCCCAACTATTGCTCCCCAAGCCTGTCAGATGTTTGAGTCTCCATAAGGGGTTATGCTTGAGTGTGCATTACACAGGATATCGTAGCTAATTGCTAGATACAAACTTCCATAAGGGGTTGTGCTTGAGTGAGCATTACACTGGATATCGTAGCTAATTGCTATATACAAACTTCCATAAGGGGTTTTGCTTGAGTGTGCATTACACAGGATATCATAGCTAATTACTACATACAAACTTGAGTTGTTTAATTAAACTTCCCATTCAAGATTTTATATTCATCTCTGGCACCAATGTTCAATGAGTTCATCCTTAGCATTCAGATCTTCTCACATTAAGTCATCCACCATATAATGCTATACTTATAGACAATCAGTCCAAAAAGTCTTGCCATTTTTTCTATTTTGCTAAGGGAAAACACAGTTACGTAGAAGTTTTGTTTTGACTGTAACCAAATTATGGAATGATCTTCCAGCTCATTTTGTTGAATTATTGGAACTGAAGAGATTTAACTTCTATACATGCTTTCATACTAGGCTGGCTGAAATGAGTCTCCCTTTTATCTTGTTTGGTGTTTGTTTTATATTAACCCTTAAACGCCGAGCCGGCATTTCCGAAAGTGTCTCCTGTATGTCGGCAACGTTCGCGAGTGACCGCCGAAGCGGAAAAAAGTTTTAAAAAAAAATCACAGCATGCTTAATTTTCAAGATTAAGAGTTCATTTTTGGCTCCTTTTTTTATCATTGCCTGAAGTTTAGTATGCAACCATCAGAAATGAATAAAAATGTCATTATCATATATAAATATTGGAATATGTATATGACAGCACAAAAAAAAATTTCATATATAATTGTATACAAATCGCGGTGAGCAAAACGGATAAAAGCTAACGAGTTATTTATTTTTTTGTTGTATTGTACACTAAATTGCGATGATTTTGGTATATAACAAATTGTAAAACGATCAAAGCAACACAGAGAAAATATTATCACAATATGATGCATGAATTCGTAACACGCTGATCGTACGTTCAAAAATTCACCATAAATCGAAATATTGTGCTAGAGACTTCACGTTTGTTGCAAAGTGAAGGTAATTGATTGAATATTACTAGACTGTAAGTGTTGTAGCTTATAATTGCAGTTTTCGACCATTTCGGTCGAGTTAAAGTTGACTGAAGGTCAAATTTTTTTCTATTTATCGTTATTTATATGAAAATATTTCAAAACTGATAAAAGCTACAACCATGTGTTGTTTTTCGTTGTATTCTACATGAAATTGCGCACATTTTCATATATAAAACTTTATGTAACGGCTATTTAAAATGGGGCAAACATTACGACAATCGGACGAAAAAATTTATGATTTTTTCGGAAGTTACCGCGCACGTAAGGAAATTTTTGTTTCTTCATAAATTCACCATAATTCGAAATATTGTGCTAGAGACTTTAAATTTGTTGCAAAATAAAGGTAAATGATTGAATATTACTAGAATGTAATTGTTTTAGTTTACAATTGGGTTTTTTTTACCATGTCGGTCGAGTCAAAGTTGACCGAAGTTGAAATTTTGGCACTTATTGTTATTTATACGAAAATATTTCAAAATTGATAAAAGCTACAATCATGGGTTGTTTTTCGTTGTATTCTACATGAAATTGCCCACATCATATATAAAACATTATGTAACGGCTAATTTAAAATGGTGCAAACATTACGACAATCTGACGAAAAAATTTCTGATTTTTTTCGGAAGAGTTACCGCGCGGATGTAGGAAAGTTTTTTTTTTTTCTAAAATTCACCATAAATCGAAATATTGTGCTAGAACTTTCCAATTTGGTGCAAAATGAAGGTAAATGATTGAGTATTACTAGAATGTAAGAGTTTTAGCTTACAATTGCGGTTTTCGACAATTTCGGTCGAGTCAAAGTTGACCAAAGGTTGAAATTTTGGTACTTATCGTTAATTATATGAAAATATTTCAAAACTGGTAAAAGCTACAACCATGGGTTGTTTTTAATTGTATTCTACATGAAATTACGAACATTTCCATATATAAAACTTTATGTAACGGCTAATATAAAACTGTGTAAACATTACGACAATCGGATGAAAAAATTTCTGATTTTTTCGGAAGAGTTACCGCGCGGACGTAAGGAAAAAGTTTTTTTTCATAAATTCACCATAAATCGAAATATTGTGCTAGAGACTTCCAATTTGTTGTAAAGTGAAGGTAAATGATTGAATATTACCAGAATATAAGAGGTTTAGCTTACAATTGCGTTTTTCAACCATTTTGGTAGAGTCAAATTTGATCGAAGGTTGACATTTTGGCACTAATCGGTATTTATATGAAAATATTTCAAAACTGATAAAATCTACAACCATGAGTTGTTTTTAGTTGTATTCTACATGAAATTGCGCACATTTTCATATGTAAAACTCTATGTAACAGGTAATATAAAATGGTGCAAAAATTATGTCATAGTGACAAAATAATTTCTGAGATGTGTTACTGATGCTTTTTAGTGCGAGAAGAAAGAAATTAGCGCTTGCGCGCCTGGGTAACGATTGTAAACAAAACAACAGCTTGATCCGTGAACTCCCAGCATCCCCCAAGGCGTGTGATTCAAAAGTTTTCGCCTAGTAGGCCTATAACTATTTTTCCGCGAATTTTTAAAATAACTCTTTTTCGTCGACGTTTCGTATGTCGGTTTGGCACCCAACAGACAATTTTCGTCGACGTTTAATACGTCCAATCAGCATTAAAGGGTTAACTGTTTTTAATTTTTTATGCTCCAATACAGTTTACTCTTTAACTAACAATTAACTTATTTTCCCATATCCCAGTGCTTTCTCTGCTGAAGTCCTTTTGTCTTGGACCATTCTGCTTTTTCAGTTAGGAAAAAAAGAGTGGGTAATAATAATAGTACTAATGCCATGATCATCCAAAATGACTTTCATAATGTTTTTTTTTCACTGTCAGAGTTTTGCTTTACACCTCTTTCATTTCTGGCTTCCCTCACATTCTTCTACCTTTAATTGTACCTCATATGATAATCAACTCTCATCTATTAAAACTGTGTTACATAGTATATAAATATGCAAACCACCAAAGGGGAAAATGAAACATCAGTCATAATTCCTGACTGTTTTACCTTATTTAGTAAGACATCTTCAAGGGCCTGATATATAATCATAGAATTTAACATTATATGTATATGCTAGGTGACAGTATCAATGAATATGCAAATAATAGATAAAAAATATCAGCACCTGAGAGGAAGAGGATTTTACACCTTTGCTATGACGATTTCTTTTATAAACGGGATTCGGTTATATTTCTTTCTAAACATTTTTAGGCCAAGCAAACTTCTATTACTGGCCCAACTAATTGCATGATTGTTTTCAAGTGGCTGAAGCCCAGATAATAAAACAAGTTATTGTCCATGGTGTGTTCCAGGACCCCATGGTAACTAGAATAATATCAAAGAAACATCTCTTAGCCTGGTCTTATAGCTGGGTACGTATTATGTCGTAATGATAAACGCTATGACACGTAACATAGTATAATGGACTCAAAGCCAAGAAGGCATCTTCTCTCGTCTTCAGCAAAGCTGTACCCAGGTTTCCTATGTCAAAACTGCAGAAGAAATGACAATTATTGCGCATGTGTGCCAGTCATCTTGCTTTACTATCGAGCTGGTAAAAAGACCAGGAACCATTACTCTGTTGGTCAATGCAGAATGAACTTTTCCCCAAATCCCATCCCCTTTCATCAGGGAAGTGGGAGAGTTTTGAGGACTCAACAGCAACTATTAAAAATGAGTTTTTCGTACATCAAAACCTATTTTTTTATAGCATAGTCTCTGTTTTGTCCTCAAAGGAGCATTACAAAGAAATTGGCAGGTGACAAAAAGCTTAAGCTCCCAAAATTTCAATCCCAACAATACCAAAAATAAAACTAAACCATTTCTGGACCAAGGTCAAGCCACAGGTTTTGGTAACAAAAACAAGAAACTAAGCAAGAACTTCAAGTTTTAAGTGTGTAATTCTAAGTATGCTGGGTAAGGTTGCAGTCTTGCCGCACCTTTCCCAGCAATAGCCAGGATACCCACCCATTAGGAAGAGCCTGGTTTTCCTCTGTGGAGCCTATGGGGTCAGGATTAACCATACCACCTACTGATACATAGTGTAGTCGAATTTGTTCAAGCTCACGGCAGTAGTGTTTTAAGAATACTCTCTAATGACCACCTTGTACATTTGGAGACCTCTTCGAAAGAGACATTTCTGGGCTCAGCTCGTGTCGGCCTATGAAAGGATCCTTAATATCATTCTTTCTAGGTAAAATTAATCTAAAATTACCAGAGAAAAACAAAATTAAGAAAATGTCAGTAAAACTGACTCGCTCACTCTTAAAAAGAAGTGTCGGTATGGTAATAGGGGCGAGTGGGAACACTACCACGAGACATTCACCAATTAGAACTTCCAATCAGAATCCCCACAAGAGAGAGCTGATACCAACGGGCGATGCGGCCGCTACTACTACTACTAGAGGACGCCACGGACAGCAGCGCCCCTAGCGGACATCCTTAATCATTAGCGCTAGCGTTCAGACGCATTTTCTCTGTGCTTGTGCCTTTTACGGGATTTCTTATCACCATCGTTATGGAACGTTCTGCCATCGCAACGGCTAAGTTAAGTGCCTCATAAGTAATGTTTTACTATATTTTTGTCTTCCGGGAACCAGTATTTTCCTTCTAATAGGTCATATACGGTTTCCCGGTTGTCTCGTGGCGGCGCCATGCTGCCTCGTTAAGAATTCCCGGTCCTCCATACTGGACTTCTTTAAAATTAACTTATGGGCTTACATATTACGTTCATCGTTTTTTACATCGAGTTTTAGCTAGATTAGCCCCTTTACCATTTCTCTTAGTTTGGTATTTAGGGCTATTATTATTGTTCCAGCCCAGCATCCCGGCTCTTGCTCTTCATCGGCTATCGCTGGCTCCGAGTAGGCTTCTGTTCCTCGGAACAGTTTGCCTCCTCCTGGGCTTCTTTTTCTTCTACTAAAAGTGTCTTTTCCATCTTTACGATGTAATTTTATTCTATTTAGGGTGTTAGGCTAGCCTAGGTGCATGTCCCATGGTTTGGTACAGCCTGGTTCACGTGGCCCTCCCACGGTTGTGTTGCTCGCGGCTTAGGCCACTTGCGGTCACGTGTTCCATCGCACCTTACCCTTTCCCTTCCCTCCCTACCAGGTATAGGGAGGCGCTGGGGGACCCCTTGGTTGTCATGACAACCTCAGTTGCCTTCCTCCCTCTCTCTCTGAGGTGGCCAGGGGTTCCTCCCAGCGGGGGGTATAGGGCGACCACTCATAGGGTACCAGGTCTCCGAGCGGGTAGTTGTTGAGACGGGGAGGAGTAGGCCAACCCCCCCCCTCTCTCTCTCCCGCCGTGTTACGCCGAGACCCTCCCCCCCCTTCCCAGTTGCTCAGCCACCTTCCCTTTCTATAACGAACGGAGCCTTCCGTTCGCAGCCGGGGCACCTTTGGTTATAGATTACTGGCTCCGCCAGCGGGCGGGGTGGTCACTACTAGTGGTCGGTTGCTTGCCTACTATATCCTTACATCTCTCCCCCGCTACCGGAAGGGAGCTTGCTTCTTACCCGGGCACTCTTCTAGTAGACAGGTGGAGAAGGTTTGATATTATTGTTATTTTAAGGATATACCCTAATTTTACGATGATTTGTTTAATTTTATTATTCATATGTTTACCATCCCCGCCATTTTTCGTCGTGGTTTCCTTTTACCACCACTCCTGGTTGGATTCTATCTCTTGTCTCCGCCGTCAGCGGAGCAATAGCCTAGGACAACCAACCAACCTTGTTACCACACGTATTATGGCGGGGCTCTGGTTTAATCTAACTTTCTCGCTCCGGCACCAGCGGAGCAACTGTTAGGCTGTAAGTGTTCTCCTGATACTCATGTATCTTTCCACTTACAGGCTACCAACTGTCAGGTCCTGGGATGCAACGCGACGTTGTACGACCCCTGCGGCCACGATGAGTGCAGGTCTCACGCTCCATGTGCCACGTCATTCAACGATATGATCGTCTGGCACCCGGAAGCCTGCGCCATCTGCTACGACCTAGTCAGTCAGCTGGTGGAGGGGGTAAGTCGATTATAGGCTTCTTTATCAATTTACTAACAACTCTTAGCCATAAGTTTGTTAACCCCGTTCCGCCATTAGAAGCTCATCTCGCCCTTTCTTTCAGGCTACTGGTGTGAGGGAGGTCGCCCTTGCTACCCTGAAAGCGTGGGTGGGCGGCTTCGGGAAGAACGCCGCCAAAGGCCAGCCGTACATCCCTTGACAAGAAGCTGGCCGTCCAGATCTTCCCTGCGGGCAAGTCAACAGGGTATGTTGACCCCTTGTCCGCAGCCCCTCTCATAGCCTCCATCCAGCAAGATCTGCAGCAATCTTTCGGGGTCGTAGCTTCACAGGAGTCGGTCCCAGACGTCGCTGCCCTGGACCTCAACATCGAGCCTATGGCGGTAGGGGCAGAGGATTTGTTGGTTGAGGTAGGTGTGTCGGGCGCCCAAGGTCTTTCCTTGGGCGTTCCTGGATCTTCTCCTGTCCCTTCTTCGAGCGCTTCTTTCCAAGGCTTTGTGGGATCTGAGATCCCTACCCGCTCTCCCGCTCTCTCTGTACCCCCAAAGGTGAAGGGACAGAGAGAACCGAAGACTCTATCTAAGACGACTTCTAAGAAGTCGTCTTCGTCTTCTTCGGCTAAGAAGTCTTCGACTTCTTACGCTGACGCGGTGAAGGCCAAGCCGAGCTCTTCTTACTCGAAGAGCTCTAGAAGCAAGGCTTCTAAGGAGAAGGCTCGCGCTCCCGCCGAGCCAATGCCTTCTCCTGCCTCCACCGCATCCACTCCGGCAACGCCGGTGGGAGGAGCGGGACCCAGCACCTTTGATCCCACTGCTTTCTCAGCAGTGGTGATGCAACAGGTGGGCGAGATGGTTGGCTCGCAAGTCTCCGCCCTGGGGACGAGATTTGAGCAGATGTTCGCACAACTGTCGAGCACTCTGTCTCAATCAGGCCAGTCCATCCAAGATCTCTCTAACAGGGTTAGAGAGAATGAGGACCGAGTAGCTGGGCTCTCTCAGGTCCCTCTTCCAGTCTCCCCAGTGCCAAGTGCTGGTATTTTCCAGCTCCCGCCATACGACTCTCTGCCAGCTTTCTCTATGGAGAACCCATGAGAGTAGCCCCGCCTACGCTCCATTTAAGGATGGTATGATCTCTATCCCGGAGTGTGGAACTCGAAGGATTGAGGACTTCGAGTTTTATCCTCCGGGTCTGACGCAGCCTTTCATCGGCTATGCTAGGCTGACTGTAGCGGCTCTTACTAGGGAAGACAAGATCTCTAGGGAGGATGTTCTCTACAGTAGGGATCATGCCCAACGGGAATGGGTTCACTGCCTTGAGGACTGGGAGTGCACAAACACTAAGCTCCAGGCCTATAAGAGTCCTTTCACTATTTTTTGCGACGGAGAGGAGGCTTCTCTTCCGTTCGCCACGAAAATAGTAGAGAGGACTCTTCAGGCAGTCCTCAAGGATGAGCCCATGCCACAGCTAAGGGAGGCGGAGTCTACTTCTCCGCTCTTCCCAGCTTTTGGAGAATTGTGGGAGAACTTGCCAGCCACGTTCACGCTTGGCAAGCTCAAGCCGGACTGCGCCATGGACCAGTTCGGCGAGAAGCTTCCAAGGCTGCCTGATTCCTTGATTCAGGCGGAGTTCGACGCGCGAACTAGGTTTGGCAGGTCCCTCAATTCACTGATAATAACGGAAAATGGGCTGCTCTCTCATATGCTACGGAACCGCTGTTTAAGATCTTGGCCAAATCCCAGCTTCGGGACGGTTTCAGACAGATGCTTTCGACTTCTTCCAAGCTAGGAGAATTGCCGAAAGCACGTTCTGCAGGAGTGCACTATTAGGCACGAGCCTAATAGACTCCTGGCTTCTAGCATGTGGGGGGCGGATCTCTTCCCAGAGTCCGCTGTAAATGAAGTACACCACGAGGCTGCTAGGCTCAACCAGAGCCTTAGAGCTAGGTGGGGTATTTCATCCAAGAGGAAGCAGGAATCCGTCTCCACTGCTGGTAAGAAACCAAAGAAGTCTGGTAAAAGGTTCCAGCCTTACCAGAAACACCAGCAACAGCAGCAATTTGTTCAGGCCGTCCCGGTTACCCAACAGGGACAACCTGCTAGTTCTAAACAGAACCAGCCCATCCTCCTGCTGTCTCCTCAATCACAACCGTCGACCTCCTACGCACTCTCGCCGGCCCTCAACAACCCTACGTATGAAGGTCAGGGCTACACACTCAATTTAACAAACAACCGAGAGGTAGGGCGAGAGGCTACTTTCGCCAGCGTGGCGCAGGAAGGGCGACAAGGAGCAGGCAGTTCAGAGGAGGGCGTGGTGGTCAAACCCAACACCGCCCATCAACAATGAGGCTCCCAGGATAGGAGGGAGGCTGTTCCTCTTCCGTCACAGTGGGGGTTCAGCAATTGGGCACAGAGCATAGTGTCCAAAGGGTTGGGTTGGAGTTGGATCAAAGATCCTCCTCCAATCAAATCATTCCGCCAAATAACCATCAAAGGAATTGACAGATTACGCGGAGCAACTCCTTCAGAAAGGAGCTATTGCGAGAGTCAAGCATCTAAAATTTCAAGGTCGCTTATTCAGCGTGCCAAAGAAAGGCTCAACAAAAAGAAGGGTAATCTTAGACTTGTCAAAGCTAAACTCTTTCATTCGTTGCGACAAGTTCAAGATGCTTACCCTCTCGCAAGTAAGGACCTTACTTCCGCGTGGAGCCGTCACATGCTCCATCGATCTTACAGACGCATACTATCATATCCCTATAGCCAGACACTTCCGCCCATCCTAGGATTCAGGCTAGGAAATCAGTACATTCTCATTCAAAGTGATGCCCTTCGGTTCCTGAATGTAGCCCCCAGGGTATTCACGAAAAATAGCAGAAGTGTTGTACAGCAATTGAGAACTCAGGGAATCATGGTAGCAGCATACCTCGACGATTGGTTGATCTGGGCACCAACTGTCGAGGAATGTCTCAAAGCCACCAAAAGGTAGTTAGCACACTTTCTGGAAACATCTTGGGGTTCCAACGATAAAAAAAAAACAAAACGAAATCCAGACTTACCCCGGAGTCTCGTTTTCAGTGGCTGGGAATCCAATGGGATTTGTCTTCCCACAATCTGTCAATTCCAGTGGCCAAACGGAAGGAAATAGCAAAATCGGTCAGGCAATTTCTCAAATGCAAACAAACATCAAGGAGAAACCAGGAAAGAATCCTAGGGTCCCTTCAGTTTGCTTCGGTAACAGATATCCTCCTGAAAAGCAAGGCTAAAAGATATAAATCGAGTTTGGCGATCGAGAGCAAACACCAAATCTCGAGACAAGTTGTCAGTAATTCCACAGATCCTTCGCAATCAACTCCGTCCATGGTCAAAAGTAAAGAACTTAGCCAAGCGGGTACCCCTTCAATATCCCCTTCCAGTGTTAACCATTCACACGGATGCTCCCTGTCCGGGTGGGGGGGATATTCTCAGTTCAAACAGGTTCAGGGGACTTGGTCAGTTCAATTTCGCCAGCTCCACATAAACGTTCTGGAAAGCAATGGCAGTATTTCTTACCTTGAAGAGACTGCTTCCCCCCGAAAAAAGTCTCATCTAAGGCTAGTTTTGGACAGTGCAGTGGTAGTTCATTGCATCAACAGGGGAGGGTCCAAATCCAAGCATGTGAACCATGTCATGATAGCCATCTTTGCCCTAGCAAACAAACACAAATGGCATCTGTCCGCCACTCACCTGGCGGGGGTAAGAAATGTGTAAGCAGACGCTTTGTCCCGGTTCAGTTTCCTCTGGAATCAGAATGGTCCCTAGACGACGGGTCATTCCAGTGGATATGCCGGAGAGTCCCCAGGTCTCCAAGTAGATCTCTTCGGCCTCACAAGCGAACCACAAGCTCCCTTGCTATGTGGCCCCCAACCTGGACCCTCTGGCTTATGCCACGGACGCCCTGTCGTTAGATTGGGATCAGTGGAGAAAAATTTATGTTTTTCCTCCAGTGAATCTTCTCTTGAAAGTCTTAAGGCAAGCTGAGGACTTTCAAAGGGATAGTAGCTCTGATTGCACCGGACTGGCCCAAGAGCAACTGGTATCCTCTTCTTCTGGAATTGGGTCTCCGACCTCAACGGATTCCCAATCCCAAGCTGTCACAATCAGTACAAATGAGGACTGTGTTTCGCTTCCTCAGGAATTCTTCAGACCCTAACTTTATGGACTTCATGAAGTTTGCGGCTAATAAAGATGCTAATACTTGATCCACAAAATATCTCTTCCTAGAATCAGATAAGAGAGAGTCAACCATTAGACAATATGACTCAGCTGTTAAAAAAATTCTTAGCATCCTTCCTGAAAGAATCAAACACTACAAAAAAACCATGACAGTTAATCTAGCTATATCCTTTTTCAGATCCTTGTTTGAAAAAGGTTTAGCAGCTAGCACTATTACTACTCATAAATCGGCTTTGAAGAAGATCTTTCAGTTAGGTTTTCAGATAGATCTGACTGAATCTTATTTCACGTCTATTCCTAAAGCCTGTGCTAGACTTAGACTTCCTCAAAGGCCTACTGCAGTTTCATGGTCTTAATGATGTCCTCAAACTAGCTTCAGATACTGACAACTCGTCTTGTACATTCATAATGCTTCTTAGAAAGACATTATTCTTATTAAGCCTAGGTTCAGGAGCTAGAATTTTCAGAACTGTCGGCTCTATCCAGAGATGCGGGTCATGTGGAATTCCTCCCCTCAGGAGAAGTTCTGCTTGCTCCGGATCGTAGCTTTTAGCTAAAAAATGAGGATCCTCTTGCAAGGTGGGCCCCCTTGGAAAGTCATCCCACTTCCCCAAGATCCTTCTCTCTGCCCAGTATCAACTTTAAGAGCCTTTCTATCTCGTACATCCTCAAGATCCTCAGGTTCTCTCTTCATGAGAGAAAAAGGTGGTACTTTGTCAGTAAAAGGTATTAGACAACAAATCCTTTACTTCATTAAACAAGCCAATCCTGATTCATTCCCAAAAGCACATGATATCAGGGGAGTAGCCACCTCAATTAATTACTTTCAAACATATGAAACTTTGAGGATCTTAAAAAGTATACTGGATGGAAATATCCCGACAGTCTTTAAACGTCATTATCTAAAGTCCTTGGAATCTTTAAAATTTTCAGCAGTAGCAGCGGGAACATTGTTTCTCCTCCTGATACTGTATAGTAGTCGTAGTACAGATCCAGGTCTCCTTTCTACCTACCTCATCCAACATGCCTCACCCTATCGCCATCTACTCGGATATCTAGCCTTAGCCGCTGAAATCATACTAGTGGATTGTCCCTTATTTTTTGCTAGGGACATCCACACTTGTACTGATAATGTACTTCAGTGTACCTACCCTTATTTTTAATGCTAGGGTCGGACACAATGTGTTTGTTATATTTTTGTAAAAATTTTAAATTTTCTAAGTAAATCTATTTTGTTAATATTACTGTAATTTTAAGTACTTTTCATTACTAACGTTCTTTTATGTTACTGTTTAGAATAAGTTAGGCTTAAGTACTTAGTTTTGTATGCTGTAATTGATTTACTTATATTATATCCCTCGTTTTACAACTGCTTTTTTTCATTTGTCCTTTTTTCCCACCATCTTGTCTGTTTCTCTGGTACTCTTTCATAGGCCGACACGAAGCTGAGCCCAGAAAAAGGGATTTTGACTGAAGGAAAAAAAAATCTATTTCTGGGTGATTGGCTCGTGTCGCCCTATGAAACCCACCCTGTATTGTTTACCCCCCCATGCAGGACAAGATGTTTTTAGATTAAGGATGTCCGCTAGGGGCGCTGCTGTCCGTGGCGTCCTCTAGTAGTAGTAGTAGCGGTCGCATCGCCCGTTGGTATCAGCTCTCTCTTGTGGGGATTCTGATTGGAAGTTCTAATTGGTGAATGTCTCGTGGTAGTGTTCCCACTCGCCCCTATTACCATACCGACACTTCTTTTAAGAGTGAGCGAGTCAGTTTTACTGACATTTCTTAATTTTGTTTTCTCTGGTAATTTTTAGATTAATTTTACCTAGAAAGAATGATATTAAGGATCCTTTCATAGGGCGACACGAGCCAATCACCCAGAAATAGATTTTTCCTTCGTCAAAATCCCTTTTCTAAGGAAGGCCAATGATGTATGTACTTACTTTCTTAATATCATGCGATTTTGGAAAAGTGTGTGGGTTTGTCTTTTTAATGAGGGACACTAATAAAATTATTCTTAGCCCTGGTAAAGAGAGTGGTTAATTCATGGTAGGGTGTAGGAAAATCGGACCTTCTGGGATATTTGCCATGACCTCTAGGTAAACCTAAAGTGTTTGTACTGGGCATAATGTTTTGTCTGCTAAATTGAGTTTTCTTATAAGAATAGATTTCCTTCTTAGAGGATTCTCATTCTTGGCCAGGGATGATGGACCAGGGGACAATAATAACTGATTATCAGTAGTGTGTGTGATATATATTGTCCCCTGTTTAAGAGAGCCTAATTCACTAATATGGGCTCCTGATGCTAATGCAACTAGGAAGATTGCTTTTTGCAGCATGTGAGTTGCAGTTGTGTTGGATACACTGAACTAAGGGATACATAAAAGTCTAAGAACCTTGTTCAGGGACCAAGTAATTGGAGGTCTTTGGGTGTGGGTCTTTGTAGAGCAAAAGACCACAGAAGGGGACATGAACTTCTATGCTGGAGTCAATCCCGAATCCATTAAAGCAAGGGTTCCATTTCACTTATCCTTAGCGAATGCTAAAACCCAGTTTACCTATGTCAAAACCCATAAGAAGTGACGTATATGCATTGTCCGTATTGTAAAACATACGACCAAAACGTGGACCATGAAGCCATTACATTCTGTTGGTCAATGGAGGGCTGATCTCTAACCCGCAAATCCCATGTCTTTTGTCAGGGAAGTGGGGTGGTCTGAAGACTCAACAGTGACTACCAAAAAATACGTCTTTCCTAAATCAAAACCTGTTTTTTTGTTTTTTTTATAGTGTAGTGGCTGTCTTGTCCTCAAAAGAGCTTTACAAAGAACTTGACAGGTGACAAAAAGCTCTTGATTTTAATCCCGACAATCCAAAACATTTTTGGTCCTGGATCAAGCCACCAATTTCAGGGCCCATTCTTTATTCCAAATACCTTTAGGTTTGTTTTTTTAGCAAGAACAAGAAACTAAGTGCCACTCATGTTTTTTTTAGAGTGAAGTTCTGTGGTGACTTACCTAAGCATGCTGGCTATGGTTGCAGTATTGTCAAACCTTCCCCAGCAATAGCTAGCATACCTGCCTGTTAGGAAGACCTGTGGTTTGCCAATGTAGCGCCTACGGGTCAAGACTATCCATGCCACTTACTGATACACCCATGCCACTTACTGATACACAGTGTTGTCGAACATGTCGAGCCTGTAGCAAGTCTTCCTGGAGTGTAGGAAAAAATGAGTCTTTTGTTTAGGATGTCTCCCACATGAGCTCTCGGTACAAAACCTTAAGTACTTGAACTGGGCATAATGTTTTGTCCCTGCTAATTCTAGTTTACTTAGAGTAGGAGATTTCCTGCTTAAAGGAAATCCCATTCTTGGCCAGGCATGACAGGCCAGAGGACAATAATAATTGATCATCAGCTGCTTGCGTGATGCATGTCCTCATCTAAGAGAGCCCCAATTTACTAATGAGCGCACCTGATGCTAATGCAATCAAGGAGAAAACACATACTGCAGCTTGTGAGTTGTGGTTGAATCGGGGACACTGAATTGAGTGGCTGATCAAAAGTCTATGCTCGTTGTTCAGGGACCAAGTAATTGGAACCCTTC
>NC_087213.1:42366071-42394226 GCF_015104395.2 Macrobrachium nipponense
AAGTAATTGGAACCCTTCAAAGTGGATTTTTGCGGTAGTACACAGGACAGCAGGAGGGAAGTGAAAACTTATATACAATAGTGCCTCAGGTTACGAAATTAATCTGTTCTGAAGTGGCCTTCGTAACCTGATTTTTTCGTATCTAGAAATGACAAATTTTCTAAGACAATTTGTATTTTTCATAGTTACAAACCCGAGGTCTTAACAATAGGATAATTTCTAGCGCCTAGCTGGATTCGGTTAAAAAGCAGATGGGAGCAAGGAATCTTGTGATATCTGGCAACGCATGCGTAGATTGGGTGAAGAGTGGTCAAATACCGATCATCTATGCCAGTCTTTCCCAACTCAGGATGACTTAACAAAAAGATGGGCAGCTAGAGGTGGGCAGTTTAACGTTAAGACCTCAGGTTTGTAGCTATGAAAAATATAAATTGTCTTAGAAAATTTGTCATTTGTTCATACGCGAACAAACCCTCGGTTTTAACAATAGGATAGACTCATACTTGGAGGGAGGTATAAGACATCCTAGACTGGCTGGGGGCCTACCCGCCAGTCCAGCTCTCAAAAAAATAGTTCTTGGAGAGGGACTGAAGCCCGTTGAGAAGCTAGATACACTAATATCTAACCACTCAGAACCTGAGTGATGTACAATGATATATGGGATAACCATTGTATAGGGAACCAAAGAGAAACTTTGACTGTCCAATAACAAACCAAGGCACTAGGGTTTGTTGTACTCCCGACTCCTTGCCCAGGAGCAGAGCCTATGCTACTAAATAGTGGGTAAGATATTGTATATTGCACGACCACACTACCAGTATGACTACCTCACTCACCTGTATCAGACCAGTCCAGCATATGACGTGTCAATTCCTTAAACCCCCCGAGGAAGAAGGAAAGGTACAAGAGAAATAAGGAGGCCAGCCAACTCACTCATTTTCTCAGCCACACAATCATCTCATTTAAGATACAAAGGGCAACTATGAGTTACACAACCTGTTGGGCAGCCACCACAGGACCCAGGGAACACGTGTCCATAGATCTGTGGGCAACATCCTTTAGATAGAAGGAGGTGAACATGGACTGGCGTAACCAAGTACCAGCACTCAGCACTCTATGTACAGCCAAGTTCTTTTTGAAAGCCAGAGAGGGACCAATACCCCTAATGTCCTGTGCTCTAGCCTGCACAGACGTGGTGATGAAATCATCAAGAGTCAAGTATGCCTGTCTGATGGCTTCCCGTATCCAAAAAGAGATAGTATTCTTAGACACCTCTTTCTTTGTACAGCCTGTACTAACAGAAAGTCTGCGGCAGCCTGGTCTAAGGTGCCGAGTCCTTTTAAGATAGTAACGCAGGGCCCAGACAGGGAACAACAAAAGCTCTTGAGCATCACCACCCACAAAGTCAGTCAGTGATGGAATGGAAAACGAAGCGAACCTGTCATCATGCACCGAGAGCTTTTGGGTCTTGGCCACAAATTCCGGGACAAGTTTGAAGGACACTGACTTCCAACCCCTGGTGTGCTTCACCTCATGACTCAGACTGTGGAGCTCTCCTACCCTTTTGGAAGATGCCAAAGCCAAAAGGAAAACTGTCTTGAGCATCAGGTTCCTGTCAGATGAGCGACGCAAGGGCTTATATGGACTCTTAGTCAAGCTCTTAAGCACAAAGGAAACATCCCACGTTGGAGGCTTGAGCTCTCTAGGAGAACTCGACTGCTCAAACCCCTTAACTAGCAGGGAAAGTTCCCAGGAAGAGGAGATGTCGATACCCTTCAGGCGTAACACCAAACTCAGTGCCACCCTGTAGCCTCTAATAGCAGACATGGAGAAACGTTTCTCGTCTCTGAGGAAGGTTATAAAGTCTACTATTCGCTGAATAGATGCCGCGAGTGGAGAAAAACCTTGTTTATGACACCAATCACAGTAGATCGCCCATTTTCCTTGGTAAACTGCGGAGGTTGACTTCCTAAGACTGCTGGACATGTGCCCAGCTGATTTCTGAGAAAAGCCTCTCTCTTGGAGGAGATAGTTGATAGCCTCCAACCGTGAAGAGACAGGGATTCTACTGACTGGTGGAACCTTTCTGCATGGGGCTGACACAGAAGATGCCGCCAAGGGGGACTCTCCCTCGGAATCTACGACAACAACGACAGCAGATCTGGAAACCATTCCGCCTGAGGCCACAGAGGGGCTACCAAAGTCATTATGAGACCCTGTGAACCCATCAGCCTGTTCACAACCTGATGGATCAAACAAAACGGAGGGAAGGCATACACCTCCAGGTTGTCCCAGGGATGTTGGAATGCGTCTTCTGCCAATGCTAAGGGATCTGGGACCACTGAACAGAACACCTCCAGCTTCCTGTTGTTGCATGTCGCGAAAAGGTCCAGCATGGGTCTCCTCCAAATTTGGAAAAGCTTGTCTGCCACCACGTTCCGTTTCCCTGGGATATACCTGGCTGAGAGCTCTACCGAATTGCTGATTGCCCACTGGCGAAGCTCGATGGTCAAGGCATGAAGTTGCTGAGAAACCAGGCCTCCCTGGTGTTGTCCGACATGAGAACGACAGAGTGACCCTCTACCATCCCTCAAAACTCCTTCAGACCCAGGAAAGCCGCCTTCAACTCCAAGATGTTGATATGCTGCTGCTTGTCCTCCAAACCCCAAACGGCTGAAAAGATGAGGCCGCCTAAGTGCGAGCCCCAACCTGTGAGGCGTCCGAGAACAGAAGGAAGTCCGAAGGGAGAGAACGCAGAGGGACGCCCTTCAATAGATTCTGGTCGTCCAACCACCAACGAAGGTCTTCTCTCACTTACCAAGAAGTCTTATATGCCACTGCATGATAGATAAAAGTGTTGTTGTTATTGTACATCCTATCCACCACAGTCCCTACCTCACTCCAAGGAAAGAGAGAGTATATCATAGAACAGGTACATTTCTGAGTGAAGTACCAACTCCAGTCCAAGGTTCCAACAAATTTGGAATAAAACTGCATCCCTCCTCTTCAGGATCAGGTTGAAATACTAATTGTCCATCTGGTGGGCTAGATAGGTAATTGCCCTACCTCCAGACAGCAGCAGTCTCCTAAAGAAACCATCCCCATTAAGGAAACAACCCACTGTTGAGGACATATGGACTACAGCAAAGGACCATAGGACCAGCCAAGAGACTGCTTGGAGAGCAGCCATGGCCACTGACTCAAAAGCCATCACCTCCAAATGGGAGAGAGAGAGACTCTCAGAGCGGGGGCAATCTAGAGAGATACCAGATGCCAAACACATCAAGTCTGGGTCTACCTGCAAGGTTGGTACAACACTCAAACCCGGGACAATATTTCCTCTGACAAGTTAGAGGCAGAGGAAATAGCTTGCTGGACTAGCTAGACAAAAAGTTAATTGTCTTGCCCTGAGACAAGAGCAGTAAATAATCGTGAAAGTAGCTGCAGAGAACGAAGAAAAGACATCCGCATCTCACAGCAGCCAAAAGAAAAGTGGCATGCAGGCTGATACATGGGCGGGGGTTTCCCATTCTTGCCAATATATTTTCAACGGCCATTCCAGCTTGCATTCACAAGTTTATACTAATGTAAAGAATGAAGGTTTATATTTGTGTAGGAACAAATTTTTAATTAAAAGCAATTTTAAAAATGGGGAAAACTTGAATGATATTTTCAATACCCAAATATAAGGTTTAACCCTAAAAAAATTGCTATACAAGATTTATCAACTGTTTTTGGTTCTGTTTGATGTAGAGAATAACATACTAAAAATCTACCAGAGTCAAAGTACTACTGGAAAGTTGTCAAATCCAAGATGGTGACCAGTACATTAAAATGCAATTGGCTTTCTTAATAATTTGCCCTAGAATGATAAATATGATGTCTATACCTAGGTTTTGGGGGTCAAGGAATACAATGCAAACTGTGAAATTACCTTTACTAATCACAACATAATGAAATCCAATATGGCATCGAGGATTGCCACCAATACATTTAAATGCCTTTAACTTCTGTAGAATGGTATATATGATGTCTATATCAATATTTTGAGGGTCAGGGAATATAATGAAAGTAGTGAGACTGTCATTTGATTATCATAAAATCATGAAAATTAAAGCTGGCATCTAAAATGGTCCTCGACATACAAAAATATCCTTGAATATAATAACATTGAACATTCTGACAGGTTATATATAATTTGCCCTATAGTCTACATGTAATTTAAGAATGCATCGCTTAGAATCAAACTATTGTTTTTAGTAGTTATCAGTACCTAGCATTCACTACAACAAAAACTCCTATTGTTCATTAAAAAGGGATTTGACGAAGGAAAAATCTATTTCTGGGCAAGGGCCTGTGTCGCCCGGTGAAATGTCCCTTTAGCACACATTTCTAAGGTAAAATATTGTTATAATACCAGAGAAAAAAGCTAATATGGAAATGCCAGAATATTCTGGCTCGCTCACCTTATTTTAAGGTGTCGGTATGGTTTCTGGGGCAAGTGAAACCACTACCAGAGGTCCTTTGCCATTTAGATTCATCCTTCTTCAAAATCCCTCAACTATAGAGGAGCCGACCTAAGGCCCACTCCTCGCTACCCATCATACATATTAATTGCCTTTTGGAAACTCTGGGTTGTGCAAGGTACATTTTGAGGACTTGCCTCATTTTCTTTAGATATGATGGGGAGAGACAATAGGCTGTGAAAAGTATCCCAACATAGTTGCAGCAACTGAAAGTGTCTCCTGGGTGTGAGGTGGGATTTTGCCAAATTATCATAAAACCTTTTGACTGTAGTCAGTTGACTACTGCTCTTAGGTCTTTCAAGCACACTTTCTTGGCCCCAGATCGACCAGTCGTCTGGGTGGGCTATTATAGTTGTATTTCTGATTTCTTGAAGAACTATTGTTACTAACTTTGTCAAATTTTACAGCCATGTTTAGCCCACAGGGCATGACTTTGAACCTGTGCATAATGGCAGCCCTGTAATGATATAAAGCAAGTGGTTATTAGAAGCCAGTCATTATTAAATAATTAATAAGGGACGACACCTCTGTAGTTCCTCATACAGTTTCCATATTTGTAATAGATTCTATTAGAAATCTACGTAAACTTAAGCCCTTTGAGGTTTAAGTTAGTTTTGACAGTCGTGTATGGCTGTACAGTACAGTGGAACCTCTACATAAGAAAGTCCCAACTTACGAAAAATTCAAGTTACTAAAGTAAATATGAAGATTTTTTTTGCCTCTGCATAGGAAAATAATTCAGGTTACGAAAGGTTGTTGCTGTAAAGTCCTGAGATATGCCCGGACCACCAAGAACAATTTTATAACTCACGCGCCGCCAATTGAGTAGACTCGCCACCATCCTCCCGCTCTCCCATTGGTTCCTGATGCTAGTCACCCCCGTAAGATCCTGCTCTCCTATTGGTCAGCATCTCTCTCATCGTGCATCTACGTAAAGGCGTTCTTCAGTCACTCCATAGCAGCATTGTTATTGTAAGCACGCGGAATTCGTTCGTTCATATACGATTTCGTTTGTTGACATAAATTCATGTTAGTTATTTCGCTTTGTAGTTTATCGTGTTGTGTGAGAACTTAATTAGTAACTTAATTATAGTCATGGGTCCCAAGAAAGTTGCTGAAGTTCACGGAAAGAAGAGGATGCTTTCTATGGAGACAAAAATGGAGATTATCAAGAAGTATGAGGCTGGCATGCGATTGTGTGTGATCGCTAAGGAATACAGCCGAAATACGTCGACGATAGGCACCATCCATAAGCAGAGGGCAGCCATCAAAGCAGCTACACCTTCCAAGGGTGTGATTATTTTGTCCAACAAGAGGAGCCACATGCACGATGAGATGGAGAGGCTGCTTCTTGTATGGATAAAAGACAAAGAAATTGCTGGCGATACAATAACTGAAATGGCAATCTGCCACAAGCCCAGCGCTATTTTCGGCAATTTGATTTTCCAGGCCGAAGACGATGGAGGAGAAGGGACATCGACGCCAACCCCAGACTTCAAGGCTTCTCGGGGGTGGTTTGAAAAATTCCGGAAATGGACTGGCATCCATTCGGTGGTGCGGCATGGGGAGGCTGCCAGCTCGGACACGAAAGCGGCCGAAGCCTTTCGAATGGATGCAGCATGGGGAGGCTGCCAGCTCGGACACGAAAGCAGCCGGAGCCTTTATTAAGATGTTCGACGAGATGACGATCAAGGAAGGCTACAGTTCTCAGCAAGTCTTCAACTGTGACGAGACTGGCCTTTTTTGGAAAAAAATGCCTCGTTGGACGTACATCACGCAGGAAGAGAAGAAGCTACCTGGGCATAAACCTATGAAAGACAGGCTTATGTTTGCACTTTGTTCAAACACCAGTGGGGATTGCAAGGTGAAGCCCCTACTTGTCTATCATTCTGAGACTCCTCGAGCCTTCAAGGCCCACAAAGTGCTAAAGGAGAAGCTTCCAGTGATGTGGAGGGCTAATGCGAAAGCCTGGGTAACGAGACTTTTGTTCACCGAGTGGGTAAATCTGTGTTTCAGCCCGACAGTGAAGAAATTCTTGGAAGAGAAACTCCTCCCTCTGAAATGTCTGCTGGTGTTGGACATTGCTATGGCTCTAAATTCTGTAGCCCCTATGAAAACTAAAGCACCTCTACCTAGTGTAAAACCAAGAACTACTGAAACCCAGTCATCTGATCTAGGTGATCAGCCGGCTAGGGTTGAAGCACCCCTATCTAAGGAAGATGTGCCTGCTGATATAGACTCATCTCCAATTGATGAAATCCTCCCTGTGTCTGTCCCATCTCTTCAGCAAGAAACCCTTGAAGAAATGGAACAAGAACAAACTAGAGGAACAAAGAGAGAGAGAACTTCTTCATCCTCTCCTCCACCAGCTCAAAGGATGGAGATTTCCAAACCCCATAAAAAATGTAACGACAGTGAAGCCGACAGTGAGGATGCTCCTGCCCCTGAAATAACCAAGGGATCAAGTTCCTTGGATAAACAGAAAATAGTAGTGGATATCCAATCTCCTCCATATCAAAAAGGTCATTAAAAACATAATCTTAAGTCACATATCTCAAGACAATCTAAAGAAACTTATAAGTGCCATAAGGAAAATAAACAAAAAACGAGTATAGATCAATATAGAATTTCCCTTGGTAGATCCTAGCACTAAAATTCAATCTGGACATTTTACAATGGAACTGTAAAGGACTAAGGACTCATTCAGAAATTCTAAAGGTATTACTGAATGAGCATAACCCAGGGGTTGTATGTCTTCAAGAAACTAAATTGGGAGATTCAGTATACAATCCAGGTGTAAACTATGAAATATCTACAAAATGAACCCAACTGATGGGGACTGTGCCCATGGAGGTGTTGCAATAATTATTACAAAAGCATTGCAACATTTTATGGTTCCCCTGAACACCCAGCTTCAAGCAATTGCTATCCGGGCTACTTTTGACTGTGAAATCACAATCTACTCTCTTTACCTTCCCCCAAGATGTAGGTTCACGCTTGGGGACATTCAAGGTTTAATCAATCAATTTCCTCCTCCTTTTTTACTATTTGGTGATTTTAATTCTCACAATCCGCTTTGGGGTGGAGATTTTTTAGACACAGAGGGTAGGATCATTGATGACATTGTTAATAATAATGATCTTACACTTTTTAGTGATGGTACTATGACATACCATAATCTCTACACAGGTGGTTCATCTGCTAAAGACTTGAGCATTTGTTCTTCTCTCTATCTTGATTTTAATTGGTCTGTAGACGAGTTTCTACATGACAGTGATCACTTTCCCATTCATCTTAAGTTAGTAAGAAATTCCCCCTCGAATTATCCTATCAAATGGAAGGAAAAGGAAGCAGATTGGGTAAAATTTCAAGAAGGCATTAACCTATCCCAGGAATTTGAATCCTTTAAATGCCATATAAAGGCTTATGAGTACTTTGCCTCCGAAATATTGAATAGTGCTGAAAACTCAATACCTAAGACCAAAGGGAAACCACACAAACCTGCTGTTCCTTGGTGGGATAAAACCTGTGGTAATTTGAGGAAAATTACCAGGAAATGTTACAGGCATTATAAATCCAGTCAGTCTGCAACAGCAAAATCTATTTACCAACAAGCTATGGCAAAACAGTGAAAATATCTTAGAAAAGTAAAAAGGGAATCCTGGCTTTTTTATATAAATGGCATAAATTCCAAGACCCCAACCAGATTGATCTGGAAAAAGCTTTGAAAGCTAAGTGGCAAATATGTTCCAATACCAACACACTGTTTGAAAATCAATGGAGACCTTGTCACCAAGCCCAATGAAGTTGCTGAAAAACTGGGTGAGCATTTCGCTGAAGTATCGAGTTCCAGGAATTATACCACTCATTTCCAGAATATTAGGAATTCAGCAATTTCCCTTAATTTAAATTCTGGAAATGGTGAATCTTATAATTCCAAGTTAACTTTGAAGGAATTAAGGGATGCTCTGTCATCATCTGTATCAGCATCCCCTGGGAATGATAACATTCTTTATAGCATGCTGAAAAATCTCCCAGAATCGGCTAAACCTTATCACCTTAAAATCTTTAACAAAATATGGGAAACTGGTATCCTCCCCCTTTCTTGGAAGATTGCAATCATTGTTCCCATTAAGAAACCATTGAAAGATCCTCATCTTCCTTCAAGCTATCGACCAATATCTCTTACAAGTTGTGTATGCAAATTGTTTGAGAAAATGGTGAATTCTAGATTGATGTGGCATCTAGAAAAAAATGGTTTGTTATCATCTGTCCAATTTGGATTTAGGAGAAATCTTTCCACTGTGTACCCACTAAGGTTATCAACCCAAATTCAGCAAGGTTTCTCAAAACGCTATCAGACTATAGGAGTCTTCTCCGACCTCGAAAAAGCTTATGACATTACTTGGCATTTTGGTATCATTAAGCGGCTTCATGACATGGGAATACGAGGTAATATGTTAAATTTCATCAGGTCATTTCTAAGTGATACACATTAAAGTTAGAATTGGAAACACCTTGTCTAATGCTTTTGAGCTGGAGGAGGGTGTCCCACAAGGCAGTGTGTTGAGTGTCACTTTATTTGCTGTGGCTATAAAAGGGATTTTGACGAAGGAAATATCTATTTCTGGGGAGAGACCTGTGTCGCCCAGTGAAAAGGTCCTTCTAGCCTCTTTTCTGATATAAATACTTTCTAAATATAACAGAGAAAAAGTTAGCATTGGTATACAGAAATTACTACCCTCGCGCGAGCACCCCAAGGGCATCGTGTATAAAGTTCAGGGCTTGTGAAAGCCACTATTCACAGGTCTCCTGCCATTTAGAGTATTCCTTGTCAAAATCCCCTATAAAAGGTGCGCCGTACCAACGGTCCCATCCACACCGTCTTGAACTACCCCTGCTACCACCCGACGCTAGCGCCCTCACACAGCCTTCTTTACTTTTTGGATGTCTTTATTGGCTTGGATAGGTACTGGGATGGGAAAAGGATGGGTAGGGTTCACCAGGCGACACAGGTCTCTCCCCAGAAATAGATTTTTCCTTCGTCAAAATCCCTTTTCTGGGTCGACCTGTGTTCGCCGGTGAAAATATACAAGAGAATGCCTTCCAAGCCTCAAGATTTTAAATCAAGTAAACTTAATGGGAAAAATGAAATAATTATATTATAACAAATAAGTTTACTTAATAATAATGATATAACAATTAGGAAACTTAGTAAACTAAACTTAAAGACTAAGACTTAGGTTACAACTTATAATTAATTATGATTACAGGTAACAGAATTAACCCAAACATAAGTATGTTATTTGCGATAAATATTAAACTAAGACTGCGGAGATCGTAAGGCTGTTCTGAATTAAATGCATAAGAACATCCTAACTTCACCTGGGCGCCTGGCTCTGCCCCACCGAGGAGAGAGGCATCGTGGCGAGTATGAGTGCGGCAGGTAGAAAGGAGGAGGGGTTAGGAGAGGGATAGAAAATGAAGGACAGGAAGATAAGGGAGTGTTATTCAGGGGAGACTAGACTCCCTGCGGCTATGGTTGAATATTTTAGAGCTTGAATATTTTTCAAAAAGTGGCGTTTGAAAACTAAAGATTTCCAGCCTGTATATTTCTTAAGATCTTCAAAACTCATGTTTTGAAAATAATTAATTGATGTAGCTACCGCCCGAATGTCATGAGCATGTGGAAATGACTCCGGGTTAGCTTGTTTTATAAAATAGAGTATCTGCTGTCTAATACCTTGTATAGAGATAGTGCCACCTTGCTCTCTAGTAAAGAAAGGGCCGGATGACCTTGAGGAGGTCCTGGCCAAAAAGGACTTCAGAGTTGTAACTGGGCACAGAGATGTGTCCTGGGGTAGAGGAATAATTTTCCAGGGAGACCATCTGTTTTGAGGGTCTTCGTTTTTGCCAGGAAACTTCTGTCCGGAGAGAGCAACACTTCTCCTGATGGAAGGAAATCTATGTTTTCGGAATTACGAGTGAGAGCTGCAAGTTCTGATATTCTGGCGCCTGAGGCCATGGCTGTAAGAAACAAAGTTTTCCTTAAATGAGTAATATAAGAGCAGGATTCATTATTCGTGTCCAAAGCCAGTTTTAGGACATCGTTCAAGAACCAAGTGACGTTTTGTGGACGGGTAGTTGGTCTAAAACATGCACATGCTTTAGGGATGGACGAGAAATATGAATCTGCTAAATTTATATTGAATCCGACTTGAAATATCTTCTTCAAGGCTGATTTGATTGTTGTAATGGTACTGGCGGCTAAGCCTTTTTCAAACAATGTTCTAAAGAAAGAAATTGCCAAATTTGGGGTCATTTGATGAATATCTAAACGCTTTAAGAATTCAGATAGTTTCTTAACAGCCAAATCATATTGCCTAAGTGTTGAATCCCTTTTTGTCAGATTCTATGAATATGACATTGTCCGGATCAATACTCGCATCTTTTTGAGCCGCAAACTTCATGAAATCCATAAAGTTAGGGTTTGCAGAATTCTTGAGGAAGCTGACACAATCTGAGTTTGTACTATTTGTGTCAGTTCCGGGCGAGGGATTTGTTTGGGATGGAGTTTCAGCTCTAGTAGGAGCGGAAACCCGTTGCTTTTGGGCCAGTTGGGGGCTACCAGGGCTACTTGTCCTTTGAAGGAATGTAGCTTGTGTAGCACTCTCATCAGAAGATTCACTGGAGGGAACAAATAAATCTTCGGCCAGAGATTCCAGTCTATCGACAGCGCGTCCGTGGCATAAGCCAGAGGGTCCAGGTTGGGAGCCACATAGCATGGGAGCTTGTGGTTGGATTTTGTTGTAAATAAGTCTACTTGAAGGCCTGGAACCTGACTGGAGATTCACCGAAAAGAATTCATGTCTAAGGACCATTCTGACTCTAGTGGTTTGGTCCTGGATAGAGCGTCCGCTATTACATTCCTGACTCCTGCCAGATGGGTTGCTGACAGGAACCAGTGCATTTTTGCTACCAAGGTAAAAATTGCTATCATAACATGATTCAGTTTGGGTAATCTGGAACCCCCCCCCTGTTTATACAGTGGACTACCACTAGGCTGTCCGAGACTATCCTCACATGGATGTTCTTGGGTGGAGAAAAATATCTTAACGTCAGAAAAACCGCTATAGCTTCCAGCACGTTTATGTGGAACTGTTTGAGACTGTTCGACCATTTGCCTCGAGTTTTCTGATGTTGAGAATATCCTCCCCAACCATTGAGTGACGCGTCTGTATGAATTGTCACTTTAGGAGGAGGAAATTGCATCAGCACTTCCCTTTGAAAGATTCTTGGGAATTGTCCAAGGAAGGAGTCTTTTTGTCAATACAGGAGGAATTACTGAGACTGTCTCTGAGACGGATGTTGGCTCTCTTTCTCCAAACTCGATTGATGTCTTTCAATTTGGCTTTTAGTAGGACGTCTGTTACTGACGCAAACTGCAGTAATCCGAGGATTCTCTCTTGAGTACGTCGAGATGCCTTCTTGCTTCTGATAAATTGTTTTGTAGCTACCGCTCTCTCCTTGGCCTTTTTAGGCGGAAGAGATAGCTTGTGATGCTTCAGGTCCCATTGTATCCCTAGCCAATGGAATTGGGAAGCTGGTTCCAGCCGTGATTTTGCTATATTCAATTGAAATCCTAGACGTTGCAAAACTCTATGACTTTGGCTGTCGCTTTGCGACATTCTTCGACTGTGGTCGCCCAAATGAGCCAGTTGTCTAGATAGGCTGCCAGCATTATCCCATGGTTCCCGAGCTCTTGTACTACTGTTTCTCCTGGTTTTGTGAATATTCTGGGTGCTATATTGAGGCCGAATGGCATTACTCTGAATGCATACGGCTTGTTGCCTAGACGGAAGCCTAGGTACGGAGAGAAATTCCTTGCTATTGGAACATGATAATAGGCGTCTGTAAGATCTATAGAGGTGGTGACGGCCCCACGGGGAAGTAAGGTCCGCACCTGCGAGACTGTCAGCATACAGAACTTGTCGCAAAAAATATAAGAATTGAGTTTGGACAAGTCCAGTATGACTCTTCTTTTGGTTGAATTCTTCTTTGGTACAGTGAACAAACGTCCCTGGAATTTCAAGCTCTTTACTCTTTTTATAGCTTTCTTCTGTAAGAGATCTTTGGTGTACTCCTCCAGATCCATTGTTGGTATCTGGAAGAAGTTCACTGGAAGAGGTGGTGACCCTTTTTTCACCTCCACCCCAGACCCTTGGAAAGATGCTGTGAGCCCAAGGGCTGAAGTTCCATTGATCTCTGAACCAGTACAGTCTCCCTCCTACCTGATAGGTCTCACTGGTTTGGTGCTGGCTTATACCCTCTGCCTCCACGGAAACCCTTTCCTTTTGATCCGGGACTGGCCTCTGGCTCTGCCGCTACCGGATTGTCTATTGTATCCCTGAAAAGAGCCACTGGCTTCATATACGGGGTTAAAGGCAGGGGAGGCCATCCAGGCTGCTGTGGCAGCGGCCTGTGGGCCTTGCGGGGTTTGTAGCAGCACAAACTGCTGTTGTGGCAGTGCTTTTGATGTCAATGGTTTTGACATCTGTGTCAGAGGAATCGGTTGAGACAACTGTTGGGGTTGAAAAGTCTTATAAGGTGCAAAATACCTTTGCTTCTTCTTAGACTTAGGTTGTTTGCCTGATGTCTCAAATTTGCGTTTGGAAGGCAAACCCCAACGCACTCGGAGGCTCTGGTTGGTTCTAGAGGCCTCTTTGAGAACATTGTCAACCTCTTCCTGGGGAAAGAGGTTCTCCCCCAGATGGAGGATTTGATTAGCCTATTAGGCTCAAGCCTAATAGATGTTTCTGCCAGCACATACTTTCTGCAGACTCTTCTGGCAGCACCAAATTCAAATAGGTCTGACTGAAAAGTCTGAAGTAGACTTTTCGTCAGGACCTAGAAGAGCTGCTCATCCTTGTAGATGGATGCTACCAACTCCAGTGAAGTCACTGCGTTGGTAGACCTAGCCAGTCTAGTCCTTGCCTCAAATTCTGTTTTTAACAGGTTCTCCGGCAGCTTAGGGAGTTTGTCCGAGAACAAAGTCGAGGCGCAGTCAGGATCTAGCTTACCGACCGTGAAGGTAGACGGAGCATTATGCCAAGACTCTCTGGTGGCGGGCATAAGGAGGGAGGTAGCTTCCATCTCCTTCAATACTGGCATTGGCTTCTCTTCTGTGATTGCTTGGGGTGTTAGCTCCGCAATCTTGTCCGTAAAAGGAGATGGGACTTCACTGGGTGTTGTAAATATTGTTAACGACCCCTTATGAGGCGTTAATCTGGTATTAACGCAGTCCCACTTCGACAGAGTACGAGCCCAGACAGCTTGGGCTTGTTCCTTAGGATATATTACGGTTTCCTTCGGAACCTTATCGACCCGGACTAGTGCGTTCTCTGTCAGCCGGACGAAGCCATTGAACGGGAATTGAAGGTTTTCTGGATGGAACTTGAAATCCTCCAGAAGTCGAGTGCCTAAACCTTCAATGGTTAGTTTGCCATCCACGTATGGTGCATGGAGGGCGAACCGACAAGGGTTATTCTTATGGAATGGCGGTAGCTTAGAGGCATCCAGAACTGCCGACGTTGCCACCGGAGCTCCGGAGTGGAGCAGGCCTGCTATCATTTCTTTTAGGGGCCTTAGCTGCTCCGCCACAATCTCAGACACGGCTTGGTTGTCCGGGCCGGGGGTCCGCCTCAATGAGTCGAACCTCTCGTCAACCGCGTCTCTGACTCTCGACATAAGTCTGTCAGCCAGCAGGTCATGGACAAAGTCAGCCTCCGTCGCCTTGGTTTTAGCGGACTTAGTTCTCTGGCCCTTAGTAGGGAGAGAACCTGGCAGCAGGCGAAGAATCAGAAGAAGTCGAGGGCCTAGGGGCCAGTAACAACTCTGACGCTGCTGGCGGAGCTGACCTAACTACTTTAGGCAACGCTTTAGTTGCCTTAGGGGATTTCACCTTGGGGCGGACTGACCTGGATCCTTCCCAAGGAGTAGTGAATGGCTTCTCAAAGCCGCGGAAAGAGGAAGAGGAAGAGGGAGTAGGACTTATGAGACTACCTGTCTCAGTCAACTCGCCACTTATCTGCTCATCCATCGGCTCAAGATGGATGTTAATGGCCGTGACGTCTCCTGACAGCTGCTGGTCCTCCAGAGGTGGAGCCATCGCGGCCCGGATTGCATCAATGATAGGGGCAGCCACATCCTTAGACACAGAGGCCGAAGGTGAAGCCGGGAAAAGGCGAGACCCCAGGTTGAGGTCGAGGACGTAGGGACATCCCGATGGAGCGTTCCGGCCATACCCGGAGACCCACTGCCTCAGGCTCGTCTTGGCTGCCTGGATGCTCTCTTCCTCAGCCTATAATAAGGAGAAATTTTGAGCTTTGCTTTCTGACCCTATTGGTTATAATGCCACTATTGTCAGAAAAGGGCTTAAACTAGGAAACTATGCAAAATAGAAAGTTTCCTAGCTTACTTGGTCATTCAAGAAAATCATGACCAGCTCGAAGCAGAGCGAGCAGGCCTCCGGGTGCCAGATCATGTACGGAGGTTGACCCTCCTCCACCACAAAGGAGATCGTACAGTTAGCATGCGACTGGCAGACCTCATGGCCTACCGGATTGCTGAAGTAGGCGGAGCAACCCGGAGACAAGCAACGAGCCTTCTGAATAGAAAGCTTCAATAAGTATCGACTCTCCTAAGAGGAGTCTTAACTTATCTATAGTTATATCTAATAGAACATGCACCTTATAGTAGCATGCTGAACTTATGACCAGTCCTAGCTGGAGCTAGGGATGTACAATTGAGAAATTGGGAGGCACCGTAACCTACAACTGAAACTCATATCTTCTTGAGAAGATCAAGGATCGCTCTATAAATCCAGTAAGTGCCGGAGGAGCACATATATAGGTTTGCTATGAAGAGTATACACTCCATACTACACCTCCGGCAACCACCAGAGCCATATAATTGTAGGTGACGGCTGCTAATAGAGCAGTGACGGACCTTTATATAATATAGAATTAATAACAGTCCGGTGACGGATGAAGCGTCCTCCACCTTAGGTCCGGAGCCAGGATCGAGTACCATATATGCACAGTTGTAAATCCCGTATTCATTAGTTGGAAGGGAAGAGACTGGAAACCGAAGGGAAAGGACGGGGGGAAATAATCCCAGCCGACGTGACTATACCTCTGGTCCTATGGATTAGAGCTAGGCAACCCTTTCCATAAGTCAGTAATAGATATGTAAAGAGAAAACCCCCAACAAGCATAAATTATTAGCCACCGGAGTCATAAACTTCGGTGACGGAGTCCCGCTAGCGGAGCTCCGTCGGACTAATATTGTCTCGTTTACTCACTACTGACCCTGTCCCCCAGACCTTATCCCTCTCGTGAGAGAAGGATATGGGGATAGGGGGTTTTATGAGGAGGAGGGGGGTGTGGGGGGTGGAGGCGTGATATTGTGAGTAGTGGTCGCTTAGAGACTGACTACCCCGTGATCACAATTGGCCAGCCTACTGGTCATGGATGTCACCAACCTTTAGGGAAATATTTACTCAGAAACCTAGGATTCACCTAGTGGCCTAATTACTGATTAGGCTGACCACCAGCAACCAAGTGTAGAGCACCACTAAGAAGTGGTAATGCGACACGGCTACCAAGCCTTGGGCTGGTATCACAATAGTTAGGGTGGTTGCCTATCAGTTACCTGGCCATATTACCCCGTGGGTTATCGGGATATTTTACCAACCAGAAGAGGGCTCAACGGGAATATTAGTCTAATTAATAGGCCTAGCCTACCTTAAGCAGGCTATATATGATACAAGGATCTGGCTCCTATAATAAAGTTAACTACCATTGTATAATAATCATGTAACCTGAGAGAGTAACCAAAATCGACCGATTCAATGGTTTGTACAAATGTATTAGGACCGAGCTTAGTTCAATCTAGGCTATAGTTATATCTATGTAACTACTTGTTAAGCTCGATTGAAGAGGGAGGGAATGATCCAGTCCTTCCTCAAATTAGGTATCTTAATAAGTTTTATTAGTATACCATTAGATAGTCCTTATACTTATAACACTCTCGGTTACTACCGTAAGAATACTAACTTATACTTAAAATATCAAAATTATCACATGCAAAATATAAACTAATTATATTACGAAAGAGAGAGAGATAGAGGGAGGCCTAAATAGCTCACGGAGGGACAGAGAAAGAGGAAGGGAGAAATCGCCAATATTCCTCTTGTTTCTCTTATCTATAGATTATGTTTTATATATAATTTAATTTCTGGGCTCAGTTCGTGTCGCTTCATGAAATAATCCCTTAAGTTCATTATTTCTAGGTAAATAATACTAACATTACCAGAGAAAAAATAAAAATAGGGGGATGTCAGAATAACTGACTCGCTCACCCTAAATAAAAAGAGGGTGTCGGTATGTAGCTGGGGCGAGTGAGACCACTACCACGAACCTCTTGCCATTTAGAATTCTAATACATCAAAATCCCCTTCCTGAGAGAGCTGATACACGGCCGGCGCCGTCAACTACTACTACTCTACCTACGATGCCGACCGCAGCGCTCCTGGTAGCCATCCTTTTCGTTAGCGAACTTCTGGACGCATGTGCTACTATTTGCTCAGTGTTTTTTGGTGCTTTCCTTTGGATTTATACCTAAAATGGAACTGCAAGCTATTGCCGCAGCTAAGTTAAGTACCCCGAAAGGTTATACACTTCTTTTTTGTCAGCCAGGAGCTATTTTTACCGTTTTTTAGGTCCGATAATAGTCTCCTGGTCTGGCGCATGGCTCGCCTCATGTCGGCTAGCTACCTCGGTCTCCCATACTGTGGTATCTATTCCGTGTGTATATTTACTCTTATATGAGTTCTTCTCACGTGGTACAGAAGTTCCCACTTATTCTATTGCTTTACATCGTACTATTCGGAAATCCTTTGCCTGTGCCTTAGATTAGTGTTTTTGCATGCATGTCCCTTTGTCTAGGTGTTTAGGTGTGTGGGTAATTATGAATACACTTCTATGTTATTCCTTAGTCCAGCCATCCTGGCCGTCGCCCTCCTTTCCACGTCGGCAGAGGCCAGCTCTTGAGTAGTTCACTTGTTTTCTTTCGGGGAAACTAGCCTACTTCTCCTGGACGTCCCTCTTTCTCTCCCACTAGTGATTTCCTTTCTCTTTCTTTATTACGATGTATTTATTTATGGGTTATATGTGAGGGCGATCAGTTTGGCCTAGGCTAGTTTTGTTGCATTTTCGCCTTGTGGTCCACTTGCGCTCGCGTGGTCAGCTCGACCTAGGCTATGTTTTGTTGCATTATTGCCTCGTGGTCCATTTGCGCTCACATCGAGCCACTGATCGCCCTAGTCCCTGTCCCCCCTTCCCTTCCTCCCACGCGGAGGGAGGGTTAGTCCTTGCTCGCTCACGGTCGCCATGGCGATCATCCGGGCACCCCTCCCCTCTTCCTCCCTATCAGGGAGGATACGGGAGTTATGGACCGGTCTCGATTTCTTTGAGCTTCGGGGAGGTCCCGGTGTGTTCGGGTGGGGTTGGCCACCCCACCAGCTCGCATCGGTTCTTCTCTGGCATTCTGTCTTGCTCTCCGGTTCCCCTCTCCCCCCCTTCTTTACCTTTAGATGTATAGCTGTCTCCGCCAGCTATTCGGGGGGAGGGGGAATTCGGTGTAGACCTTACATGCTTCCCCTGTTTGTGACCGTAGTCTCTTTCGTTTTCTGGCGGGACGCCCGCTTACCATCCGGGCATTTCGTGGGTTGGCGGAAGGGTCCTACGGCGGAGCTAAGCTCCTATTATATTTTTGACTGTTTTGTTTAGTCTTAATTTATTCTTATGGATAATCTTCTCACGTTCTCTGGTGTGTCGTACCCTCCTGAAACTTCGGTGTACTATAGGTGTATGAGTAGGTATCTGGCTTGATGGAAATCTTCGCTCCGGTGTATACCGGAGTTTTTCAACCAGTTTACCGGGTCCACGGACTCCCTCACACAGATTACAGGAGAGGATTATGCCCAAAAAATTTTATTCTACTCCGGCATGCAGCGGAACATCATATATGAGTAGTCCTGTGATACTTATGTATCTGTTCACTTACAGGCTACCAACTGTCAGGAGGCTGGCTGTAACGCCGTCCTTCAGGACCCTTGTGGGCACGAGGTCTGCCGGACCCACGCTCCCTGCGCCGTACGACACAAAGATCTGATCGTGTGGCACCATGAAGCCTGCTCCATCTGCTACGAGCTGGTGGAACAGTTTTCGGACGGAGTAAGTATATACCAGTGTAGGTATAGTCTTTCCTGGATATATACTATCAGAAACATCTTGTTCAATACTGCTATAGTTCAATTATCAGTCTTATATGTTAATGATACATCTCCGGGGCTTCGTTGTGAGGACTTCAATGACCCTTTGTTTCAGGCTGCCGCCGTTAAGGACGCCGCGTCGGCCACCCTGAAAGCCTGGGTAGGTGGCTTCGGCAAGAACGCGCCGAAAGGGCAGCCATACATCCTCGACAAGGGCATGGCTGTCCGGATCTTCCCAGGTGGCAAGTCGACCGGCTACGTCGACCCCGCTGTGGCAGCTCCGGCTATCGCTGCCATTCAACTCCAGGTGGAACAGGCCTTGATGGACGGGGGAGCTCCGGATATTTCAGCGGACGTCGCGACGCTGGATCTAAATGTAGAACCAATGACAGTAGGGGGTGAGTTGTTAGTTGAGGTAGGTTTGTTGGGCGCTCAAGGGCTTCCCTTGGGCGCTTCTGGATCTTCTTCCCCTTTAGCTTACTCTTCTTCTTTTCAAGGCTTCACGGAATCAGATATTCCGGCCAAGGCAGCAGTTGTTCCCAAAGTGAAGGGACAACGGGAGCAGAAGACCCTAGAGAGGCCGTCTTCCAAGAAGACTTTGGCCTCTTCTTCTCATAAGTCTCCGGCTCACCATCCCGGAGCAGAGAAAGCGAAGACCTCTTCTTCATCTTCGCACTCTAAAGGGTCAAGAGGTAAGTCCTCTAAAGAGAAGGCCCGTGCTCCCGCCGAGCCAGTACCTTCCTCTTCTACCGGAGCTCGTCCGGAGACCCCTGCTAAGACCAGTACCTCTGGTCTCTTCGATCCTGTATCCTTTACAGCAGGGGTCATGCAACAGGTGGGGAATATGGTAGGGACGATGATGAACACTAGGTTCGACGAAATGCTCGCCCACATCTCCACCTCGTTTGCACAGTCCAGACAGTCGATCCAGAACATCTCGGATCGGCTGACGGACCAGGAGAACCGGCTGGCTGGTCTTAGTCAGAACCTTCCAGCAGTGCTTCCTCTAGCAGGTGCCGGAATGCCTCCGATGCCTGACTATAACTCCCTTCCCCCTTTTACCATGAGCAATCCTTGGAGGGTAGCAGCCTTCGCACCCTTCAAGGATGGAATGATTTCCATCCCGGACTGCGGAACTCGTCGTATCAAGGACTTCAAGTTCCATCCCGCCGGCCTACAACCACCTTTCTTTGGTTACACTAGGTTGACGGAAGCAGCTCTCAATAGGGAAGATAAGATCCCTAAAGAGACTGTGATCTACAGCCGGGAGCAGGCTCAGAGGGAATGGGTGAGATGCCTGGAAGATTGGGATTGTACTAATACCAAGTTCCAGGCATTCAAGAGCCCCTTCACAATCTTTGCGACGGAGGATGAGGCACCACTCCCCTTCACAACAAAGATTGCTGAAGTGACCATTCAGGCCGCAATGAAGGAGGAACCTCTCCCTCAGCTGAGGGAGTCAGATCCAACGTCCCCACTCTTCCCAGCCTTTGGGGACCTCTGGGCGGGCCTTCCGGCAACCTTCACCGTTGGGAAACTCAAGCCAGACTGTGCCATCGATCACTTCAGCGAGAGACTTCCGAGGTTGCCGGATAACCTAATCCAAGCCGAATTCGAAGCAAGGACTAGGTTAGGGAGGACGCTTAACGCCTTGGTGATGACAGAGGTTGCCGCCATAACTTAAGGTACGGAGCCTCTGTTTAAGCTCTTGGCAAAAGCGCAAACACAGACCGTACAGTCGGATCTGTACGAGTTTGTAGTAGCAAGACGGAACTGCAGGAAACATGTCCAGCAGGAAGCTACGATTCGGCATGAGCCAAATAAGTTGCTGTCGTCTACAATCTGGGGAGCTGACCTCTTCCCAGAAGCTGCTGTGAACGAAGTACAGCACGAGGCGACCAGGCTCAACCAGAGCCTTAAGATTCGCTGGGGTCTTTCCACCAAAAGAAAGCAGGAAAGCACTCCTTCTAGCTCCAAGAAGCTGAAGAAACCTAGGAAGTTCCCGTCCTTCCAAACACAGCAACAGCAACAATTTGTGCAAGCAGTCCCGGTTTCATAACCTGTGCAACCGTCGACTTCTAAAGGTCAAAATCAGCCCATCTTCCTGTTGACTCCCCAAAGCCAGCCCTCGACCTCCTACGCTGTTTCCCCAGCTTTCAACCCTGTATTTGAAAGCCAGGCATTCCAAGCCATCAATAGGTTTGGAAGGGGAAGCAAGGCTAGGGGTGCATTTTGCCAGAGGGGTGGCGGAAGGGCAACCAACAGAGGCAAACACTTCTGTGGAGGACGCGGAGCACAACCTGCACAACAACAGTGAGAACCTTCAGGTAGGAGGGAGGCTGTTTCTCTTCCGTCACAGGTGGGGATTCAGCAGTTGGGCACAGAGTATCGTGTCCAAAGGGCTGGGATGGAGTTGGATCAAAGGTCCTCCTCCATCCAAAACATTCCTTCAACCACCAACAGAGGAATTGACAGAGTATGCGCAAGAGCTCCTTCGGAAAGTAGTGTCAAGAGTCAAACATTTAAAGTTTCAAGGACGCTTGTTCAGATTGCCAAAGAAAGGCTCAACAAAACGAAGAATAATCTTAGACTTGTCCCGTCTAAACTTATTCATTCGTTGCGACAAGTTCAAAATGCTGACTATCTCGCAGGTGCGGACCTTACTTCCCCGTGGGGCCGTCACCACCTCTATCAATCTTACGGACGCATACTATCATATCCCAGTCGCGAGACACTTCCGCCCATACTTAGGCTTCAGGTTGGGAGACCAGGCATTCTCTTTCAAAGTGATGCCCTTCGGGCTGAACGTAGCCCCCAGGGTCTTCACGAAAATAGTGGAAGTAGTGGTCCAACAGCTGAGATCACAAGGGATAATGGTAGTAGCGTACCTCGACGATTGGCTCATTTGGGCAGCAACCGTCGAGGAATGCCTCAAAGCCACAGACAAAGTAATTCAATTCCTCGAACATCTAGGGTTCCAAATAAACAAGACCAAGTCCAGGCTTACGCCGGAGTCACGTTTTCAGTGGGACCTAAACTCCCACACTCTGTCAATTCCGGTGGTCAAAAGGAAAGAAATAGCAAAGTCAATAAGGCAATTCCTCAAATGCAAACAAACGTCAAGGAGAAACCAGGAAAGGATCCTAGGTTCCCTCCAATTTGCATCAGTGACAGACGTTCTGTTAAAAGCAAAACTGAAGGATATAAATCGAGTTTGGCGCTCAAGAGCAAATGTCAAATCTCAAGACAAGTTGTCAGTAATCCAACCGATTCTTCGCAAACGTCTCTGTCCCTGGGTGGAGACCAAGAACCTGTCCAAATCAGTTCCTCTCCAGTTCCCTCCTCCGGCGTTGATTATCCATACGGACACCTCTCTGAGCGGGTGGGGATGTTATTCTCAGTTCAAGAAGGTTCAAGGAACTTGGTCACCTCAGTTCCGCCAGCTTCACATAAACGTATTGGAAGCAATGGCAGTATTCCTCACTCTGAAGAGGCTTCTACCAGCCAAGAATTCCCATATAAAGCTGGTTTTGGACAGCGCAGTAGTGGTACACTGCATCAATAGGGGAGGATCCAAATCAAAACATGTGAACCATGTCATGATAGCCATCTTCTCTCTAGCAACCAAGTACAAATGGCATCTATCCTCCACCCATCTAGCGGGAATAAGGAACGTGATAGCAGACGCTCTGTCTCGATCAGTTCCTCTAGAATCAGAGTGGTCCCTGGACAAGCGCTCATTCCAGTGGATATGCCAGATGGTCCCAGGTCTCCAAGTAGATCTTTTCGCATCCCAAGCGAACCACAAGCTCCCTTGCTATGTGGCCCCCAACCTGGACCCTCTGGCTTATGCCATAGACGCCATGTCCATAGATTGGAATCAATGGAGGAAGATATACATCTTTCCTCCAGTGAATCTTCTGTTGAAAGTCCTGAGCAAACTCAGGACGTTCAAGGGACAAGTAGCTCTAGTAGCCCCGGACTGGCCCAAGAGCAACTGGTATCCTCTGCTCCTCCTCGACGGATTCCCAATCCCAGGCTATCCCAGTCAGTACAAATGAGGACTGTGTTCGCTTCCTCAGGAATTCTCAAAACCCTAACTTTATGGACTTCATGAAGTTTGCGGCTAAGAGAGATGCAAATATTGATCCCCAGAATATTCTTTTCTCAGAATCAGATAAGAGGGAATCAACTTTCCGTCAGTATGATGCTGCTGTAAAGAAACTGGCAAATTTCCTGAAGGAAACAAACACCTGAACCATGACAGTTAATATAGCTATATCCTTTTTCAGGTCTTTGTTCGAAAAAGGTTTAGCAGCTAGTACTATTACCACTAATAAGTCAGCTTTAATTAAAGAAAACCTTCCAGTTTGGCTTTAAGATAGACTTAACAGACTCTTACTTTACATCTATTCCTAAAGCCTGTGCTAGGCTCAGACCCTCAGAAAGACCTAGTTCAGTCTCATGGTTCTTGAATGACGTTCTCAAACTGGCTTCAGATACTGACAATGATTCATGTACTTATCTAATGCTACTGAGGAAAACTTTATTTCTACTAAGCTTGGACTCAGGAGCCAGAATTTCAGAACTGTCGGCCCTTTCCAGAGATGCTGGACATGTAGAATTCCTCCCTTCAGGAGAAGTCTTACTATCTCCAGATCGTAGTTTTCTGGCAAAGAATGAGGATCCCTTAATGAGATGGGCCCCTTGGAAGGTCCTCCCTCTTCCACAAGACCTTTCTCTTTGTCCGGTGATGACCTTAAGAGCTTATCTGTCCAGGACATCTTCCAGATCCTCAGGCCCCCTCTTTATAAGGGAAAAAGGTGGTACTATTTCAATAAAAGGGATTAGACAACAAATCCTATACTTTATCAAACAAGCTAATCCTGATTCATTCCCTAAAGCCCATGACATCAGGGTAGAAGCCACCTCTATTAATTATTTCCAGCATGTGAATTTCGATGACTTGAAGAAGTACACGGGCTGGAAATCGCCGACAGTTTTTAGACGTCATTATTTAAAGTACTTGGAATCTCTTAAATTTCCGGCAGTGGCAGCGGGAAACATTGTTTCCCCTGACACTGCACAGTAGTTGTAGTAGAAGATCCAGATCTCCTTTCTGCCTGCCTCACTAACAATGCACCTAACCTTACCGTCATGTTCATTTGGGTTCCTCAGCCTTAGCTGCCTAAAGGCTACCTATGGTGACGTGCCCCTTATTTTTTTGCTAGGGGTACTCACAACTGTAAATATTGACTACTGACTGTTGCTAATCGGTGTTGTTTCCCTTATTTTTATGCTAGGGAAACACACCAAGATATATTTGTACTATTTAATGTCTTATGTTTTAAATATTAGTGAGTGTTCCCTCTTGATTTATTTTAAGAACCTCACTTATATGTAATTACATAAATCTAGTTTATCATAAGTTACTTTATGTCTAATTTTAAGTCCAATTATATGATAAGTTGGATTCAGTAGATTAAGTTAACATTAGGTATGATAACTTGTAAGTTTTAACTAGATTATATTCATTTCTTTAGTTTTTCGTTTTAATAAGACCCTCTTTTATATTTAATTTTATTCCAATCTTGTGCTAATTCTCTGGTACTATTTCACGAAGTGACACGAACTGAGCCCAGAAAAGGGATTTTGACAAAGGAAAAATCTATTTCTGGGACAGGGGTCTTGTCGCCCAGTGAAATACCCCCCTATTTTCCCACCCTTGCGCCCAAGATTGGCGTCTAACTTCAAGGATGGCCACCAGGAGCACTGCGGTCGGCGTCGTAGGTAGAGTAGTAGTAGTTGACGGCGCCGGCCGTGTATCAGCTCTCTCAGGAGGGGGATTTCGATGTAGGAGAATTCTAAATGGCAAGAGGTTCGTGGTAGTGGTCTCACTCGCCCCAGCTACATACCGACACCCTCTTTATTTAGGGTGAGCGAGTCAGTTATTCTGACATCCCCCTATTTTTATTTTTTCTCTGGTAATGTTAGTATTATACCTAGAAATAATGAACTTAAGGGATTATTTCACTGGGCGACACGAACCCTTGCCCAGAAATAGATTTTTCCTTCGTTAAAATCCCTTTATTAAATGAGCTTTGCATAGGAACTCCCACTCTCGTAACGTAATATAAGAAATTATGCATTTTCTATATTGTCGGAACTCGACTGTGTGGATACAACCGCCATTCTGGGATAACGATCCCTTGAATAATATCTTTATTCTAAATAACTTAGAAATGATTATTATATGGCGGTGACATGCACTGATATGTCCCTAATATAGAAATATTGTTTATTAAAACATGTGATGATAGGGACGGCATGTTGAAATAGCTTCGCTAAAAAATTTTCATTGTAACAATAACAACAACAATGCCTCACGTTCCCGCTCGCAGCATTGAAGATGGCTGAGACACCGTGCTCACGCAATACATTATACGAGCTCACGGGTCTAAAATGGAACTCCAATTTTATATCTATTGAAAAAACAGAAATTGGGGTACTCAACTTAGGTGTCGGAGACATCTGAGCTACAGCCATTGTTAATAATAAAAAAAATTGGGGCACAAAAATTCACAGGCGAAAACGCGTGTTTACTGTCCCAATTTCTAAAGAAGGATGTGCGAGGGCGCTCGCGTCGGGCGGTAGCAGGGGTAGTTCAAGACGGTGCGGATGGGACCGTTGGTACGGCGCACCCTTTATAGGGGATTTTGACAAGGAATACTCTAAATGGCAGGAGACCTGTGAATAGTGGCTTTCACACGCCCTGAACTTTATACATGACACCCTTGGGGTGCTCGCGCGAGGGTAGTAACCTCTGCATACCAATGCTAACTTTTTCTCTGGTATATTTAGAAAGTATTGATATCAGAAAAGAGGCTAGAAGGACCTTTTCACCGGCAAACACAGGTCGACCCAGAAATAGCATTGTTGAATGTGTCTATTCCAGTAAAGACATCTTTGTTTGTGGATGACCTTGCTATTTATGTCACTAGTTATGATGCTATTGCAGCTTGTAATTTTCTGCAAAAGTCAGTTAATGCAATCAGCAATTGGGCTGATGACAATGGGTTTCAATTCTCCTCTAACAAAATTGTGGCAGTTTGTTTTACTAAGTGTACTCAAAAGGAAACCATCCCAAATATTAGGCTGAAAGACACACTAATACCATATGAGGAGGAGGTGAAGTTTTTAGGGCTGAATTTTGATAAGAAACTAACATGGGGTAGTCATACTGACTCTTGAAAATTAAGGTGAAGAAATCCCATAACATTTTAAAAGTAGTTTTAGGTTTTAATTGGGGTGCTGATAAGAGGTCACTTTTACGGTTGTATGACTCTTTATGTATATCAAAGCTTGAGTAAGGTTGCCAAGTCTACTCTTCAGCAAGTGCAAGCAAACTTAAGGAGTTGGATGTTGTTCATCATGCTGGTCTGAGAATATGCTCTGGTGCATTTAAAACATGTCCAGTTGAAGGCTTATATACTGACACAGAAGAGCTCCCTCTAGACTTACTTCGAGAGGAACTGGGACTGCAGTATATGTTCAAACTAAGAGATTCCCCAGAAAACCCTGCAGCATCTATTCTTACCCAAAACAATCCACAGTAGTTTGCAAATGCTAGAGGATCTAAGTCTTTCCATGTGAGAATTAATGCTGCAGTTGACAGTGTGTCTATTAAAGACCAAAAAATTAAGGCAATACATTACTCTAAGTTGCCTCTTTGGCTGACCCCAGAACCATCGGTCTGTCAAAAAGCTTTGGTTAATAAATCTGTTAATGTCCAAGAAAGTTAAGGCTTGTTTTCTTGATCATGACCGAATGCATTCGGGTTCTGTTAAACTTTTCACTGATGGATCAAAGACATCAAGGGGTGTTGGTTGTGCTGTTGTTCATGGTAATAACTCAAATGTGGGCAGACAATTAAATAATGCGTCTATTTTTAAAGCTGAATTAACTGCATTAGCCAAATCTCTTGAGATTGTTTCTACTCTACAGGGTAATAATTTCACCATTTACTCAGATTCTTATAGTGCACTGATGGCCATTAAACAAAATAACCCTAAACATCCAATTGTTCAATGTATTCAAGAATGGTTATAAAGGCTTGCTTCCAAATTCAAATCAGTCCATTTTTGCTGGGTTCCTGCCCATGTAGGCATTGCTGGTAACGAACTTGCTGACCATGAAACAAGGGATGTCATTACTAAAGAAGACATTCTCTTCCACCATATTCCTTCCACTGACAGGAAATGGACTATTCATTCATATATTAAAAATAAATGGCAAGCACGTTGGTCGCCTCCCCATCTGACCAACAATAAAAAGTACAGGAAGATCCGACAAAGTATAGAACATTGGCCCTCTGGTTTCCAACAAAATCACAGGGTAGAAATTGTATCATGTCGTCTAAGAATTGGCCATACTCGATTGACCCACCGATTCCTCTTGGAAGGGGTAACAGCACCAGTCTGTATGCAGAGTGACTCTCCTCTTACTGTGGAACACATTATATTACATTGCCAATAGGTATTCTGCAGCACGACAGAGACATGGGTTAGTGGGCAGGGATATAGCATAATTGCTTGGTCCGGATGTAGCTGTTAATAAAATTGTTGAATTCCTCGGAGACTAACCTTTTTAATGAAATTTAATATTGACCTCCTGGTACGTTACAAAGTGTAGTGTATACACTAGAAGTTGTTTATATAAGCATGCTTATATGAACATGAGTACATGAGTATGTGTATGGTATATGTATGTATAAATTTTTTATTCTTATTTGCACACTCGAAATGCAAAATTATAATTTTTATGGTGGATATCTGTTTTTACCATAGTTTTAAAATTGTCTGTATTTATTTAATTTATAAAATCATCAACATAAATATTCATATCAAACCAATTTCATTATAGCGCTGAATAATCCCTATGGATTCCAGTGCTTGGCTTAAAGCCTGAATTTCATATTCCATTCCATTTAAGCATTTTTATTTATAAGGGTGTCAACTACATATTCGTGAATTCTAGCTATTCGTGGGGAGTCAGGTACCCATCCCCCGTGAATACAAAGGGGGGGGGGGGACACTGTAGTTTCATAATTTGCATAATCAAAGGATTAATAATGTATAATGATCAAATATTGGATCATCCCCTTGTAAACTAAAATTCATATATACTGAACACTACACCCACCACCTTAGGCCTCCCTAAATCAATGTAAGCAACAACTCCTCAATAAGCATTTATTATGATGATGATTTACCTCATCTTTTGTGAATTATGGAA
>NC_087213.1:42394726-42436633 GCF_015104395.2 Macrobrachium nipponense
TAGGTCAGGTGATCTACCGGCCTGCCCTGGGGTGGCAGACTAGGAACCATTCCCGTTTTCTATCATATTTTCTCTGTCGCCGGTGGTATCAACATCGTTGTTACTACCTCCTGACTGGAATTTGCTTTTCAAGGCAATTGATCATCTTTATTGGACTTTTGGTGACGTACCTGGATCATTGTTTTGGCATTTCCTACCCGTGGACTGGATTTGGACTTGCTTTTGATTTTTCTTCAAGAATGTCTGATTCAAGTGGTTGTGTGAGAGTGTGTGTGAATGTAGGCTGCAAGGTGAGGATACCGAAGGCTTTGGTTGATCCTCACACTGTATGCCGTAAATGTAGAGGTTTTGACTGTTCTTTGACTAAAAAAACACCTGTCATGAGTGTGAGAGGTTGAGTGTTGAGGAATGGAAGACTCTAACTTCTTATTTGAAGAAGTTAGAGAGGGATAGAGTGAGAAGGGCTGCATCTAAGGGTGCGGGTAGTTCAAGGCCTATTGAGCCTTTTAATGATTCAAACTCTTCTTTAAACCATGCATATGATTCTAATTCTGTATCAGGGCCCTCACAAGCTTTGCATTCAGATTCTGCCTCAGAAATCGCTGATCTGAAAGCTACACTTCAGAGGATGAAATCCAAAATGGCTGCCATGAAAGGTAAGGATTGTGAAAGTGACGCATTTAGTGAAGTAGTGCCCCAGTGTGGAGGGGGCGTCTGACCGTCCTCTCTGCGACGCTCCCAGGCCTAGACCTCTTTCAAGCTCCCAAGCCAGAGGAGAAGAAAAGTCGAAAGCCTTACGGAGGTTGTGGAGAATTGCCCCCCGGTCAGGCGTCCCTTCAGCAGGCTCTGTAGCTCGACAGTGCTGAGGACCGCTATAGGGAAAAGCGTCCTCCGAGAGTGCTGTACTTCGACCGCTTCTCCCTCACCTAAACGAGGGTGGAAGGATTCGGACCTTTCCAGGCCCCTGAAAAGGCACTGGAAAGAACCTGTATTTGATTCGAGCCCCGAACGCTTTTCTGAAGAAGCGCCTTCCTCGATCAAGAAGGCTAAGAGGGTTTTGACGTCTCCTTGCTATGACAAAACTCCTTCGAGGTCTCTCCCTCTCCCGTTGAAGAGGACGCCGGAGAGGCTTCCAAGAGGATCCTCTTTAGCTGTCCAAGAACAGTTTATTTCCGCCTTGGTAGGAGTTCTATCGAAGGATCCTCCTCGTAGGAAGGACGTGAGGCTTCCTGTCAAGAAGTCTCGTCTTCCTTCTCCCGCCAGGAGTGAGGCTCCTGTGGGACGTGAGGCGTCTTCTAGGCGTGAGATGTCTTCCGATAGCGAGACGTACGCCAAACATGAAGCGCCAGACAAGCGCGAGGCGCCAGCCAAGCGCGAGTATTCATCCAGACGAGAAGCGTCTTCTAGGATTGAAGCGCCAGACAAGCGCGAGCAGCCTAACAGGCACGAGGATTTAGCCAGACGGGAGACGTCTGCCAAGTGAGAGTGTCAACCAAGCGCGAGGCGAGCCAGGCGCGAGGATTCAGCAGGCGCGAGGCGCCAGACAAGCGCATCCAAGCAAGGATGAGAGTGCTCACCAGGCGCGAGGCGCCAGCCAGGCGCGGGAGGTTCAGCCGGCGCGAGGAGCCAGCCAAGCGCGATGGAGCACCAGGCGCAGAGACAGTCTGATTTGATTCATAGGGGCTCCGTACACGCTCTTAGCCCCTCTCCAATTAGGAGTTTGTCTCCCGCAGAGAGAGAGATTGGGGAGGAATACCCAGACTTGAAGTTGAATTCTCCTTCTGATCCTTTCATGGAAGAGGACTCAGAAGACGAGACTCACGGCAGAGAAGGGCTGTCTAACTGCAAGGTTTTGACAGCTCTTCTTCTTCAGGAATACGGAGATTCCTTGACCCCTGCCGCTCCTCCTTCTCCACACTCCCTTTTTTCGTGCACCAAGACGCCAAAGTCTTCGTCTTTTCTGAAGATGAGGCTGACGATATCAATGAAGAGAGCTCTTCAGTCTCTGGATAGCTGGATGCTAACCAAGAAGGAGTTGGTTAGAACTGTTTTCTGCATGGCTCCCGCTAGACTTACGGGCAAGAGGAGGTATTTTGGTACCAGACTGGGGAGAATATGGGTCTCTCTCTCCCAGCTTCGGCTGAAGCTGACTTTTCCAGTCTGGTGAACGCATCCAGGAGACATAGCCTACATACTGCACGAGTGACTTGGAGTCTTTCGGAGCTGGATCATCTCCTCAAGGGACTCTTTCATGTTTTGGAAGTGTTCAACTTCCTGGATTGGTCCCTTGGGGTGATGGCCAAGAAGGCCCATGCCTCGGAAGGCCTCGACCCTGACGTACTCCTCTCGATCTTGTCGTGTATAGACAAGGCGGTACAGGACGGCTCAGGGGAAGTCTCTTCCTTATTTGGAATACGGAGATTCCTTGACCCCTGCCGCTCCTCCTTCTCCACACTCCCTTTTTTCGTGCACCAAGACGCCAAAGTCTTCGTCTTTTCTGAAGATGAGGCTGACGATATCAATGAAGAGAGCTCTTCAGTCTCTGGATAGCTGGATGCTAACCAAGAAGGAGTTGGTTAGAACTGTTTTTTCTGCATGCCTCCCGCTAGACTTACGGGCAAGAGAGTATTTGGTACCAGACTGGGGAGAATATGGGTCTCTCTCTCCCAGCTTCGGCTGAAGCTGACTTTTCCAGTCTGGTAAACGCATCCATGGAGACATAGCCTACATACTGCAGCGAGTTGACTTGGAGTCTTTCGGAGCTGGATCATCTCCTCAAGGGACTCTTTCATGTTTTTGGAAGTGTTCAACTTCCTGGATTGGTCCCTTGGGGTGATGGCCAAGAAGGCCCATGCCTCGGAAGGCCTCGACCCTGACGTACTCCTCTCGATCTTGTCGTGTATAGACAAGGCGGTACAGGACGGCTCAGGGGAAGTCTCTTCCTTATTTGGAGCCGGACTCTTGAAGAAGAGGTCTGTTTTTAGCGCTTTTCTAACAAAAGCAGTATCTCATTCTCAAAGGGCAGCATTGTTATTCGCTCCCAGGTCTGACTTTCTGTTCCCTGCGCAGTTGGTGAGGGACATTTCCCGTTCGCTGAAGGGATACCTCATACCCTTCCTGGACAATCCTCCCCTGACTTCAACTCCGCGGGAATTGTCCGCCAATTACAAGGACCCTGTGCTGAAAGATACTCTTCAACGAATGGTGGATCAGATGTGGGACAAGAGAGCGATAGAACTAGTGCTGGATCAAAACTCCCCTGGGTTTTACAATCGCCTTTTCTTGGTTGCGAAAGCCTCTGGGGGCTGGAGACCAGTTCTAGACGTCAGCGCTCTAAACAAATTTGTTCAGAAACAGAAGTTCTCCATGGAGACTTCTGCGTCAGTCCTTGCGGCTCTTCGCCAAGGGGATTGGATGGTTTCTCTGGATCTCCAAGATGCCTATTTTCACGTCCCGATTCATCCTTCGTCGAAGAAGTACCTCCGTTTCATGACGGGGGGAAGGATCTTCCAATTCAGGGCCTTGTGTTTTGGCCTTTCCACTGCTCCTCAGGTCTTCACAAGCCTGATGAAAAATGTGGCGAGATGGCTTCACCTGAAAGGTATCAGTATCTCTCTGTACCTAGACGATTGGCTCATCAGAGCAAAATCAGAGAGACAGTGTTTGGAGGACCTTGCTTTGACCCTAAACCTGATCAAGACCTTAGGATTACTCGTGAACCTCGAGAAGTCCCGACTGATCCCCAGCCAGAACTTGGTCTATCTGGGGATTCAGATGGATTCTCGGGGGTTTTCGAGTATTTCCTTCTCAAGAGAGACTAACGAGAGGCTTAAAGAAAGTCTCTCTCTTCTTAGGGAAAAAAACGTACTTCGGCGAGGGAATGGTTGAGCCTTTTAGGGACCCTTTCCTCGCTCGAACAGTTCTTTCCTCTAGGAAGACTTCTCTCCGTCCTCTTCAGTTATTCCTCAGAAGATCGTGGAACATGAAGACAGGACTTCTCTCGGACAGTTATCCCATTCCAGTAATGATGAGACGTCACTTGGATTGGTGGTTGCCCCCACTGAAGGAGAACAAGGGTACTTCCCTAGAAGACTCAGAGCCCGAGCCTTGTACGTATTGTTTTTCCGACGCGTCGGAAAAAGGTTGGGGAGCAACCTTGGGAAAGAGAGAGGTGTCAGGCACCTGGAATGCAATTCAGGTGTCCTGGCACATAAATTGCAAAGAACTGTTTGCTGTACACCTGGCCCTAAAGAGCTTCGAGCCTTTAGTGACGAACAAGGTAGTACAAGTGAATGCGGACAACACAACCGCCCTTGCCTACATTCGAAGCAAGGAGGGACACTCGTATGCCCCTGTACGAACTCGCAAGAAGACCTTCTTTTGTGGATATCCCAGAGGAACATCTCCCCTCTTGACGAGGTTTGTTCAAGGAGTAAGGAACGTGAGGGCAGACAGGCTGAGCAGGAGGCAACCAGGTCCTTCACACCGAATGGACCTCCACTCAGAAGTTTTGTCGGAGTCTCTGGTCTCTTTGGGGGACTCCTCATGTGGACCTCTTGCCCACGTTCCTCTCAAAAAGACTGGAAGTCTTTTGCTCAGTAGTAGAAGACCCCAGAGCTCTAACAGTAGACGCCTTCCTTCTAGATTGGTCTCATGTAGATGTATACACATTTCCCCCATTCAAGATTCTGGGACAAGTGCTCAGGAAGTTTGTGACCTCGAAGGGGACGAAAATGACCCTGATAGCCCCTTTTTGGCAAGCTCAAGAGTGGTTCACGGAGGTACTGGAGTGGATGATAGACTTCCCCAGATTCCCTATCCACAAACAAAGGATGGATCTTCTCAGACAACCACACCTTCGAGAGGTGTTTCAAATCAAAACCTCCCCGCTCTCACTCTGACTGCCTTTCGACTATCGAAAGACTTGTCAGAGTGAGAGGCTTTTTCTCGCAAAAGCTGCAAGCGCGATCGCTAGAGCCCGGAGACTCCACTTATGCGAGTTTACCAGTCTAAGTGGGAAGTATTTAGAAGGTGGTGCAAGTCGAAGAAGTTGTCCTCCTCCAGTACCTCTGTAACAGAAATCGCCGATTTTCTGTTATTCCTGAGAGAGGAATCTCGTCTCTCCGTAGACACTATAAAGGGCTACAGGAGTATGCTTTCGGCCGTCTTTAGAAATAGAGGCCTAGATCTGGCAAATAATAGAGATATACACGATCTTGGTTAGATCCTTTGAGACCATGAAGTCTAAGAATACATCTCCCCCAAACTGGAACTTCGACGTGGTCCTGAAGTTCTTGTCCTCGGGAAGATTCGAACCTCTGCATATGGCCTCGTTTCGTGAACCTAACGAGAAAAATGTTTGTTTCTTTTGTCACTGGCGACAGCTAAGAGAGTTAGTGAGCTGCACGCCTAGACTCAGCCATCTGTTCATTCAAAGCTTTATTTGTGGCGAAGAATGAAAATCCTTCGAATCCCTGGCCGAGAAACTTTGAAGTTAAAGGCTTATTGGGTCTCGCCGGCAGGGAAGCTGAGAGGTCTCTTTGCCCAGTAAGAGCTCTAAAGTTCTACATGCAGAGGAAGAAACAGTTGGGAGGTTCTAGACAAGGTCTCTGGTGCTCGGTGAAGGACCCTTCAAGACCTATGTCCAAAAATGCGTTAGCCTTTTTTGTTAGGAACGTCATTACCGACGCTCATAAGGTCTGCATGGACGATTCTTTGAAACTCCTGAGAGTAAGAGCTCATGAGGTGAGAGCAGTAGCTACGTCTCTCTCTTTTCAAAGAAATATGTCACTAAAGAATATCTTGGAAGCGACATATTGGAGGTGTAATTCAGTGTTTGCTTCACATATTTTTAAAGGACGTTCGTGTAACCTACGAGAAATGTTTTTCTCTAGGTCCTTTACTGTCTGCGGGCACAATCCTGGGTACAGGAGCTAACACCAATCCTTAATATGATGCATAAGTCTACTAGATATGTTCTAGACTTTCTGCTGAACAAGTGCAGATGTCGCACTGGCGGCCAGTCACTTTCGTTCAGTAAGGAACTCTTGTGATATCTTTTTAGATGAGTATCATTTATTTTTTTTTTTGAAAATTATGTGTGCGTGTGTAATTTGGTTTTGAGTTATGGTTGTTGTGAAGAGTTTGGGGATAACTCGGAACAGTTATTAATACTAACATGGTGGTTAGGATCAGGTGGTCGGGATTGGTTGTGTGCTCCTTCATAAGGTGTATTGTCATATAAGTGGATCCAGCACCCATTGACAAAGTCCTTTCAGGCTCTGCCGAGTAAGTGGATAAGACCCCTTCGGCAGACCCACAAGAACTCCTTGGCATAGATCACATATCTCGCTAAAGTTTTCTTGAGGTGATGCAGACTCCTGGGCGACAGCCACAAAGTCTACCACCTATCAGGTAGGAACCAAGGTTTTTTGTACCTACAACATATGTGTTGTTTTACCTGTCTATTCCATAAGTAAAAGCTGTCTCTTACCCTCCACCGAAGGGTGCCAATCCAGCTATGTATATAATCTGACAGGTAAGTTGATTGTATGAAAATGATATTGTGATGATACAATAAAAGTTTTCATACATACTTACCTGGCAGATATATACAATTAGGGCCCACCCAGCCTTCTCGCAAGGAGAACAGGTGGAAGAGAGAAAATATGATAGAAAACGGAAAGGGAATGGTTTCCTAGTCCTGCCACCCGGGACAGGCAGGCCGGTAGATCACCTGACCTACCTGTAGCAAGTGGTGCGAAATTTGAATTTCTGTCGGGGACGACGGAGTCTTAGCTATGTATATATCTGCCAGGTAAGTATGTATGAAACTTTATTGTATCATAACAATATCATAGTTAATGGTTACTTAATAATTATTTGAAATGAGTACATGCAATACATTTAATAAAAAAATTGTGAATTAGATATCATAAAATATAAAATAAATCAGACTGCCAACATATACTACGTATTTTTTAGAGTTCTTCTTCTGTTTTATTATTACGTTACGTATACGTATGTTTCATTATAGCTGGCAGTAACTCGGTATCTCCATTAGGTGAAGATAGAATAAAGAATAGAAATGAATGTTTGTTCATGAAACTTACCTGTCAGATATATATATAGCTGTATTCTCCGTCCGACAGAATTTCAAAACTCCCGGCACACGCAGTGGGCGGCCAGGTGGTTAGTACCCATTCCCGCCGCTGGGAGGCGGATATCAGGAACCATTCCCATTTTCTATTCAGATTTTCTCTTGTCGCCGTCGGTAACAACTGTTTACAGACCTCCGCCGAGGATTTTGAAAACTTCTTGTGCTAACTTGAGTATTCTGATTGACTTTTGGTTTTGATTTGGCTTGTTGGCTTGGCATACGTGATAGTGGATTTGATTTGAATTTTGGCTTTGACTTTTCTTTGATTACGATGTCTGGATCTAGCTCTGCTAGCTTCGGGTGTGTGAGGTGCAGGAAATTTAAGGTGAGGTTACCGAAAGCTTCGGTAGACCCTCATTCGGTGTGCTCGAAATGTCGAAGTCATGTATGTATGTTGAATGATAGATGCATCGAGTGTGAGCAATTGACTGAAATTGAGTGGAAGGCATATGATTCTTACTGAGAAAGCTTGAGCGTGATAGAATCAGGAGGTCTTCCTCTAGAAGTGCTTCTGAATAGAAGGTCAGGGTAGAAATTGTACTCCATTAAATCCTTCTGTAGATGTAATTCAACCTAATCCTGTTGTATTGCCACCGAACAATCAGAAGTGTCTACAGAAGGAAATGTATTATCTACGATTATGGAGTCGATTCGCGCCTTGGATCGAAAGTGATTGCTCTACAATCAAATGTGTCTAAGTGCAATGATAGTGTTAGTGCCTTTAGGCCTAGGCCCCTGCCGGACTCCCAGGCCTTAGGGAGAGGGCAAGCAAACGGCCAAAGCAAAGGAGGGTTACGGGATCTAATAACCGGTCTGACGTCCCTTCGGCAGAATCTGAGGACGAATCTCAGGCTGCCAGGTTCGTGCACAGGCACGGATCCTTAAAGAGTGCTTCTCATCCTCCGAGGCTTCCTCTCCTCGCCGAGGTTGGGACTCTCGGAGGACCTCTCATGGGGAGAGCGGCAGGGGCGCAAGGTGCCACACAGGCGGCCGTCGTCCTTGTCGCCCTCTTAAGAGAGGTTTCAGAGAAGAGGACGCTTCACGTCCTTCTGATCAGTGCTTGGATTCTTCACCTGAATATTTTGAAGCTTTTCCACCGCAGAAAAGGAACAAGACTTCATCAGGGGAGGACTCGTTCGAGCGTCCAAGTCGCTCTAAGTTTGTTCCTGAGTTGAAGGAAAGGGCATCCCCTCGCCCATCTTCCTCTCACAGGATGAGTCCTTCTCCTGATCGAGAATTTTCTCCATCAAGGGAAATGCTTTTAGAAATGCAAAAGCAGTTAGCTTCCTATTTTGAGAAGAAAGAGGCAGAACCTAGTCATCGGAGGAAGGATCGGTGGCTGCCTGTTAAGAGGACTAGGCAGTCCCCGGCTCCTTCTCCGCGTTTTTCGGCCTTTGAGTCTCCTCCTAGTAGCCGACTCATTCGAGAACGTGAGTACGTTCCTCATGAAAGGGCGTCTAGGAGAGACGAATTTGACAGAGACGTGAGTTGCCGCGCAGGCGGCCGGCGTCTTTGTCAAAAGGCCGAAAACGCTCAAGGATCCATGACGGAGGTTCACGGTTTGGTTGTGCGTTCCGCTTTGCATGATGATAATCAACTTCAGGACGTTCGGGAAGACGCTTCTTATGACGCTCGGCGTCTTAAGCAGCGAAGCGCTTGCCAGGACGCTCGAGCAGACGCTTCTCAGGACGCGCGGCGTCTTATACATCGGGACGCTCGCCAGGACGCTCGAGCTGACGCTTTTCAGGACGCGCGGCGTCTTACACATCAGGACGCTCGCCAGGACGCTCGGCAGGACGCTTCTCAGAACGCTCGGCATCTTATACATCAGGACGCTTGGCAGGACGCTTCTCAGGACGCGCGGCGTCTTACACATCGGGACGCTGCGCGTCTTACACATCGGGACGCTCGCCGGGACGCTCGGCAGGACGCCTTGGAAGAATGTTTGAGTCCGAAGCGTCAAGATATTTCACAGGATATTAAAGTGTCGAAGATAACAAGGAAACAACGATTGGTTACTTCGAACTCTTCTTCATCTAGAGGCACCCTCTTGCGAACAGGACCTCAAGGATTATTATCATCGCGATCTTTGAAGGACACTGATAATCGAGAGAGAGATTCTTCTAGTGATTTGTGCCCTACGGATGATGACGAGCCAACAGCGTCAGCGGCTTCAGACTATAAGACTTTAACGAATCTACTTAAGAACTTGTTCCCAGATAATTTTCAAGCGCCCGTTCCTTGCTCTCCCCCTTCACAATTAGCCTCATCGAAGGCCAGGAAGGCTCCTGGCTTCACTAAAATGGCCACTTCTCTCTGCGAAGAGAGCGTTTAAGAGAATTCAGCATTGGATGAATTCAAGGAAGGCTAAGGGAAAAAGACTTCTTTTGCTTTCTTCCCCCATCTAGACTGAGCGGGAGAGCGGGGATCTGGTACGAAACGGGAGAAGAGGTAGGATTTTGAAAGCGCCGTCTTCTTCTCAAGGCGATTTCGCGAATTTAGTGGACGCTCTGAGGAGGTCTTATTTGTCATCAGCGAAGGTTTCCTGGACGATGTCAGAAACAGATCATCATCTCAAGGGGATATTTAAGACGCTGGAAGTGTTTAACTTCTTGGATTGGTGCTTGGGGGCCTTGGATTTACAATCTAGGAGTCAAGACTCTATTTCTTTGGAAGAGCTTTCAAGTGTGCTGGCTTGCATGGATAGAGCAGTAAGGGATGGCTCTGATGAATTAGCATCTCATTTTGCTACCGACTACTAAAAAGAGAGCTCTCTATTGCAGTTTTGCGGCGAAAGCGGTTTCTCCCGCGCAGAAGGCAGAATTATTGTTCGCCCCCTTCTCTACACATCTATTTCCGCAGTCCATGATTAAGGATCTGTCGGTTAATTTGCAGGAGAAAGCAACGAGGGACCTCTTGACTCAGTCTTCCAGACGCCCTACTCCCCAGGCTTCTACTTCAACCGCTCAAGCCCCCAAGAAGAAATTTAAGCCCTTTCGTGGAGCACCTTCCTCTAGAGGTTTTTCGAGAGGAAGGGGTCCTTTAGAGGGCAAGATCTCTTCAATTAAGAGAGGAAAAAATTGACAGTTTCTGCCCTTCAGGCACCTGTAGGTGCGAGACTCACCTTGTTTTGCTCAGGCATGGAGGATGATAGGGTCAGACACCTGGTCCCTAGATGTGATCGAGAGAGGATACAAGATCCCTTTCCTCTCTGCGCCTCCTTTGAGCACGAAGCCGATAGACCTGTTGCCCGCATACCAGTCAGAGAAGCAACAGATTTTCCTCGACCTTCTAGACCAAATGTTAGAAAAGAAAGCCGTAGAAGAAGTCCTGATGCTGGATTCCCCAGGCTTGCTTCTACAACAGGTTATTCCTGGTTCCGAAGCAGTCTGGGGGATGGAGACCTGTCCTAGACGTCAGCAGACTGAACCTTTTTTGTGAGGAAGGAAAAATTCAGGATGGAAACATCTCAGTCTGTGTTAGGGGCCTTGAGACCAGGGGATTGGATGGTGTCATTGGACCTCCGAGACGCTTATTTCCACGTCCCGATCCATCCTCAATCAAGGAAATTCCTGAGGTTCGTCTAAAAAAAGGGCAGGCCTTCCAGTTCAGGGCTCTTTGCTTTGGTCTGAGTACGGCACCGATGGTTTTTTACTTTCCTCATGCGGAATGTAACGAAATGGCTTCACCTATCGAAGATAAGAGTCTCGCTTTACCTGGACGACTGGCTAATCAGGTCGTCTTCGGAGTCAAGGTGCCTGGAGGACCTTCAGACGACATTGCAGCTGATGAAGGCCTGAGCCTAATAGTCAATTACGAGAAGTCCCCACCTGATCCCCACGCAGTCCATCGTGTATCTGGGGATTCAGATGGATTCAGCGGCTTTTCAAGCTTTTCCATCAAAGGAATGTCAGCAGAAATGCTTGAGAAAGTGTCAGCCTTCTTAGGGAAAGAAACATGCTCGGCGAAGGAAATGGATGAGTCTGCTGGGAACCATTTCTTTGCTGGAGAAGTTTGTTTCCCTGGGGAGGTTGCACCTCAGGCCACTCCAGTTTTTTTCTGGCAGAAAACTGAAGGACAAACAGAATCTAGACTTGACTTTGGTAATCTCACAAGGCGGTCAAGGGATCAACTGAAGTGGTGGCAAGATCCAATCAAATTTTCGGAAGGACTGTCCTTCAACCTTTTGAGCCCCGACCTAGTGTTGTTCTCAGACGCCTCCATGGTGGGCTGGGGAGCAACACTAGGCAAGGAGGAAGTGTCAGGCCTCTGGAGAGGGGAACAGAGGTCCTGGCACATAAACTTAAAAGAGTTGGAGGCCATTCGGTTGGCTCTTCAATTCTTCGAAGACGATTGGTGGGCCGAGTTGTCCAGATCAACTCGGACAACACTACGGCTCTCGCTTACATCAAAAAGCATGGGGGGGGACACACTCTCGATCACTGTTCATGGTAGCGAGAGACATCCTTCTATGGGCGAAAGTTCGAAGCATAGTGATCCTAACAAGGTTCATTTCAGGAACACAAAATGTCCGAGCGGATCTTTTAAGCCGTCAACATCAGATGCTTCCCACAGAATGGACCCTCCATCTAGAGGTTTGCCAAGAACTATGGAAGTTGTGGGGACGACCGCTAGTCGACCTCTTCGCAACTCGAAAACGAAGAGGCTTCCGATTTAGTTGCTCTCCAGTTCTCGACCCGGAAGCAATAGCGATAGATGCCATCCTATGGGACTGGACGGGATGGACGTTTACGCCTTTCCCTTCCCCCAAGTTCAAACTCTTAGGAGAGGTAATAAGGAAGTTTGCGGCATCGCCAGGAGCGAGATGACTCTGATCGCCCCCTTTTGGCCCTCAAGCGATTGGTTTCACGGAGGTCATGTCTCTTCTGGTAGACTTCCCAAGAACCTTGCCAGAGAGAGTAGATCTTCTCAAACAGCCCCACTTCGAGAGGTACCACGGAAACCTCTCCGCTCTGAGTCTGACTGCGTTCAGACTATCAAGAAGTTGGCCAGAGCGAGAGGTTTTTCAAGACCAGTGGCAGAGGCTATTGTCAATGCAAGAAGAGCTTCCTCTCGAGCGGTTTATCAATCGAAGTGGGCTGTCTTCAGGAGGTGGTGTAGGAAGAAGGTATTTCCTCCTCCACGACCTCTGTGAACCAAATCGCTGAGTTTCTCCTGCATTTGAGAAATGTGGACAGACTTGCAGTGCCCACAATAAAAGGATACAAGAGTATGCTGTCAGCTGTCTTCCGTCACAGAGGGTTAGACCTGACAAATGATAAAGACCTTCACGATCTTTTGAGATCGTTTGAAACAACTAAAGTACCGCAACGAAAGGTCCCATCATGGAACCTTGACGTAGTTCTAAGGTTCTTGATGTCGGCTCCCTTTGAACCTCTGCATGCTGCCTCGTTGAAAGACACTGTAAGAAGGGCGATTTTCCTAACTGCTCTTGCCACGGCAAAAAGGGTTAGTGAAATTCAAGCACTGAGTAAATATGTGGGTTTCAGAGGACACAGTGCAGTGTGCTCCCTGAATCCTAATTTCTTAGCTAAGAATGAAAACCCATCTAACCCCTGGCCAAAAACCTTTGAAATCAAGGGGTTAGCAGAGTTCATCAGACAAGAGCCAGAGAGAGTCCTGTGCCCTGTCAGGGCTGTCAAATTTTATTTGCAAAAGACCAAAGACTGTTGGGGTCCTTCTGAAAATCTATGGTGCTCTGTTAAGAGACCCGACTTTCCTATGTCGAAGAATGCAACTGGCATTCTTTTTTACGAAGCACCATCAGGGAGGCCCATGCGTCCCTGCCCGGATGGTGATCTGAAACTTTTGAAAATAAAAGCCCATGAAGTGAGAGCTGTCGCAACCTCAATGGCAATTTCAAAAAGAATGATGGCACTCAGCGATATCATTAGTGCTACTTTTTTGGTGAAGCAACTCTGTGTTCGCTTAACCTTACCTGCGGGATGTGAAGACGGCATATGAGAACTGCGAGTCGCTAGGACCATACATATCCGCAGAAATGTTGTTGGGGGCAGGAAGCAGCACGAATCCTATCCTATAGAACAGGGATAAGTGTGCTTTTAATTTTTGGTGTTGGATTATGGTTGAAGGGTTGGTCGCTTGAGGCGCTTTCCCTTTCTTTAGCCTAGAAGTTATGGGACTAACTTCGATAGGTTAGGTCAGGTGGTGGTTTTTAGCTTCGTTGCCCTCACAGTATGGTCATTATGGTCTAGTCACATTGTGGTCACGCTCCCGTTGACAGATCATCTAGAGTCTAGACCTCACCAGCTATATAGGTCACTACTTGCTGGAGACCTCTAGTAAGCGAAGCAGACTTGAGTGACAGTAATCACGAAGTCAGCTATGCTAACAGGTAAGGACCAAGATGTCAATCATCTGCATGTAATTTGTTTCCTAAAATCCTTCTATTCTGTCCCTTCCCACCTCCAATGGTGGGATTCAGCTATATATATATCTGACAGGTAAGTTTCCTGAACAAATGTATTGTCATGATACAATAAAGTTTGTTCATACTTACCTGCAGATATATATAAATTAAGTACCCACCCACCTCCCTCAGGGACAGTGGTATGAAAATCTGAATAGAAAATGGGAATGGTTCCTGATATCCGCCTCCCAGCGGCAGGAATGGGTACCACTGTATATATACAGTGGTACCTCGAGATACGAAATTAATCCGTTCCGAGACGGCCTTCGTATTATGAGTTTTTCGTATCTTGGAACACATTTTACATGTAAAATGGCTAATCCGTTCCAAGCCCTCCAAAAACAACCCAGTAAATTATATTTCCAGGCCTAAAACACATGTTCTAGGGTTACGACGGAAGAAATATGTCTCCAAAAAGGCAAAATACTGTACATACTTGAGTTATATTCAACTGCATGTAATGTTCAACCCCATTTTTACTGCATATATTAGGACTTAAGCATATGTCCCCTAGCAATAAGCCTAGCCTATGTTAGCGGTTGCTACTGTAGCCTAGTCTATGATTCTGACATCTAAACCTAAGAGCTAAAAGCTTAGAATATGCCAATAAATGTATAATAATCAGTATGTACTCATTTCAAATAATTATTAATTAATCATTAACTATAATACACAAACAAAGAAAAACCAAACCTTACCAATCGATTGTTTACATTCTTACGAGTATCGAACGAGGCGCCAAGCAATCATTTTTCCTAGCACACAGTAAGCCATAATTGGTCATTAATATCTCTCTTCAACTAATGAAACCACCAAACAGTATAATAACCATTTATTTCTATTCTTTATTCTATCTTTACCTAATGGAGATACCGAGTTACTGACAGCTGTAATGAAACATATGTAATACGTAACGTAATAATAAAACAGAAGAAGAATTCTAAAAAAATACTTATTTGTTGGCAGACTGATTTATTTTATATTTTCTGATATCTAATTCACAATTTTTTTATTAAATGTATTGCATGTACTCATTTCAAATAATTATTAAGTAACCATTAACTATAATAAACAAAAACAAACAAAAAAAAGCTTCCAAACGTCTGTTTTACATCCAGCACTTACTAGTATCGAACGATCGCCAGCAATCACTTTTACACAGTAAGCCATAAATTTTCATTATCTCTCTTCAACTACTGAAACTACCAAACAGTATGATAACCATTCATTTCTATTCTTTATTCTATCTTTACCTAATGTTTTTTTTTTTTATTAAATGTCATTGCATGAATAAGTTTTTCAATTTACAGCAACCTTTTACCAATAGAATACTTAAAGCACAAGGGGTAGATGCTGACCAATAGGAGAGCAGGACCTTATGGGGTGACTAGCATCAGGAAACCAATGGGAGAGCAGGAGGATGGTGGCGAGTTTACTCAGTTGGCGGCGCGGGAGTTTTAAATTGTTCTCGGCGGTCCGGGCGAATCTCGGGACTTTACAGCAACATTTCGTATCTTGAAAAACTTTTTCGTATGTAGAGCTGTAAAAGTATTTTGTAATGCTTTCGTATCTCGAGGTACCACTGTATATATATATGTATATATATATATATATATATATATATATATATATATATATATTATATATATATATATATATATATATATACATACATACATACATACATACATTCCAAGGTATAAATAGATCCTAAACCAAATATACCAGAGAAAAACGCTAGCATGGTATGCTGAAGTTACTACCCTCAGCGCGAGCACCCCCAGGGTTGTCGGTATATAGTATAGGGGCGAAGGGGAAGCCACTACTCACAGGTCCTCTGCCAATTAGAAGATTCCTCTTCAAAATCCCTCCACTGTGGGAGCCGTTACAAGCGTCACCCACCTTACCTTCCTCTTGCTACTACTACTAATACCCACGCGCGTCCTTCGTTCCTGTATTAGCGATTGTGTGCGATCCATGCGTTTGTCACAGCTTCCAGGATTTTACACTTTCTTCGCGATGTCGGCTGGAGAACTTACTTCTACACCTAGGTTGAGTACTCCAATTTACGTTTTTGTAACTTATACGGTTGAGGTGTTTTCCATAGTCGCCTTCGGCCCCTCAGAAAATGTATTGTGGGCGCCGTCGGCTGGCCCACCATTTTGGGAACACCATCACAATGCGGGTGAATTTGTCACACACTAATTTCCACTAAGTTTTCATATTATATATATGGATTTTGATTTACATCTGTGAGTGGATGGGGAGGGTATTCACAACACAAGAAGGTACAAGGAACATGGTCGGAGACATTCAGCCAGTTTCATATCAACATTCTGGAAGCAACGGCAGTTTTCATGACCCTAAAAGACTGGCTTCGGCCAGAAACGTTCATATAAGACTATTCTCAGACAGTCTAGTAGTAGTCCACTGTATAAACAGAGGAGGCTCCAGGTCAAGCAAACTGAATCACGTATTAATTGCAATATTCTCATTGGCAGAGAAGAATCATTGGCACCTGTTAGCAATTCACTTGGCAGGAGTGAGAAATGTTATCGCGGACGCACTTTCTAGGACAACTCCGCTGGAATCGGAGTGGTCCGTGGACAAGAAGTCATTCCGTTGGATTTGCAATCAAATCCCGGACCTTCAAGTAGACCTTTTCGCCACGGAAGCCAACCACAAACTACCATGCTACATGGCTCCCAACCTAGACCCTCTAACTTACGCCACGGATGCGATGTCCATAGATTGGAACAATTGGCGGGAGATTTACCTATTTCCACCAGTGAATCTTCTGATGAAGGTCCTGCACAAGCTGAGGTCTTTCACAGGACAAGTGGCATTAGTGGCACCCAACTGGCCAAAAGAGCAACTGGTTTCCGCTTCTTCTAGAACTGAATCTCCGGCCCAAATGGATCCCCCGTCCGGAACTGACTCAGGTAGTACAAACTCAGACTGTGTCAGCTTCCCCAAGAGTTCTGAGTGCCCTAACTTTATGGATTTCATGAAGTTTGCGGCTCAAAGGGACGTTAGTATTGATCCTTTAAACATCCTATTCATAGAATCAAGTAAAATGGGATTCAACGATCAAGCAATATGATTCAGCAGTAAAGAAATTGGCCAAATTTCTAAAGGATTCAGCTGCTCATGAGATGCCACCACAAATCTGGCAATCTCATTCTTTAAGTCTCTATTTGAGAAGGTCTAGCCGCCAGTACCATTACTACAATCAAATCAGCCTTAAGGGAGATTTTCCAGATAAGTTTTAATATCAACCTGTCAAACGCATACTTCTCTTCGATTCCAAGAGCATGTACCCGTCTGAGGCCAACAGACTACCCTCAGACGGTCTCTTGGTTTTTGAATGATGTTCTTAAACTAGCCTCAGACACTAATAATGAGTCATGCTCATATTTAACCCTTCTTAGGAAAACCTTATTTTTAATGGCTGTAGCCTCAGGTACCAGAATATCTGAACTCGGGGTCGCTCTCTGAGAAATCCAGGCCATGTTGAATTCCTCCCGTCAGGTGAAGTTTTGCTATCCCCCGATTGGCAGTTTCTGGCTAAGAACGACGGACCCACAAAACAGGTGGACTCCTTGGAAAATTCTTCCTCTCACACAGGACACATCATTGTGTCCTGTCCAGTACCCTTAAATCCTTTCTAGCCAGGACTTCCCAAAAATCTTCAGGCCCTCTGTTTATTAGAGAGAAAGGTGGGACAATTTCTCTAAAAGGTATTAGACAGCAAATACTGTACTTTATTAAACAGGCCAATCCGGATTCAGTCCCACACGTCCATGACATCCGAGCAGTGGCTACCTCCATTAACTATTTTCAAAATATGAACTTTGAGGACCTGAAGAGATATACGGGTTGGAAATCTCCAGCAGTATTTAAACGCCTTCCTACCTGACTCGCTTGTATTCCCCACCAACCTCTCTTCCGGGCCAGGCTAGGCCTTGACCATCCCGCCACCGGAACATGTATATAGTATTGAAACCTCGGTTTCGAGACCATAATGGTTTTATGGAACTGTATGTACATACCCTTCTAGATTGCTCAGATACCATAAATGTACATTGTCATATTATATTTTCTCGTTTTTACTAGTTCTAAGTCATAGTTTAAGTTCTAGTTTAAGTAATATATAAGTAATTTTTGCCTTGTTATAGAGCATTAAATTTATTTTTCAAATGAACCTAAGGTTTTCCATAACCCCCTTTTTATACACTGGTTTGGTATCTGTTTAGCTTGGATGGGAATTCTCTGATACTTTTTCTTTTCACAGCAGACACAGGTCGAACCCAGAAAAGGGAGTTTTGACGAAGGAAAAATCTATCTGGGGGAGGACCGTGTCACCCGTGAATCCGGCCCTTCTCCTTCTTCTGCTTTCCCCACCCTTAGCCAGTCCAAGCTTGGTGGTCTATTCCAGGAATGAAGGACGCGTGTGGGTATTGGTAGTAGTAGCGAGAGGAAGGTAAGGTGGGTGACGCTTGTAACAGCTCCCACCGTTGAGGGATTTTGAAGAGGAATCTTCTCATTGGCAGAGGACCTGTGAGTAGTGGCTTCCACTTCGCCACTATACTTTATACCGACGCCCCTGGGGGTGCTCGCGCTGAGGGTAGTAACTTCAGCATACCATGCTAGCTTTTTCTCTGGTATATTTAGGATCTATTTATACTTGGAAAAATGAGCCACAGGGATTTTTCACCGGCCGACATAGGTCCTCCCCCAGAAATAGATTTTTTCCTTCGTCAAAATCCCTTATATATATATACAGTCAGTCCCCGGGTTACGACGGGGGTTCCGTTCTTGAGGCGCGTCGTAAGCCGAAAATCGTCGTAAGCCGGAACGACACTTGGAATATGCCTTAAACTAAGAAAAAGTTAGAGACCTTACCTGTGTGACATGCAAGTAGATTGCATGATGTGTAGTGTGGTTATTCCAATGGCAAAGGATGGTTCTTGAAGGTATAATTCTTTATTAAACTCTTGTGACACTAAAAATCACAATGTACACTACACTTAATCCTTAGGGTATACACTAAACACTGTCACTATACGTATACACATGCATTGCACACTTTGTTAGATCCTGGAGTACACTAAAAATCCCAGTCTGGTAGCTCTGGAAGGTAAAAGTATAACACAATTAGTACAAAATACTACACAAAGTCCTGAATACAATATGTAAATTATAGATATCAAGAGTAAAAGAGTTAATGTATGTTAATTAATTCCTTACTTTTAGTTTATAATTCCTTACTTTGAGTTATATCAAGAGTAAAAAAGTTAATGTATGTGAATTAATTCCTTTACTTTTAGTTTAAAGTTGTCCTGCTATGTAACCCTGGATGCACAAAGTCTTACTGTGGCCCCATAGCCTACATCATTCAGGGGGTTTCTGGAATGTACAAAAATAATTAGTATGTCAGTAAGTACCTCTTATGCATAGTAAGTTACATACAGTAATATGCACCATACAGTGGTTTAATATCACATATATAACATGTATAAAACTTAGTTAATGTATGTTAATTAATTCCTTACCTTTAGTTTAAAGTTGTCGTTCAATGTAACCCTGGATGGACAAAGTCTTATGTGGCCCCATAGCCTACATCATTCAGGGGGTTCTGGAATGTACAAAAGATAATTTTGTCAGTAAGTACTCTATGCATAGTAAGGTTACATACAGTAATATGCACCATACAGTGGTTTAATATTGTAAATGATTGGTCTACACCCCCTGTTCAGCAGGGAGTGTACAGTATGTATGTAATTCCATGAGGGACCTTGATCACTTATCCCATGTGAGAGATCTTGGTCACTTAATGTATGTTTACTATATGTACTATGTATAATTCCTTACCTTTAGTACAGTAGTACATAGTTTACAGTTGTCGTGCTATGTTATGTAGTAACCCTGGACAAAGTTTTATGTGGCCCCATAGCCTGCATCATGGAGGGGGTCCTGGTTTTTCTGGAATGTACCAAAAAAGTATCAAAGTTAAGTCATGTTATGTATGTTTTTAGTAAGTTACATACAGTAACCATACGTACAGTGGTTTATAACATGTACTACATATGTACATAATCAAACTTGGTTGGAAATTCCTGTAAAAAAAAGTTATGTACGTATGTAATATGTACTACTGTATGTAAAAACCTTACTGTTCATACTTTGTTACACTACATGTTACATGTGATACGTATACTTTCCTGAAGGGTTTTTTCCATCCAAAAATGGTGCTTCTACTTGTAGTAGTTATCCCTTGATGACACTTGTAGTAACAACCTGGAGTTTTGTTGTGAAAAATGTTGGTTCTGGAAGGAAAAAGTAACAAATTAGTGTACAAAATATACACTACAGAAAGTTGTGAATGCAATATGTTAATTACTGTAGATATATCAAGAGTACTAAAAGAGTTAATGTATGTTAATTAATTCCTTACTTTTAGTTTAAAGTTGTCGTTCAATGTAACCCTGGATGGACAAAGTCTTATGTGGCCCCATAGCCTACATCATTCAGGGGTTCTGGAATGTAAAAACAAAAATAATTTTGTCAGTAAGTACTCTATGCATAGTAAGTTACATACAGTAATATGCACCATACAGTGGTTTAATATCACATATAACATAGTATAAAACTTAATTTTAGAAATTCTTACATAACTTACCAACTTTTAGTGAGTCTCAAGCTGTTACCTAGGTTGTGGGAGATGGAGGTGGAGGTGTAGAGCATCATGATAAGGATTGCATTCCAAACCTAACTTCAGTGTGCTTTATCACAGATAACAGGCTAGGATGATGGGCAGTCTGGAATGAAGAATTAATATTAAAGGACAGTATGTAACCACTTAGGTGTACAAAATTTATTGTACGTATGCAAACATTAAACCACAACTGAGAATTCCTTACCTCCAGCAAAATGAAGACATGTAGGCTATGTAGAGGTCTGGTTTATGTAAGTCACAGGTGCATGCCAGTCTGGAATGATAATGTAATAGTACATATGATTATAGTATGTATGTTACATACATAACATGGTTATTACATATGTAATATTAAAACATTAATAAAAAAAAACTGTCCTTACCGAAATTCTAGTTGGTTGGCTTTGCTTACTGGGATGGTCATATGGTACATGAGAGTGGGTGGCTGGGCTATTGGAGTGGGTATGGGCAGGTGCTTGGGAGTCTGGAATGATATATATTACAATGATAGTTACTACTACTGTAACTACTGCACATGTTATTACTGTTTGACATATGTAGTGTGTAATACGTATGTTCAATAATAAAAAAAATGAAGAATTCTTTTACCTGAAGGAATGGGAGAGGTGATACTACTCGTATCAACTGATTTGGGCTCTGGGGAGGTTGATACTTGTATCAACTGAATGAGGGAACATCTACATCTGGTAAAGAATGATAGGGTACATAATATTATAAGGTGGATGTAATTGTAGCATATGTACACTTTTAATTTTATATTTCTATTAGCAATTTATAAAACCATTTTATACAAAATTTGTTAAGGATTCCTTACCTGATGTATAGGGTCGAGGCATCAAAACCATGGAAAGGCTCAGGGTCATCTGGGTCACTGTCACTACAAAGGGGTCTGAAATGGAAAAAAAAATATAATAAGGTTATGCAACATCAAACAAACATTGTACCACTATGTAAGTTAGTGTACGAATGTATGTATGGTGTAAACAATTTCCAACATGAAAATGAGAAAAATGAAATTGCTTACCTGATTGTACACGTGCAGGTGGGCGGGCTGATACAGAGGGTCCAGGTACAGGGGGATCTGGAACTGTCCACAGGTAGTACAGGGAGATCTGGAACTGTCACAGGTAGTACAGGGAGATCTGGAACTGTCACAGGTAGTACAGGGGGATCTGGAACTGTCACCACTTCTGCAATAAAATTACAAATGATGAAAATTAATGAAGTTACAATTTACTCTTACATTTAGTAGTTGTTACATTAAAAAATTAACAATTTTAATATGTACACTATGTAAACACATAAATTAGTAAAACAGTTCAGAATTCCTTACCAGGACTAGGAGTGGGAGGTGGTGGTACTGGAGACTTGTGAAAGAAAGTGTCAAGCTGACTGCACACTTCTCTTCGTCTGCTTCTCCTTCAGGGTCCCCTTGTAGAAAGTCACCAAATCCATGATTCCTCTCTTGATTTTGTCAAACCTAGAAACGTTAGGGTCTTCTGCCTCAAAAGAAGCCAAGGCTCTCTCCAGATGAGTAAAACCCTCTGACAAGCCTTTCACAGTTAATGACCTGGGTTTTGGCTCTGGTGCCGCCTCCTCTTCCTCAATCATTTGTTGTTCAAGTTCTAGTAAGTCCTCTGCAGACAATTCCTCTCCATGGAAGCCAGCAGCTCTGTTTACATCATCAGGTTCAAGATCTAGTTGCAGCCTCTTGCTTAGCCCTACGATCTTCCTCGTCACAGTCTCGACGTCTTCTGCCTGGTCAAAAGCCTTCAAACTGTGCACAAACTGTGGACACAGTTTCCTCCAGGCCCCATTTAAAGTGGTCGTCTTCACCTCGTCCCAAGCACTTGCAATGTTCTTCACTGCATCTGCAATGTTGTAGCCCTTCCAGAATTTGCTTCAGTGTCAACTCCTTGTTAGCTTCTATGGCCCTCAAAGCAACACGTATGGTCCTTCTAAGGTAGTAAGCCTTGAAATTTGCTATTACTCCCTGGTCCATTGGCTGTATCAGCGATGTGGTATTGGGTGGGAGGTACACCACCTTCACATTAGATGCATGTCGCTCAAAATTTGAAGGGTGACCAGGGGCATTGTCCAGGACTAAGAGGGCCTTAAAAGGCAGACCCTTCGAAGTCATACGCTCCCACTGCTGGCACGAAATGGTCATTGCAACCAATCTTCGAAGACCATTAAGGTAACCCACGCCTTCTTGTTAGATTTCCAAATCACAGGGAGTTGACTCTTGAAAATGCCCTTGAAAGCCCTGGGATTCTCGGCCAAATACACCACAAGGGCTTCAGGTTTCAAATCAACCACTTGCATTGGCCCCAAACAGCAAAGTCAGTCGCTCCTTTCCAGCTTTATGGCCAGGTGCTGACTTCTCCTCCTTGGAAAGGTACGTTCGATTTGGCATTCTTTTCCAAATAATCCAGTCTCATCCACATTAAAGACTTGGTCAGCCGTGTAACCACCATCCTTAATTATCTCAGCCAACCACTGGAAAATTTTCTGCTGCTTCGCTATCAGCACTAGCAGCTTCACCTTGCAGCTTCACATTATGCAAATTTGCACGAGCCTTAAAACGGTTAAACCAACCTCTACTCGCGGAAAATTCACCACCAGCACTGCCTTCGCCAAACTTTTTCACTACTGCCTCATGCAGCGCTCTAGCCTTCTCCTGGATCACACTTAAGGCTCACCGAACACGTCGCTGGTTCTGGTCCTCCAGCCAGATCATGAGCAATTTCTCCATTTCAACAATGCTCTGGCTACGTTGCTTCTCGTTTATCACCGTTGACTTCATCGGTGCAGCATCCTTAACGTGCTTCAGAATACGTTCCTTATCCTTCACAATGGTTACCACCGTGGTCCTGCTCAAGCCTAAAGAACGGCCTATTTCGGTGTAGTGTCCCTTCTCCCCTCCGAACGCTTTATCACGTCATATTTGACCTCCATCGTGATGACCTTCCTCTTCTTGGATGAACTATCATCGGAGGAAGTACTTGGCGTTTAGGAGCCATTGTAAATTAGCGAAAATGGCAAGGAAGTTTCAGCAACGTCTCAGCACACAACCTAGTGGAATGCAGGCAGGCACGCGATTGAAGTGGCGTCCTTTCGTATTGTTACGCTTGGCGTCCTCGACCGTCCGAGGTCGTTGTTCGGTCAATTTACCATACAGTTTAATAGCGTTAATTAATTTATGCACCTCCGCTCAAAAACTAGTTCTGCATATGAGGTATCGTTTAAAAGCATAACAAACGTCGTAACCTTGGCATTTGTGTTGTAATCTACCAGAAACTTAGTTTTTTTAATTATGTACTGGAAACAAGCAATGATTTTTCAATTATATTTTGCGCTTTTGGACTGTTTTAAAACTGCGCATCCCAAGCTAGTGTATTCATTCGCCCGCAAACTAGTTCCGCATATGCGGCGTCAGTAAAAAATTCAAAAAATACGAAAAAAAAAGTCAAAATCATCATAACCTCAAAATTTTTGTTGTAATGTAACCAAAACATATTTTTATTATGTACTGTGCTAAACTATAAAGGATTTTTATCATAGCATGCGTTTTTTAAAAGCGTCGTTAACTCGGAGCGTCGGAAGCGTCAGCGTCGTAACCTCGGAACAAGCGTCGTAACCCAGGACGGAATTTCCATTGAATATTTAAGAAAAGCGTCGTAACCTCGGAACGTCGTAAGCCGGAACCGTCGTAAGCCGGGGACCGCCTGTATATATATATATATATATATATATATATATATATATATATATATATATATATATATATATATATATATATATATGCACATACATTCATACATTCATACATTATATATATATATATATATATATATATATATAGATATATATATATATATATATATATAGTGGTGCTTCAGCATTCAATTATAAAGTTTCCAGAAGGAGTCCATGATACAAGATTTAAAAGGCCAAGTTTATTGCATATGATACGTTTCGCAAATACATCTGTGTGCATCATCAGTCTGTGAATAAAATACAAAGACATATTATAAACAATCATTTAAAATTAAAAGAAATTCACAATTTTAGAAAATAAAGTCTAAAAAAGATTAAAAAGAGCAGTAAATAAAAAGAGAGACTACTAAAAACACCAACTCTCCATGATCAGAGGTGAAGATGGAATGAGTTACAGTTGGCAGAGGGAAGCGAAGGCAACTATGCCAGGTGCAAAGGCGACGAGTATCAGAGAATTGCCGTCCAAGCTTACCAGATACCAAACAAATATTATATAAAAGGGATAATGAAACCTAAGGGTCACTTAAAGAATCAATTTAATGAGCCGTAATAAGACGGACAACTTACTTACTAATTAAATCTAGGACTTAAACTAGAGCTTGAAACTAGTAATATAAAACAATATAATGGAATGGTATCTGAAGCAATATACAATAAAGTATGTATAGACAGGTCAGTGATACCAATATGGTCTCAACGCTATGTACAAGTTCCAGTGACGGGATGGCAAACAAACCACCCGCCCGGCCCGGAAGAGAGAGGGTTGGCAGGGAATACGAGCAAGGCAGGTAGGAAGGAGAGAGTATTTAAGGGAAAAAGGACTGACAAAAAGGGCTAAGGGATGGAGTTGATAAGACTCGGTCATTCGGGAAGACTATCTCCCTGCAGCCACTGTTGAGATTTAAGGGCCTCTAAGTTCTTGAGATAGTGGCGTTAATACTGCTGGAGATTTCCAACCCATATATTTCTTCAGGTCTTCGAAATTCATATTGTGAAAATAGTTAATGGAGGTAACCACTGCTCGGATGTCATGGACGTGTGTGACTGAATCCGGGTTGGCCTGTTTAATAAAGTAGAGTATTTGTTGTCTATACCTTTAAGAGAAATCATACCACCTTTCCTCTCTAATAAAAAGGGGTCCTGAAGATTTTTCGGAAATCCTGGCCAATATAGATTTAAGGGTAACAACAGGACACAATGATGCGTCTTGTGTTAGAGGAATAATTTTCCATGGAGCCCATCTGTTTTGTAGGTCCTCATTCTTAGCCAAGAACTTCCAATTTGGGGCCTTTCTCAATTAGAGTTCTAAAGAACGAAATTGCCAGATTTGTAGTCATATTTTGAGCATCTGAATTTTTTTTTGAAAAATAGCCATTTCTTCACTGCTGATCATACTGCCTGAGCGTTGATTCTCTTTTATCTGATTCTATGAATAAGATGTTTAGTGGATCATACTACATCTTTTTGGACCACAAACTTCATGAAGTCCATAAAGTTAGGACACTCAGAATTCTTGAGGAAGCTGACACAGTCTGAGTTAGTACTACTTGTGTCAGTTCTGGACGGGGAATCGTTTGGACCGGAGATTTCAGTTCTAGATGAAGCTGGAAACCAGTTGCTCTTTGGCCATTGTGCCACCAATGCTACGTGTCCCGTGAAAGATCTTGGCTTGTGCAGGACCTTCATCAGAATATTCACTGGTGGAAACAGGTAAATCTTCTGCCAATTGTTCCAATCTATGGACATCGCATCTGTGGCATAAGCTAGAGGGTCCAGGTTGGGTGTCACGTAACATGGCAGTTTTGTGATTGATTCCGTGGCGAATAGGTCTACTTGAAGGTCCGGGATTTTATTGCAAATCCAACAGAATGACTTCCTGTCCAGGGACCACTCCGACTCCAGCGGAGTTGTCCTGGAAAGTGAGTCTGCGATAACCTTATATGACTGTTTCTGGCTGGAGTCAGTCGCTTTAGGGACTTTCTTGTGTTGCGAATAGCCTCCCCAACCGCTCAGAAATGCATCCGTGTGGATAGTTTAGAGACGGCGGAGGGAATTGCAGTGGTACTGACTTGGCCAGGTTCGGGCATTTGTTAAAATGGGTAGAATTACAGAGATCTTGTCCCTGAGATTGATGTTTGGCTCTCTTCCTCCAGACTCGATTGATATCCCTCAATCTGGCTTTCAATAAGGATGTCCGTCACTGACGCAAACCTGTAGCAAACCTAGGATTCTCTCTTGGGTACGCCGAGAAGCCTTTTTGTTCTTGAGGAACTGTCTCGTAGCCATCGCTATCTCCCTGACCATCTTGGATGGGAGAGATAGTTTGTGCTTGTTTAGGTCCCAATGGATTCCCAGCCATTGAAAGCGGGAAGCCGGAACGAGCCGATATTTTTCCCTGTTTATCTGGAAACCTAGAAATTCCAAGAATTTTATCACTCTGGCTGTTGCTTTGTGCGACACGCGTCGATGCCTAGCTGCCCAAGTGAGCCAGTCGTCTAGATAGGCTACTAACATTACCCCTTGGGTTCTTAGCTCTTGAACTATCGTCTCTCCTAATTTGGTGAATACCCTTGGCGCAATGTTGAGCCCGAAACGGCATGACTCTGAGTGAGTAAGCCTGTTTCCCTAGTTTGAAGCCTAGGTACGGAGGAAGTTCCTTGCTATCGGAACATGATAGTAAGCATCTGTAAGATCTATGAGGTGGTGACGCCCCACGGGAAAGTAAGGTCCGCACCTGCGAGATGGTCAGCATGCGAAATCGGTCGCATTGAATGTATGAGTTGAGACGGGACAAGTCCAGAATCACTCTTCTTTTGTACGAGTCCTTCTTTGGGACACTGAACAGACGTCCTTGAAACTTTAGGTGTTTTTAATTTCTTTATAGCCTTCTTTTGCAGGAGATCTTTGGTATAGTCTATAAGGTTCGCCATTGGAATCTGGTAAAAACTGATTGGTGGAGGGCCCTTTCTCCTCCCATTCCCACCCTAGAACCTTTTAGAGACTATACTGTGGGCCCATGGACTGAAGGTCCAATGGTCCCGGAAGAGATATATCTCCCTCCCACCTGGGGGCTCTCACTGGTTGGCTTGCAGGTCTGCTACCTCTGCCTCCTTTGAAGCCTCTACCCTCGCAACTCGTAGGAGGGGTTGAAGGCTGGGGAGGTTACTATGGCGTTGAGGACGAAGGTTGCTGAGCCGGTGGAGTTTGCAAACCAGAACAAACTGTTACTGCTGTTGCCTTAGATGTCGAAGGCTTACCGACCTGAGAAACCGGAACCCGCTTGAACTACCGCCTGAGGATGGTCTGGAAGGATGGAATTTCCTTGGCCTCTTCCTGGGTCTGGATTGGTGTCTGGGCCATCAAACTTCCTTTTGGAAGGAAGTCCTCAACGGGACATGAAGACTCTGGTTGGCTTTGGCTGCCTCATGAAAGGCGTTGTTAACCTCGTCTTTCGGGAATAGATTTTCGCCCCATATTGAGGACTTTATGAGTCTATTAGGTTCGTGCCTTATATAGACACTCGCCAGGATGTACTTCCTGCATGCTCGTCTCGCCATAATGAAATCATACAGGTCCGCTTGGAAAGTCTGTAACAGAGCTTTTGTGAGGACCCAGAACAACTGTTCATCAGTGTAGGTTGATGCTACTAACTCCGCCGCAGTGACCGAGTTGATCGCCTTCCCAATCTGGTTCTTGCCTCGAATTCCGCTTTAGACAAGTGGTCCGGAAATCCTAGGGTAGCTTCTCAGCAAATAGGGTGGAGGTGCAATCCGGTCAAGTTAACCTGCCGTAAACGTAGCCGGAGCGTCATTCCAGAACTCTACATCTGTTGGGAAGAGTAGAGAGGTAGCCTCTGTCTCTTTTAGAGCTGGTAAGGGCTTATCCTCCGCCGCCGCTTGCATGGTTAGTTCCGCCACCTTGGATGTGCAGGGCGACAGAACTCCTTCTGGGGTCACAAACATTGTAAAGCTACCTTTATGGGGTGTCAGTTTGGTGTTAACGCAGCCCCTGTCAGAAAGGGTGTGAACCGCCCAAACAGCTTGAGCTTGGGTCCCTAGGGAATTGAGTCACTGTCTCCTTCGGACCTTGTCTACTCTGACTAGCGCATGTTCTGCTAGTCTGACAAATCCAGGGAATGGGAACTGGAGACCCACCGGGAAGAACTCAAAATCCTCTACCAGACGGGTCCCGCATCCTTCTATCGTCAACTTCCCATCCGAGAATGGAGCATGTAATGCTAACCACCACAGGTTGTTATACTCAAATGGCGGCAGCTTTGACGTATCCGGCACTATCATGGTCAGAGCCGGGGTTCTGGATTGGAGGAATCCGGTCATCATTTCCTCCTGGGCTCTGTTGCTCTCGGTCAGGGACGTTATTGTCTGGCCTGAGGTATCTGAGCCCGAGGCAAATCGTATCGACTCAAGCCTCTCGTCAACCACTTCCCTAACCTTCGACATTAGAAGGTTAGCGAATGCCTCCTGATTAAATCCGGACTCCGTCATCTTGGATTTGGAGGGTTTGGCTCTCGACCCCTTAGGAGGGGGAGAAGCTTTAACAGCAGGCGACTTGGCAGCAGAGGTCGACGGCTTCGGAGCCGAAGACGACTTAGTCGCAGCTGACGGAGTCGGTTTCGATCCCTTTGGAAGGGATTTCGGTCTTACTGATTTAAGCTTGGGAATGACCAAAGCCGATCTTTCCCAAGCAGGGGCGGACTTAGAGAAGCCCCGGAAAGAAGAGGAGAAGAAGGAGTGGGACCTTAAGAGACTACCTGCCTCACTTACCTCCCCACTTACATCCTCCTCGGTGGCCATTGGTTTCGCGGTGAAGCTGATGGCTGCCACCTCTTCCGTCATCAGGTCGCAATCTTGTTCCTCCGGGATGGGCAGCGTTGCCAGTCAGATGACTCAATGATGGGGTTGGCAATGTGCCGGAACAGCCGTCATAGCCGTGGCCCCCAGGTACAGAAGGGAGCACAGATCTTCCGACCAGGTACGTAAGGCTGTCCCCGCTGCCGCATTCTTACCAAAACCTCCCACCCAACTCCTGAGCGCCACTCTTGCCTCATGCTGGAGGGCCAAGGTAGCCTGTAAGAGAGGGAATCAAATTAACATTCCACTCGGGGAATAGTATCTGTAAGAAGTTTTCTAAGTCATTGTAACAGAAATTCCATGAAATGACACAGTAAGGATATTTACTTTCTCATCAGAGAGAATGGACACCATGTCATAGCAGACGGTGCACGCATCCGGGTGGCCAAACCATGTAGTCATCAAGTTGCACGGCGCAGTTAGCGGCAAACCGGCAGACTACATGGCTGCAGGGCTTGCCCAGGGTAGCGGAGCACCCTTCCGCCTGCACGGACCATCTGTAAGTTGAAAATTTCCCTATGGTATTAATGCAAAACGCCGGAGTTAACTCCGGCGAGAGCATGCACCTTAACCGAGATATTGGTTCAAGACTTACTCACTAAAATGATCGACTCACTGAATGAATAAAAAAAAAATCTCTGGGTGTATTTGCCTGCTCCGGATTCCATCCTCCGGAAGGTAGATGTATGCCCAGTATATGGGGTCTGAGACACGCCGGACCGGAAAGGAGGAATGGACCTAATCTCCTAGTCTGGATCACTGATCAGAAGGCTACTAACAATTATCGTAGTTGTATACCTGAACCATCTACCGTCCCCACCGGAGTGGGGAACGGAACACGCGAGAACGGAAACTGAGCTTGGTTGGCAACTTAGTACAATAACTCCGGTGGCGGGTGTGAGGGTGAGTTACACTGTCGAACCCTTAAAGGTCCGGAGATATCTACAGAGTTTTTTGTATATATATATATATATATATATATATATATATATATATATATATATTATATATATATATATATATATATATACAGGCGGTCCCCGGGTTACGACGGGTCCGGCTTACGACGTTTCCGAGTTACGACGCTTTTTCTTAAATATTCATTGAAAAATCCGCCCTGGGTTACGACGCTTGTTCCGAGGTTACGACGCTGACGCTTCCGACGCTCTGAGTTTACGATGCTTTTAAAAAACACATATTATGATAAGATAAGAATCCTTTATAGTTTAGCACAGTTTCTCTCTCTCTCTCTCTCTCTCTCTCTATCTCTCTCTCTCTCTCTTTGTATTTTTTCCAAGAAAAATAATCACATAATTTTCTCTCTCTCTCTCTCTCTCTCTCTATACTACAAAGAATGTATGTTTTTTTAGTATGATAAATAAATGATTTACTATTTTCAAAATATTAATATTATTATACAGCAATATATAAATTCATTAAAGAAAACACCATAGTGAATTAGTAAGATTTTAGCTTATATTTAAAAAATTATCGAAGAATGAAGGAAATCCCAGTCTTTTCTGTAACCTTTCCAGGTACTAAAACTGTCAGATATATATCATGTTCTGTGACAGCCAAAAGGGGGATGAGCTGGGGGAGAGTTGGGGGGAGAGCTGCGGTGTTGCAATCAGTGGGTCCTGACATTTCCCCACCCCCCCCCCCCCCCTCTCTCTCTCTCTCTCTCTCTCTCTCTCTCCTCTCTCTCATCTTCTCTCTCTCTCTCTCTCTCTCTCATTTACTGAGACTCGAGATTTTTTATGTACTTGTACTATTTGTTTTAATACTTTCAAATAATATAAAACCTAATAATAATAATAATAACTGTAATTACAAAATTCATATGTGATAGTATTTTAAAGAAATACAATACGGACTAATCTATCCATGTCACTTTTCTTAATTAAGGTTTAACTCTCTCTCTCTCTCTCTCCTCTCTCTCTCTCTCTCTCGCTCTCTCTTTTGCCACACAAGGTAATAATGATCATAGTGGTAACGGCCCCCTCCCACCTCTTTTCTTTTGCTGGAAGCGTTAGAAACAAAGAGAGATAAAAACACTCTCTCTCTCTTTTACCGAAATGAAAGAATTTTTATGGTAACTGGTAGTAAAATGTTTTTATTGATAAATTTCAGTTTTATTTATAATAATAATAATAATAATAATAATAAAACTAATTACAAAATTCATAATGGTCGTATTTTAGAGATGAAAATGACGCTTTCCATTTCACTTGTAAGGATAATTCCTCTTTCTTACTGAGATGAGAGCATTTTTATGGTAGATGCACGTGTTTATTATATTTTCAAATAGTAGTAATAATAATAATAATAATAATATAATAATAATAATAATAATAGAATAGTAATAAAATACGATAAATAATTTCAAAAGAAAATTCTTCCCTTTGTCTTTTTCTGTATCAATTTCCCCACCTCAACTCGAGTGACACTCAAGCTTCAACAATGCCATACAATGGTCAACGAATTTAATGGTTTGTTCATGAAACTTACCTGTCAGATATATATATATAGCTGTATTTTTCCGAATCCGACAGAAATTTAAACACTTACGACACACGCAGTGGGAGTCAGGTGGTTAGTACCCATTCCCGCCGCTGGAGGCGGGTATCAGGAATCATTCCCATTTTCTATTCATAATTTTTCTGTCGCCGGTGCTGGAAACACCTGTTTGCAGCACCTCCGTCCAGATTTTGGAAACTTACTAGCTACTTGAGTATCCCTTTTTGGTTTTCCTTTGGTATCTGAATTGGATCGGTGGCTTGGCACACGTTGACTTTGTTTGAATTGATTTTGGTATTGAATTTTCTTTGATCAAGATGTCAGGGTCTAGTTCTACTAGCGCTAGATTTTGTTCAATGGCTGAATGTAGAGGTAGGCTACTGAAAGCTTCAGTAGACCCACATTCTGTTGTAAAGTGTGCAGGTGGGGGAATGAATGTACGTTTGAAAGTCGTTGTAAGGAGTGTGAAAGACTACAAGTCGGAATGGAAGGCGTATGAAACCTATCTTAAGAAACTTGAACGAGATAGGCTAAGGAGGTCTTCCTCCAGGAGTGTTTCAGGTAGGCAAGATTTAAATTATTCTCCTGCTAACCCTCCTTCTGTATACTATGCTCCCTACCCCTGTAGTGTTGCCTCCGGCCCCTGAGACAGTGTCGGTAGAAGGTAATACGTTATCGCTAATTCTTGAATCGATTCGTAACTTAGAATCAAAGTGTTAGCTCTGGAGAGCAAAAGTGAAGAAAAGTGCAGTGATAGTGCCCCTTGTGTAGTGGAGGGTGCGTCAGATCGGCCTCATTTCGCCTCTAGACCTGGACCTCTGCTTGACTCCCAGATTACGGGGCGAGAGCATGTCGAAAGTCGAAGGAGGGTTACGAGAACCCCCACCGATCTGGCGTGCCTTCGGCAGCTTCTGACGAACATACCCAGACTGCCAAGGAGCGTGCGCGTGCACGTCTTCTCAAGGAGTGCTTTTCTTCTTCTGAAGCTTCCTCCCCGCGCAAGGGGTGGAGCTCTCATACCGCATCACGTCCGCTGAAAAGGACGGCTCGCGTGCGGGACGCTTCACGTCCAAGTTGTTCTCCGGAACTTTGCTCGTCGCCCGATAGTGCGTTTGCTGCTTTTTCCTCCGCAAGAAGAAGCGTAAGGATTATTCGGAGGCCGAGTCTTCCCTAGATGTTTCTTTCGAGCGCCGCAGTCGCTCCAAGGTGCGTGAAGCGGCGGTTCCTGGGAGTAGCAAGAAGGCGTCCCTCGCCGCTCTCCCTGCTCACAGGATCAGCCCCTCCCCAGAAAAGGAGGCTTCACCTACAAGCAAGATTCTTCAGTCTCTTCAGCAGCAACTTCGGGATGTTTTTCCTTCGAGAAAGACTGCTCCACGTCGCCGTAAGGATGACAACCTTCCTGTGAAGAGGTCGAGGCGTTCTCCCTCTCCCTCTCCTCGCTCGTCTCTCTCTCCTTTGAGTCTCCCTCTAGAGTTAGTCCTGCTCCCCAGCAACTTTCTAGAGGAGGCGAGAAATTCGTTTCTCGCTCTCGTGAAGCGGTTGTTTCCGCTGATACGAAACTTGTGGATAAGAAGCGAGTTTTCTTTAGATGCAGAACGCGCTTCTGCGAAAGTCAAACGCGCTTTAGTGGACGCCGAACGTGACTCGGTGCAAGTTTCGCGAGCGCCAGTGGACGCTCAGCGAGTGTTAGTGGACGCGCGCGCGCGCACCAGTGGACGCTCGCGCGCACCAGTGGACGCTCGCGCGCATCAGTGGACGCCTTCGGCGAGCATCGGTGGACGCTCGGGGCGCGAACCCTGTGGACACTCAGCGCGCACAGTGGACGCTCGGGCGCGCACCAGTGGACGCTCGGCGCGCATCAGTGGCGCTCGGCGAGCATCGGGGACGCTCGGCGGCACCTGTGGACACTCAGCAGCCGCACAAGTGTAGCCGCCAGGGGTACCCCTGTGGAGTTTGGAGCGCTTCTGTCGGCGCCAGTAAATTGGCTTCGGACGCAAACGCGCGCATACGGACGTCAGTTTTTCCACTTCCGCAAGCAAGCGGAGGAGGGAACTCTTCCTGTTCGCCGTTCTTTCTCTTTTGAGAAAGCTCGGGACTCTTCTTTACTTCCTCCGACTTCTCCAGTGTCTGAAGAGGAAGTTAGTGACGCTTTCGTCGAAAGGGACGAAGAACAGCTGTTGGCTCCAGTTTCGACGGACTACAAGGTTTTGACTCGTTTACTTCAGTCAGTCTTTGCAGACACCTTCCACCCTGAAGCTCCACGTACTCCTCCCTCTCAGTTTTCGTCTTCCAAAGCTGCTAAGATCTCGGGCTTTGTGAGGATGAAGAAGTCGCTTTCTACGAAGCAAGCTTTTAGAAAAGTCCATGATTGGATGGAAAGAGGAAAGCTTCAGGCAAGACTTCTTTCGCTTTACCACCTTCAAGACTTGGTGGCAAAGCTGGTATGTGGTATGAGACGGGAGAAAACGTCGGAGTTAAGCTTCCAGCCTCAGCTCAAGGAGACTTTGGTAGCATTGTAGACGCCACCAGAAGATCTTTTTTTGTCTTCCTCGAAGGTCTCGTGGACACATAGCGGAGTTAGACTTTCACCTTAAAGGCCTCTTTAGGACACTAGAGGTCTTTGTAATTTTCTTGGACTGGTGCCTGGGGGTATTGGATGCCAGGTCCAGGAGTTCTGATTCCATCACTCTGGGGGAAGCTGTCCAGTGTATTGTCTTGCATGGACAAGGCCGTCAGGGATGGTTCTGAGGAATTGGCTGCTCATTTCAGCACGGGACTGCTTAAGAAAAGAGCCACTTTTTTGCAATTTCACTGCAAAGTCGGTCTCACCAGCGCAAAAAGCGGATCTTCTTTTCGCGCCTTTCTCAGAACATCTCTTTCCCCCAGTCTATGGTAAAGGACATAGCAGCCAGTCTCCAGGAGAAAGCAACTCAAGACCTTCTGGCTCAGTCTTCTAGGAAGCCTGCTACTTCTTCGGCTTCTGGGTCCTCTGCTTTGAAGAAGTCGAAGCCCTTTCGACCCGCTTCTTCCTCGAAGCCAGCCCCTCGAGGAAGAGGCTCTTTCAGAGGCAAGACTCCCGCTCCTTCCAAGAGCAAGAAGTGAGAGGGAAGTCCTTCAGACACCGGTAGGAGCCAGACTTCTACATTCGCGGAAGCTTGGGAAGAGAGAGGTGCCGACGCTTGGTCTCTGGACATCGTCAAGAAGGGGTACAGAATTCCTTTCCTGTCGTTACCCCCGCTGTCTTCGACACCAAAGGATTTGTCTCCGTCGTATCAGGGAGAAAAGCAGACAGTGCTTCACGATCTATTAGATCAAATGATCGAGATAAGCAGGCAGTGAGGAACAAGTCTTCGACCGGTAGTTCTCCGGGGTTCTACAACCGTCTGTTCCTAGTGCCGAAGCAGTCAGGGGGTGGCGCCCCGTTCTGGATGTCAGCAGTCTGAATCGCTTCGTTACCAAGCAGAAGTTCAGATGGGAGCACCTCAATCCGTGCTTGCAGCTTTAAGACCGGGGGATTGGATGGTCTCGTTAGACTTCAGGACGCATACTTTCACGTCCCCAATCCATCCCCGTTCAAGGAAATACCTGCGGTTTGTCCTGAAAGGGAAGATTTTCCTTCCAATTCAGGGCACTCTGCTTCGGTCTCAGCACGGCGCCGATGGTGTTCACCCGTTCTTTATGAAGAACGTTGCGAGGTGGCTCCATCTTGCGGATATAAGGATCTCTCTCTACCTAGACGACTGGCTTATTCGAGCCTCATCGCCAGACAGGTGTCTGAAGGACCTGCACACGACTCTGTCGTTAGCGAAGTCCCTGGGACTTCTGGTGAATCTCGAGAAGTCGCATCTGACTCCTTCTCAATCCTTAGTCCTATCTGGGGATTCAGATGGACTCAGTGGCTTTTCGGGCTTCCGTCCCAGGGGCGACAACTTCAATGCCTGGACAAAGTGTCGCCTTTCTGGGGAAGGAAACATGCTCGGTGAGAATGGATGAGTCCTGCTGGGGACCATTTCCTCACTGGAGAAGTTTGTTTCTCTGGGAAGGTTGCACCTCCGACCACTTCAGTTCTTCCTCTCAAGCAATTGGTCACGCAAACAGGATCTAGAAGAGGTCTTGCTTTTGACGGAAGAAGTGAAAAAGCACCTCAAATGGTGGTTGGATCCAAAGAAGCTTGCGGAAGGTCTTTCGCTCAAGCTTCGGAACCCCGACCTAGTGTTGTTCTCCGACGCGTCCTCCACCGGTTGGGGAGCAACACTGGGAGGGAGAGAAGTGTCAGGCACCATGGAGAGGGGAACAGGTGTCCTGGCACATCAATCTAAAAGAACTCTCAGCAGTTTACCTCGCTCTGAGGTTCTTCGAGGAGGAAGTCTCCAGCAAAGTGGTTCAGATAAACTCGGACAACAACCCACAAGCCTTGGCATACCTCATGGAAACAGGGGGGAACTCACTCTCATTCTCTGTTCGTCATCGCGAGGAATATCCTGATGTGGGCGAAGGCGCAAAACGTCACGATTCTGACAAGGTTTGTGTCAGGCGTGGAAAACGTGCGAGCGGACCTTCTCAGTCGGCAAGGACAGCTTCTGCCGACGGAATGGACCCTTCATCAGGAAGTATGCCAGGCGCTATGGAAGCTGTGGGGACGTCCTCATGTGGACGTTTTCGCAACTTCCCGAACGAAGAGACTTCCGCTGTATTGCTCCCCAGTTCTGGACCCGGGAGCAGTGGCAGTAGACGCCCTACTGTGGAATTGGTCGGGACTAGACGTTTACGCTTTTCCCCCATTCAAAATACTCGGGGAAGTAATGAGGAAGTTCGCTGCTTCAGAAGGAGCGAGAATGACCCTCATCGCCCCCTTCTGGCCAGCGGCCGACTGGTTCACGGAGGTGATGTCCTTCCTAATAGACTTTCCGAGGACTCTGCCTCTAAGGAAGGAAAAGATCTACTCAGACAGCCCCCCACTTCGAGAGGTACCCACACAAAACCTCCCCGCTCTGAGTCTGACTGCGTTCAGACTATCAAGAAGTTGGCCAGAGCGAGGGGTTTTTCAAGACCTGTGGCAACGGCGATTGCCAGCGCAAGGAGGCCCTCCTCAGTCGCAGTTTACCAATCAAAGTGGCTGTCTTTAGAAGTTGGTGCAGAAGGAAGGGCATTTCCTCCACCTCAACCTCTGTGAGCCAGATAGCAGATTTCCTTCTTCATCTTAAGAAAGAAGCGAAACTAGCCGTTCCCACGATTAAAGGCTACAGAAGCGTGCTTTCTGTGGTCTTCAGACATAGAGGACTCGACTTAGCGAATGATAAAGACATTCATGATCTCATTAGATCATTTGAGACTGTGAAAGTTCTCCAACCTAAGGTACCATCGTGGAACTTAGACGTGGTTCTGAAGTTCCTCATGTCGAGTCAATTTGAACCGCTCCATTTGCCCTCGCTTAGCAATCTTACTAAGAAGACTATTTTCCTAACCGCCTCTGGCGACGGCGAAGAGGGTTAGCGAAATTCAAGTCATAAGCAAGCATATTGGGTTCAAGGATCATAGTGCAGTTTGTTCCTTAAGTCCTACGTTCTTGGCAAAGAACGAGAACCCTTCCAACCCTTGGCCGAGAACGTTCGAGATCAAGGGGTTGTCGGAGCTAGTGGGACCTGAAGCTGAGAGAGTCCTGTGTCCTGTCAGGGCTCTCAAGTTTTATTTGCAGAGAACCAGAGCATGCAGAGGTTCTTCGGAGAACTTGTGGTGCTCTGTGAAAAAACCAGATCTTCCGATGTCGAAGAATGCACTGGCGTTCTTCTTAAGAAGTACGGTTAAGGAAGCCCATGAAAAGTGTGGTGAAAGTGACATGGAGCTTCTGAAAGTGAAAGCCCACGAGTTGAGGGCTATTGCTACTTCGGTGGCTTTTCACAAGAATATGGCAATCAAAGACATTTTGAGCGCCACTTATTGGCGAAGCAATTCGGTGTTCGCTTCACACTACCTGCGGGAGGTGAAAGCAACATACGAAAATTGTTACTCGCTAGGACCCATACGTCGCTGCAGACACTGTTTTGGGGGCAGGAGGTAGCGCTCATCCTATCCTTTAATGGTTTAGGGGAGTTTTTAACTTGTGTTATGGTTGTGGTTGACCGCCTGCGGCGGATCTCCCTTCCATTAGCTTAGTCTATGTGGGATACTTTTGGTAGGCTACGCCAGGTGGTTTGGTTTTTTACTTCGTTGCCCTCATTTGTATGGTCTATGGTCTGTCACGTCGTGGTCTCGCCCCTGTTGACAGATCATCTGGAGTGCACCAGCTACTATAGGTCTCTACCTCGCTGGCAACTCTAGTAGCACAGCAGACTTACGCGGCAGTAACCTGGCGAAGTCAGCTATGCTAACAGGTAAGGAATCAAGATATCAATTATCTGCATATATATGTTTCCTAAAATCTTCTATTCTGTCTACTCCCACCACCAAAGGTGGGATTCAGCTATATATATATTCTGACAGGTAAGTTTCATGAACAAATGATATTGTAATGATACAATTAAGTTTGTTCATACTTACCTGGCAGATATATATATCAAGTACCCACCCACCTCCCCTCAGGAGACAGTGGAAATATAAAAAATTATGAATAGAAAATGGGAATGATTCCTGATACCCCGCCCCCTCCCAGCGGCGGGAATGGGTACTAACCACCTGACTCCCACTGCGTGTGTCGTAAGTGTTTAAATTTCTGTCGGATTCGGAAAAATACAGCTATATATATATCTGCCAGGTAAGTATGAACAAACTTAATTGTATCATTACAATATCATTTTTATGTAATCTCTCTCTCTCTCTCTCTCATCTCTCTCTCTTCTCTCCTCTCTCTCTCTCTCATCCTCTCTCTCTCTCTCTTACTGAGATGAGATCATTTTCATGACGTGTATGTAATAAGTTTATCATTAATATTTTCCAATAATAATACAAGTACAAAATTCATATCTGAGTATTTTAAATACAATAATCATTCCATTTCTCTCTTTTAAACAACTCTCCTCTCTCTCTCTACTCTCTCTCTCTCTCTCTCTCTCTCTCTCTCTCTCTCTCTCTCTCTACAAGATACTTGTCATACATTTGGTGTTTCTATTTCTTCCTTTTATCTCTCTCGCTCTCAGCAAAAGAATTGATAGACAGACAAACATAATTGCACAGTCCTCTCTTTCTCTCTTCTCTGGAGAAATATATGTATTTATGGGAGGGGGCAAAAAGTTGCCTACAGACATTCATTTCAATCTATTGAAACCTAAGGAGTTATTTCTCTCTCTCTCTCTCTCTCTCTCTCGCCTCTCTCTCTCTCTCTCTCTCTCTCTCTCTCTCTGTATTTTAATGAAAATATACAGTAATTTGTGAATACACAGTGTTGCACATGAAAAAAGTAAATTAGTGATAATTTTAGAGATACGGCCCTAAGAAAAATTGCAAATTAGTAGTGAAATTTTCCCTGTGGACATGTTTTCAAGAACGTCGTTCCGGCTTACGACGATTTTCGGGTTACGACGCGTCTTAAGAACGGAACCCCCGTCGTAAACCCGGGGGACCGCCTGTATATATATATATATATATTATATTGCTAATTATTTGGTAACGAGGAGTAATCCCTAAAAGCTTAGCCTACTCGAAGTCTCATCTCTCATTGTCATAAGTAATGCCAACGGAAACGGGCTGAAACGAGCGGATCAGGAGAAGGTAAATCCTATACCTGAACTTGAACGCATTGAGGGGGGGAGCGTAACTCCCAGCCCGAATCCGTAGAAGGCGGAGGACAACGGGGAGAAGAGAGAACTGAGCGGCGGAGCAGTATAAATGTACAATCCGGTGCGATGTCCGCTGGCTGGTGTGATACTAGACCACTGTTAAGCCGGCGGAGCTATCCACTCGGAGCATAAGGTGATTACATATAATACCAGTAACCCCACCACTCCAACCCCTATCTTCCCCACTTGAGCAAGAAAGCTCCGAGCGGCCGTTCATCGATAAGATTACTGGCACCACGAGCTATAAGACAGTATCAGGCAGAGCCGAGCTGGGGAGTGGGGGGAGGGGGGTATGTGTGTGGAGGGGGGGGGTCGGTCATGATCGCTTGGCCACCTACCTGGTCAGAGATAGCATCTACTGGAGGCTGTGTAGCCTATTACTACAGGGGTAGTAGATCGACTGGGCCCATGGCCCGTCGTGATTGGTACAGTGACTGATCGGTGATCACTCTCAAACGGGAGGTCATAGCCTACTACTAAAGGTTATGCTAAAGGAGGCTAGACCAGGACGATATACATACCAGACCACCCAATTTACAATATAATAATACAAAACAATACTAGCAATATAATAATGAGGCATCATGGAAGAGTTGCAAGAGGAACATAAGGTGTAAGGAGAATACCCAGTATGGATCTAGCCTAACCCTCCGAGATCACTAAGGATCCGGTCAGGTAGGTCAGATATAGGTCCAACAATATGACAAGAGAGAGACTCTATCCTTGATATCCTCCCCGCTAGCTCCGTAGCACAGACGGGGGGAGAGGCTTAAGGGGTATAGGGGTAGGGGCACCTGGCCTACCTTCCAAAACCTAGCCTAGGCCTGGTCGGGTAAGCCTGGGGAGGAAAGCAACTCTTCCAACCTCTCAGTGATATGAAATCATAAACGTGCATGAAATCAAGTAGCTATCTGGTTCCCATTTAAACAATAACGCATGCATGTCTCACATCGGTAGAGAGAGAGAAGACTCTCTCCTCTCCGATGATAAATACAATAGGCTACTATTAGCCCAACAAAAGTACACATACGATACGTGATAAAAATACGCACAGAGGGGCACGAACACGCTCTTGAGAAGCTGGGGGGAAGCCAGAGGCTAGAATATAAATTAATCAACCTTTTTTAAAAAGCCCCAGAGGAGGTCATGAGCGTGTTAGGCCTATCTTAAAATACGAACCAAATCCGAACTCAGTCGGCTAAAATGAATAAGCACGTGATATGAAAAACGGTAATGATAACCAAGGTGGGGGGGGGGGGTTTGGGGGGGGTGGGTGGGTTTGTGGGGTGTGGGCCTGTTGATGAAAAACTAAAATTAACATAAAAATAAAAATAAAAGGAATACCAGTAATAACAACGCACTGAACTTCTGATGATCATGCACCCAAAATGGCGGATGAAACTAGCGGTGCCCCAATACGTTTTCCAAGGGGCCGAAGGCTAAAAATGGAATGCATCTTAACCCCCCCCCCCCCCCCCCCCCCCCCCCCCCCCCCCCCCCCCCCCCCCCCACCATACGAATTACGAAAACACAAATTGGAATACTACTCAACTTAGATGAAGAAGCAGGGAGATCAACTGAAGACATAGCTTCGACAAAATAAGGCACCAAGGGAGCAGCTGAGACGCGTGTGCACTCACAAAGGCTAATTACAGGAATGAAGATGGCGGGCAGGTGGTAATAGTAATAGCGAGTGGAGGGTAGAGGGAGTAGCCTTTGTAACGGCTCTCGCCGTCGGAGGGACTTTGAAAGGAATCCTCTAATTGGCAGAAGTCCTGTGAGAAGTGGCTTCCACTTGCCCTAGTGCTTATACTGATGCCCTTGGGGTGTTCGAGCTGAGGGTAATAACCTCAGCATACCATGCTAGCTTTTTCTCTGGTATATTTAGGATCTATTTACACTTAGAAAAGTGAGCTACAGGAACTTTTCACCTGCAGACACAGGTCGAACCCAGAAATATTGTATAAGAACAAATGAAGATTGTCAGGTTAATTGTTGTTGTTTAGCATACAATTTTCTGGTGATTTGTAACCTCCTTAGCAGAGTAGGTCAGAAATGTAACCCTTTAATATTTGTGCTATCAAGACATTTCCCAAGATGAGGCTGCTTATCTGTTTCACTTAGGAACCATTTCACCAACTTGAATTTTTGCTGTCTGTATCACCTTCATTCATTTGATGGCTTGCTCAATATGAGGTCTTGTATATTAAGAACTAGTACTACATACATTGCTTTTCATAATTTTGTTTTTAACGTTTTTTGTTTAAATAGTATGTACAGTACTTTCTCTTCTATTCAGATTATTTGATGCTACAAAAATTGAAGGTCATGCAGCGTCATGTGGTATTATTTCTTCAGATTCAGACATGACTGACATTGAAAATGATGTTTCAGCAGTAAATCATAAGGAAGACAAGGTAAGCAGATAATTTTGATCTTTTATCAGCTTAGAAATTACTTTTCTGTTTTTTTTTATTACTTTATGCAATATGAAACTTTCTGTCTCTTAAGTCCTTTTTAAAACCAGTTAAAACTTTCATCAGCACAGATAAGTTACTACACATTCTTTGCAGTATCCATTTTTTTTTTTTGGCATATTCCTTCCATAATTCACAAAA